>NC_140369.1:15030000-15470000 GCF_054491055.1 Hypomesus nipponensis
GCAGAATTATATTTTATTTTATGTATTTATTTAAAGAAACAGGGACAGTGTACAATAAACATTAACCTCAAGAGGAGAGATGGATAGTACCAGGTTTTAGCTCAAGAGCTCATTTTCACCCGTAGTCCCTGTCCCATAGACTGTACTTATACGGACAATACACCATTGTTTCCCAGAAGAATCGAAAATACTATGAAAATCTTATTACTGCTAATGTAATATTACAGATGTTAGGTGCCTTCTTGGATTTCTTGTTGGTCTTTTGTCTGTACCCTTTAATGCATCCTAGTCCCCTTGCCCATCTCCTAGCCCCCCTGTTTGTATCCTAACGCTCCTGTTTGTGTCCTAGCCCCCCTGTTTGTATCCTAGACTCCCTGCCTATTTCCTCGTCCCCTTGTTTGTCTCTTAGTTCCCTATTTGCATCCTAGTCCCCCTGCCCATCTCCTCTTTCCCTTGGCTGTCTCTGCCTTCCTGCGTGACTCCTACTCTCTGTTCTAGTGTGAGTAAATATAGCATATTTTAGCTTGTACTGGGCTGTGTCGTGCCGGCTGCTGTTGCCTGCAAAGCTAACTGCTATAACATCTCCTCATGACACAGCTGTAGCTACTGACAGACATCCTCACGACACATTCACACAAACAACACCACACAAGCTCACAAAAAACGCACAACCTAAGAGAAACATTGACATGGCTGCATTTGCTTTTTTCTGAAAATCTCTGACTTACAGTTCAAGACAAATCAAGAATCTAAATTACCAGGTCATTTTCAAGAACTACAGTTGGGTGTACTAGGAAGGAACCTCGAGCACCATGCTTAAAAACAGCTAAAACTGCTCTCTCTAAAACAACTGCAGGCCAGAGAAAAATTTCTGCTGATTCTGAGAGAAGAGAGTTTTGTGAATACGTCTGGAACAGAAGGGATGGGTAGGGTGACTCTGTAGTGCCTGTGACCTGAAGTGTTGAATCATGTCTGGAATGAAGTCAGTTCCTTGTGACATTCCTGCATGTGTGAGATGTGCACTGGATGTGTGTGAGATACCTGTGATGCCCGGGTGAAACGTGTGGTAAAACTGCCGTCTATATGCGCCTAAGACTGCGTCTGTATGAAGCTTCCACATGGTGTGGGTGTGGGGTTTGTGTCGCATATGTGCTGTGAAGTGTGTGTGCCTTTTATGAGGCGTGCCTATGTTGTGTGTGCCATGTCTGTGTGCCTCGTGAGTGTCGTGCGTGTGTGCCGTGTGGTGCTCACCGCTGAGGCAGAGGCTGAGGGAACACAGGCTGTCCTGGCAGCAGTCCTCTGGGCTCTCCAGCGCCCCCCGGGGGTCCCGCGCACGCCTGCGTGGTGACATCCTCCTCACCACCCTCAGAACACGGCTCACCCCTCGCTCCATGCTGGCACACATCACCAGGATGCCCTCCCCCGCCTGGCCTGGCCTGGCCTCGCCCCCCCCCCCCGCCTCCCCTCTCCTTCCTTCTCTTCTCCTCTGATGTGTCCTCTCCTCTCCCCCTACCTCATCAAATAACTCCTCCTCTTCTCCTCTCCGCTCCTCTCTGCAGAGTTAGCAGGGCACGCGATTCACAGCGGAGAACAAGCGAGCAGGGAGTCTGCCTCTTCCTCTCTCTCTCAGAGCTGTGAAAAATATCACAAACCCTGCCCGTTTTTTCCTCTCTTTCCTTTTCCCTCTCCCTCCGTCTCCTCCTATTCTCTCTCTTTTCTCTCTCCCACCCCCTCTCCCCCCCCCACTTTTTCTCCCTCTCTGTGAAGCCCTATCCCACGGCTTCTACTGAAGCAGCCCTCCCTCTCTTCCTCCTTCCTTTCCTCCCTCCCTCCTTCCCTTCTCCTCTTTCCTCTTTAATCTTTCTCCCATGCCTCTCCATAATGAGCTCATCAGCACCCAGCAATGCTGATTATCAAGAAGAGGTTAACCTGTGACCAGAGACCACAGACAGAGGGCCAGAGAGAGGGAGAGAGAGAGGGAATGGAGAGAGAGAAAGAGAGAGTGAGAGGAAGAGAGAGACAAAGCGTGGAAGGAGAGAGACAGTCCAGATTGACAGAGATCAGAGAGAGAGAGAGAGAGAGAGAGAGAGAGAGAGAGAGAGAGAGAGAGAGAGAGAGAGAGAGAGAGAGAGAGAGAGAGAGACAGAGAGAGAAAGAGAGAGAAAGAGAGAGAGAGAGAGAGAGAGAGAGAGAGAGAGAGAGAGAGAGAGAGAGAGAGAGAGAGA
The DNA here is from genome assembly GCF_054491055.1 of Hypomesus nipponensis. Taxonomy (NCBI): domain Eukaryota; kingdom Metazoa; phylum Chordata; class Actinopteri; order Osmeriformes; family Osmeridae; genus Hypomesus; species Hypomesus nipponensis. The sequence goes on from NC_140369.1 coordinate 15,032,226, forward strand.
GAGAGAGAGAGTGACAGAAGAAGAAAGAGAGAAAGACACCAGTGCGAGAGACCACGGAGACCGATCGCCATGGACAGTTTAAGAAAGAACATCTGAATTTCTCTGTGGGAATAAACTTCAGTCCTTCCACTTCAAACAAAACCAAAAACATGGACTGACCCACTTTCCAGCCGCTCATTGACAGAGAGAGTAAGAGTTGTGTTTGTCTGTGTTTGTGGACGTTGCATTTCAGTGGGGCTCACAGCGAGTGTCAAACATCATTTACAATGTACATTCTGCTGTTTGAGGGTATTTGGCCCCATTTGGACCCATCCCATGATGTCAACAGCAGCATCAGTCTCCTGTTTCAACCACTTCCTGGTTGAGAAAAAGAAGAGCGGGGAGGAGAGGTTTAGGGAATTTAATTTACCTGACTGGGAGACGGGAGACGTATTCTAACTCAGGACTCGTCTGTCACACAGGAGACATCGTTAGTAAGAGACACAATGATCAGTTCAGATCACATCACAGTTGAGGAACAACTTTTTGATTCCCACCAAAATCCATGAGCACAGTGTTAAAGTGTGGCGCATGGCCTAGTTTCTTTCTCTCCTGCTCTCTCTCTCTTTCTGTCTCTCACTCTCTCTTTCTGTCTCTCTCTCTTTGTCTCTCTCTCTACCCTGTGCTAGTGTAAAAGAGATCAGACCAGAGAAAGAAAAAAACAGAGAGGGAGAGAGACAGAGAGAGGCAGGATGGAGAGAGACAGAGAGAGGCAGGATGGAGAGAGACAGAGAAAGAAAGAGAGAAGGAAGCAAAAAAACAAAAAGTGATGGCTCGGCATTTCTCCACCGTTCTCATCCTTATTTCAGTTTGTCTCTTTCGTTCCTGGTTCCTGTGAGGCGTTCCTCCTCCGCCTGCGCTTCTAGAAGCTTCTCCCTGACTGTGATCTCCCGTGGGCTGCAGGAAGCCCTGGCAGGTGGCTGTCTGGTACACAACGCCAGAGTGCGAATTATACAATGACAATCAGGGGGGGGTTACGATTACAGGTAAGAGCGATATATAAATGTATTGACCCCCCCCCCCCCCAACCTGTTGTTTTTACCTCTTTTGGGAGGGTCCAAGTCTTAATTAAGGGGGTCAACCCCCCCCCCCCCGTAATTTTAACCCTGCACAACGCCACACTGCTGTTTCATCAATGGCCAATCCTGGTTGATGTTGGATCTGTGCTCGCATACGCTTACACAAACACACACAGACGAGCGCACACACACTTGTATGCGCGCTCATGAACTCATACACACACCCTCCCTCCCTGGAGCTCTTTTCCAATGTTTCCACTGGCAGAGCAGCAATGACTGGAGCCCAGAACTGAATAGTAGAGTGGTAAACTGTAGAACACTGTAGAACACTGCAGAACTCAGTAGAACATGGAGATGAGAGGAGAGGAGACGTGAGAAGAGAGGTGAGGTGAGGAGAGTAGAGTAGAGGAGAGAGGAGAGTTGCTGACACCTCTGTCACATAGAGGCAGACTGTTAAGTGGGTCAAACATGTGTAGGGTAGAGATACTGCTGAGCTTCTCATCACACTGACACAGGCTACACAGATAAACACACACACACACACACACACACATATACTGCAAAGTCTTACATAGATGCACACACACAAAAAAACACACATAGAAACGCTGCAAAGTCTGACACACACACACACAGACCGGTACTGTGCTCAGCTCTGTTTCAGACAGTTAGAACAGGTACTGTACTCCTGTCAGCTCTGTTCTTAAATCAGAGACAGCCACCCTAGACTCAGCTCTGTTCTTAAACCAGAGACAGCTACCCTAGACTCAGCTCTGATCTAGAGGAACAGGAACTATGATCAGCTCTGTTTTAGAGGGGTACTGTGTGAGGCTGTGCTCCTGAATGGGCTGCGATGTGGGTCTGACTGACACTGATCAGTGTGACAGGAACAACCCAGCAGCCCTTTCCTCTCAACGGGGGGGGGGGGGGGGGTCAAAGGTTTGTACTCTGCTGGAAGTAATGGACTGCAGGACCGGGGGTATAAAGAGACAAAGAGTGAGGGAAAAAGAAAAGAGAGAGAGAGAAAGAGGAAGACAGAGAGAAAGAGAGAGAGAGAGAGAGAGAGAGAGAGAGAGAGAGAGAGAGAGAGAGAGAGAGTGTAACAGGTGAGCCTCTCCAGCAGTAGGGACGTTCCCCTCCAATGAGACGCAGCGAGGAACTGGCCATCCTGTCCCCAGAGACGTCACACGCACTACCACAGACAAGCACGTATTTACTGTTCAGGAAGGGTTGCTCAAGCTGACATTGCATGTTCATTCAACACGTTCACATCACAGTTCTCAAAACAACCAGGCTGTACCTCCCAGAAATAGCAGTGTGATATTTATATAAAAGGATGAAGGGAAAAAGCGAGGTGGAAAGATAGAGAAAGAGCATCAGACAAATATAATGAGAGAGAAAAAGAGAGGGGAAACAGAGGTCATATAGAAAGAGTAAATGAACCAATTGAGGAGGAAAAAAATCTGAAAACAGAAAAGAAAAGAAACATCCATAGAGAGAGCAAGAGGAAGGAAGAAAGAGTGAGGAAAGAGAGAAGGAGAGAGAGAAACAGAGACAGACAGAAAGACAGTAGGAAAGAGTGAGAAAGAGAGAGGTAAAGAGAAAGAGAAAGTGTGTGTGTGTGAGAGAGAGAGAGAGAGAGAGAGAGAGAGAGAGAGAGAGAGAGAGAGAGAGAGAGAGAGAGAGAGAGAGAGAGAGAAAGAGAGAGAGAGAGATGAGCTCCCCAGCTCCACTGAGCTGCTAAGGCTTTTATATCATTTACATTCTGCAGTGGCATTGATGAAGACTCTCCTCCAGGAGACATGAATAGTGGAGGATGTGTTCTCTAGTCTGATCACAGAGCAACTCTATCTCTGCCTGTCTGCCCACAGGTCAGTCTCTGTTTGTTTGCCCACCCATCTGTCTACCCACCTGTCTGTCTGTCTACCCATCTGTAAGTCCACCTGTCTGTCTGTATTCCAGTCTGTCTGTCTCCATGTCTGTGTCTGTCTGTGTGTGTGTGTGTCTTGCCTGAAGATTGAAACACAGTCAGCACAAACCAGAGCAGATACAGCTCCAGAGCCTGTCTCCTGGGGACTGCACCCTGGAGAGAACCCAGCTGCAACAGAGGGGTGGTGTGTCGCAATGTGTGTCTGTGTCACTGTGTGTGTGTGTGTCTGTCTGTGTGCGTGTTGCTGTGTGTGTGTCTGTTTCATTCTTTGTGTGTGTGTGTGTGTGTGTGGAGGGGGAAGGGCGATGGGGGGAGGTCTGTGTTCCTTCTCATCCTAATCTCAGAGCTCTGAGTTCCACTCGCCAGCCTGAGGCTAGAACACCTTCTGAGACAGAGACAGGGTGGAGGAAGAAGGGGAGGAAGAAGGAGAGGTGTAGGGGGGAGGAGGTGGAGAAAGGGGAGGGTAAGGAGTGGGAGAGGGAAGGTAAAGAGGGAGAGAGGGAGGGAGGGGATGGAGGGGGAGAGGGAGGGGAAGGAGGGGGAGAGGGAGGGGAAGGAGGGGGGTAGAAAAGGAAGAAAAGAAGGAGTAGGGGAGGGGGAAAAGAAGGGGACAGGAAGAGGAGGAGGAGGAGGGGTGTAAGAAGGAGAAGATGAGCAAAAGATTTGATCTGTCTTAAAGCTTTGTACATTAACTGTACATTTTCACAGGCTCCAAAAGTCTGAGACCACCAGTCAAGATCCTTATATTTTGCATTTATTTCAAATGTCATTTCGATTTTTTTCATTTCAAATGATAAAATCAGTTTCATAATTTGAGTAAAAAATGTACATCTCAGAATATCTTGGTATTTGGTACGTAACCCCTTTTTTGCTTGAACGACATTGTGCATGGATTCCACAAGTTTGTGCAAAACCTGATGACCCATGTTGTCACAGCAGGATTTGGCAATGTTCGAAAGAGCTTCGTGCAGTCACAGAACACTTGGCTTTCTCACTCTTCAGTTCCCCTGTGAACTGTTCAGTGTGGCCTCAAACAGTTGAACGTGACTGTGTGTCATATCCTGCTGTGGCCCCTCCCCTCCACCAGCATGCGTTCCATGGGGAGATGACAACACACTAAAACATTTTATTTTCAATTATGATAGGTAATTGAGCTCCCTGCAGTCACAAATGCACTCAAATGGAATATGTCAGTCACACACACACCACACACACACACACACACACACACACACACACACACACACACGATTATCATTAATCAGAAGATCCCATCCCATGTGTGTTTTAATGGTCCTCGCCAGCCCTCCTGGGAGATGCCTGTTCATGCTGAAGCTGCTTCTCCAGTCAACAGCCACGTCACATGACTCACACTGAGGATAAATATACAAACTGGGGCAGTGAGCGTGACTTCCCCTCGCTCTCTTCCCTCCTTCCCCCCTCTCTCTTTCAACCCCCTTCTGTTTCTCGACCTCTCTCCCTCTCTCGCTCCCACACATACACTTACCCTATCCCCCTCCTCCCCAACGTAGCACCCCCACTTGCTCCCGTCTCCCCCTTCTTTGTTTTGCTCCCTCTCTCTGATCTCTCCATCGCTCGGTGCCGTCGCATCAGCGGGGATGCAGCGCCCTCTAGTGGTGGAAGGTGCAGCAGTGCTCGACAGAGAGACCAGAGTACCAGCCAGGGCTCAGAGTGATGATGTGATCTGTCAGGCTCCTTCACACCAGGTGGACAGGGGGGGGCGTCGCGACCCCAGGCCTCGTCTCCATGGACACCCGCCAGGCCTTGGGAGAGAGCTGAGAGGTTACCAGGCTTGAGAGGTTCCAGACTTCAACACACACCTGGACGTACCACCGGAGGAATTAGAGCTGACATTCTTCCGCATGGGAACCCAAACAACTAACCAGCAGAATGACAACAAGAGAACTAGCACCTTAAGGTCTAAGGTCGCAATTTTTTCCCTCCGTGTTAGAATAAGGCCTACTCTTCCAAACCAGTGTTGCCCCCGGAAACTGCTGTTACACCTGTTAACCTGCTAGGTGTGATTTCCTGTCAGGTGACAAATACAAGGAACCAGAATAACAAATAATAAGGCAAGGATCATTTTAGCCTGTCATCCCATGCATGTCAGATGTATGTCTACCACATGTGTTTGTGTCTGCCTGCCTGTCTGACTGCCTGTCTGTCATGTGTGTGGGTGTGTGTATGTACGTGTGTGTGCCTCTTAGCAGAGACAGAGGGAGTCAGAGGGCCAGCGGGCCAGCAGGCTCCCCTGGGGTCGGAGACAGACAGGCCAGGCAGAAACTCCCCCCACCTGAGACCAGGACAGATGTGACTGCTCCCACTGATGGGGCTACACTGCTCATCTGCCACACACACACACACACACACACATATACACACACACACACTCACACATATACACACACACAAACACACACACACACACATATACACATATACACACACACACACACACACAAACATATATTAGCACTGATAGACAAGAGCACACACACACACAATCGCTCAAACGTTGGCACAGACAGACGCACACACACACACACATGCACATACACAGAGACCCTTATGCACATACACACACTATTCTACACGTTGAGGACAGAATACCCACAGAGACACATACAGACACACGCAAACATGTTCACATACATGGATACTAACAAAGTGCAGACAGTGGACCTACTGGTCCAACATGGTCTCAATGTGGACTCTGGGTGTGGATTGATGAGAGAAACAACAGGTGAAGTAGAAACTGCTTTTATGGGAGCATGTGTGTGTGAAGGAATAGCTTCGTCATTGAACCCATTAAAGCTACTGTTGACAAGGAGACACCGGGCTCATTTCTGAAAATCTGAAGTGAAAGAGAGGGGGAGAAAGCGAGAGAAGGAGAGTAGAGAGAAATAGATTAACTGAGAAAGACAGAGAGGTGAGAGAGAGAAAAAGAGAGGGGATGGGAGGGAGGGAAAGGAAAGGAAAAAAAGAGAAACAGAGAAAGAAATCTAGAAAAACCAGCAGGGTTTGTTACTTTAATTATTATCTGAGGCTGGGCACAGCTCGACCAGCACAGATTAGCAAAGTTCTGGCAGTATCAGCGCAGCTCAGATGGGTAATGGTGGTGAAGTATGGTCGGCAGCTGATGGAGAATGATTTCAGAAGCAGCAAACACAAAATATAAATAATTTGAAGAGCATTTTAAGGATGAAAAATGAGGCAGTCAGAAAATGATCGTGGTCTGGATGTGTCGTCTATCAAAATGAGCATGACTTCCTCCTCCCCTCCCCTCATAGGAAACACACAGCCTGGAGACTGGGAGCCTGTCCTCATGTCTGGTCTGAATAGGGTCACCTCCAAACACACACACACACACAACATACCACATACCACATACACCACATACACAGACCACACACACACATGCACATGCACACACACACCACACACACATGAACACACACACACACTCAGGGCTCCCTGCTGTTGAAGGTCCTCGGTGAGGACTAGAGCAGAGAGATCGCTAGATGACATTTCCCCTCCACCTGCAGGCTTTCTGTTATTTCCACTGTTGCACTTAAATACCATGACCTCTCTCCATCCCCTCTCGTTCTCTGTTTCTCTCTCTCTGTCTATCCCTCTCTCTCTCTCTCTCTACCTGTCTCTCTCCCTCCTTCTCTTCATCCCTTTCCATTTCTGTCTCTCTCTCCCTCCATATCCATTCCTCTTTCTTTCCATCCATTTCTCATTCCTTTTCTCCATCTTGCCATGTATCTCTCTCCTCCCTTCCTCCCTCTGCCAGACTGACTAATTGTAGCAGTAATGCATTTATGTATTCATGCGTTCATGAAATAATGTGCCAGTTTGCTTCTCATTATTCCCCTAATTTGACTGGGTTCAAGTTCACTCCATTTATTGTGTGTGCATGTTTGTTGGTGGAAGGGGGGGGTGGTGTGGGGTGGAGAGGGAGGGGCCTCTGAACCTAGTGTTTAGATGAACACAGCACACATAATGAACAAACACACACACACATACACACACAGGAAGCACACGCAGCTGGACAGACACATACCATCACACACACACACAAACAAACAGAAAACACGCGCGTAGGCTGATCCGCAAACACACACCCGTTGACACAGACAGATTGACAGGCACGCGGCACAATCACGCAAGTGAGAACGGAAGGACACGGTCTCGAACGAGCCTCTAAAAATCAGCAGTGCCTCCACATCTCCAGTCCACAAGATAAACACCGTAAACCTCCGGCTCACTGTCCTGGCCGATGCCTCTGCAGAAACGTCATCAATAACACAATCTGTAGATTGGCCTTAATCACGGTGAGAGGACACACCAAGGAATCCTGATCTCCAAGCTTTTGTCGGGACGTCTAATAATAACCTCTCACTCAGGCGTCCGTCAAGCTGATCTGCCAACGCCAGTCGACAGCTCCAGTGTTATTAACCCGGATGTGGTGCATGGCTAACGTGCTAATGTACTGTGTGGGTATAGCGTGGACTGGCAGGCTAGGCTAAACTCAGGCCACTAGCCTGCGGTATCAGCCCCCTCAGACTCAGCTGGAGCACGCTGCAGGCTGTATACTGGATATACCTCACATTAGAGCAACCCCCGCACTAGAGAAACCTCACACTATAGATATGCCCCATTAGAGATACCTCACTATAATAGATATGCCCCACCAGAGACACCTCACACTGTAGATATGCCCCACTAGAGTCACCTACCGCTAGAGATACGTCATACTGAAGATACTTCACACTTCCCCACAATAACTCAAATTAGAGATATGGGGTCAAGATTTCTCACACTCGCGATACCTGACACCAGAGATACCTCACGATAGAGCTCTCCAACACTGGAGACACCTCACATTAGAGATGCTGCCCAATAGAGATACCGAACACTAGAGATACCCGACACAAGATATATTTCAGACTAGACATACCCAACACTAGAGATAGCTAACACTAAAGATGCCTGACAGAAGACATACCTGAACAAGAGACACTGCTTCCATTGTCGTGTTGGAGAGTGTTGCCCACCTAACCCACGTTGTCTAGTTTCTGTCAGAGTTAACATACCAATCTGGGAAGCAATGATTGGAACTACTTCAACACAGCGCAGAATGGAAGTCAAGATCCATTACAAGTGCAGTCAGCAGATCAGCTACGTTCAGTTCTCATGAATGAGACATGCGGAGCAGGGTGTCTGGTGTTCGGAGACTGTTTATTCAGAGCCCTCTCCCAGATCGCCCCAGGCTAGCAGCCCATCTCTCAGCCCCAGGAGCATCTAATATTCATGGGCCTTTTAACGCAACAGGCTGAGCTGCTGAAGGCTACAGGTGGCTAACCTCCGCACTACCTCCCCATCTCCTTCTTCTCCCCCTGACAAATAATGTATCTCTTGTCCAATCTATCTCCATGTCTTCCTCTCCTCCTCCTTGCTTCCCATTAGTGTCAACCTGCTCCCTCCTTCCCTAACCACTTTCTCCATGCTCGTTCTCTTCCTCTCCGCATCCCCTTCTCACCTTCTCCACTTCCCCACCTCCTCATTGCCTCGCTTGGTCCCGTCAGCATTTACTCACCTCTGTCCTCTCCCAAATATAAACTGAATGAAATAATTGCAGACGATTACACAAAGAATACATTTCAATGACAGAACTGTTAAAACTGAGTAAATGGATAAAATGTATGAAATCTAAGTATTTGACAATACCCTCAAGCACAAGAAATAATCCCAAATATCTCTATGTGAGCTTTGCACTTCATGCAATTCACTGCAATTAATGCAAATACAGGCAGGAGAGGGCGACTTTAAAATGGTACATTGAGCAAAAAATGTGTGTGAAATGCTTGTGTGTATGAGTGTTAGTGCCTGTGACCATTTTGCCTGTGAGCATGTGTGTGAGTGTGACTACAGTGCTTACGTATGTGTGTTTGTCATTGTGTGTGGGTGTGTGTGTGTGTGTGTGTGTTTGTCAGCGTGGTTGTGGGGGGGTGTGTTTGTCAGTGTGTGTGTGTGTGTGTGTGTGTGTGTGTGTGTGTGTGATAAGCCCTGGCTGAAAGCCTCATTCAGAGGGATGCAGGAGAATAGTATGCTGCAGAGGCTGACTGCAGGGAGATGCAGGAGGTTCAGGAGCTGAACCCAGGGAGACTCCACTCTAGAGAGACTGTACTGTATTCTACTGTAGAGAGACTCTACTGTATTCTACTATAGAGAGACTGTACTGTATTCTACTGTAGAGAGACTTTACTGTAGGGAGAACCTAATGTATTGTACTACATGGAGACTCTAGTGTAAGTAGACTGTATTATCTTCTACTGTCCTTAATTGATCTCATACTCTACTGTGTCTGTGTTTGTGTCCACAGTGGACACGGTTGTGTCCCTACTGTTAATGATGGCATGTTTTCCACCTTGGCTGTGAAATGAAAAACGGAACAATAACATGGATGGTTGCCGCAGCCCCAGTGTGGTCTAGTCCAAGCGTCTGCCTGGGCTTCTGCTCCTCTGTAGGAAGGCTGCGCGTCTCCCTCTGTTAACATCTTCCATGACTAGGACCACTCTGACATCTGGCCCGCAGCACACACACTCACACACACTCACACACTCACAAACACACTCATTCAGTCACACACACTCATTCACAAACACACACTCACTCACTCACGAGGCTCTTGTGCACACAGGCACGCACTTTCATACACTGGCAAACATCCTCAAACACTCACACACACAATGGCACAGACACACTCACACACAATATCACACTCACGCACAGTCATACCCACATATACACTGCCTACCACAGACGGAGTGTAGCAATCCGGCTGTACCACACACACATGCACGGTGTACAATAGACAAGATTGTTGCTGAGTGTTGCTGGGATGAAAGCATGTCAGAAAGCTCTCCTCTGTCTGGGTGACCTCTCTAACAGACAGCACCCCCCGCCAGGCACCGCAGAGATGTCCAAACACTACACCAGCACAGCCATGGCATGGCCATTCCACATGCACTGCGTGTGTGTGTGTGTGTGTGTGTGTGACTAAGACTTATCCGAGAGACCAAACGACTGGTATCCCATCTCCCTTGGTGTAAATAGGAATTTGTGACATACAGGGGAAATTTGAACCTGGGACCAGTGCTGCCAACCCAGGTTCAAACCCAGCAAACGAGGTACGGCTGTATTTTCATAAACAGTTTGATATCCCAGACTGGACTCGTCTCGCACTGTGAATCTTCCCCTTGCGCATCAGTGTCTGTCGACACCTATACACCATGTACCACAAGGGGTGTATTTGTTCCAACTCTCAGGGCGGCCCCAGTCTCAGCCCTGCTGTGTGCAGCCTCAACCTTCACATCTCCTCCAGACCTGCAGTAAGCCCTCCTGGGGATCCTGTGTACACCTGTGGTGGAGCTCTGTGAACAGAGGGGAGTCTGGACACAGCAGGGGGTCCCCTCAGAAGAGCTGAGCTGCCTCTGAGACTGACACACCACGAGCAGTTTGGAGGAAAGCCTCCTCTATCCCACGCTAGGCTGCAGTCGCGGAAGTGGCCGTGTCCTCCCCTTCACTGTCTCTCACACTGTAAAATATACCTCTATCTTTCTCTCCATTTTTTATTTCTTTCCCTCTATCTTCCTGTCTGTGTGTCTAACACCGCTATCTCTCACAATGGTTGTCTCTCTTACTTAAGAATCCGTCTCTATCCTACGCTCAAACACTGCCAAACTTCTATGTACCTCCTCTCTCTATGCTCCAACAGTACATCACACTAGCCGTATCCATGCTGCTTACTTCTCATTCTCTAAGCCTCTCTCTTGCACCTTTAAATCACTTGTGGCAGGTGTGACTGACTTGTGTTTAAGTCTGCACATTTAAAGCATTTAGTTTGTTCCATATCGTATCCCTGCCTGTCCATGTCAGGATTGGATCACGTCCTTCATTTTTCCAGGTTGAAACGGGACAAAGAAATAACACCTGGCTCTCGTGCAGTCTCCACACCCCCCGACTCCCCCCCAATCATCCTCCATCATGTCCTGTTTCATCCTGGTGAGCAGCTCCTTTACATGTCTCCCCTCCTCCGCCTCCTCCTTCTCTTCCTCCACCATCATTATGGTGTCTAGATGACGGTCCTCTTTGACAGGTCTCGCCTCCTCCTCTCTCCTGCTGCCTAGCACGTGTCTCTCCTGCTTTAAGTCTCTCCTGCTCATTCTCTGCTCCTTCAGAGAGAGCATGTCTGCACGAACACAGAGCAAGCGCCAAACAAACTACAATAACACTATCTGAAAAGCCAGGCTACATCAGTTTTAAATTAAACCGTCCATTCAATTCTCCAGAACTTTGTGACGAGAGAAGCTTCTCTTCCCCAGCAGAGATGATGCGTCCATCTTTGAACTTTAATGGAAACTAGAGAATTCTGTCATTTAAATAATTACAAGGACCGCGGGGGGGGGGGGGGGGGTGTTCATACTGTCATAATTGACTGTTGGAGAACATTGTTAGGGAATAATTAGCTTTCTTAATTTATTCAAATGGTCTCAATGAAAGCTAATATTACATTAATATATGGTCTAATACAAGGAGGCAAAGCTGAGAGAGGACAGATAACATGGCTTTGGTAAATAGTCAACATCCTATATATCCTTATGTTAGCATAGACACAGAGAGAGAAAAGAGAGAAAGGCTAGAGAGTACCACCTATAGAGAAAAGAAAGCAGGAGAGGAGAAAAACTAAAGCAAAATTGGGGAGTATCATTCACAGAGAGAGAGAAAGTGTGAGAGAGAGCGAGAGAGAGAGAGAGAGAGAGAGAGAGAGAGAGAGAGAGAGAGAGAGAGAGAGAAAGAAAGAAAGAGAGAGAGAGAGAGAGAGAGAGAGAGAGAGAGAGAGAGAGAGAGAGAGAGAGAGAGAGAGAGAGAGAGAGAGAGAGAGAGACTGGAAAGCAGCTGGCAGAGGGAGGTTGTTTCATAAGTGTTGCTTCAATAGGCTTTATTGATTGATCGATTCTCTCCTCTTCTCTTCTCCTCTCTTCTCGCCTCTCCTCCCGTCTTCTCTTTTCCCAGGAAGTGGCTCTCAGTAGATTAGCCAATGGGAAGCTAGCTGCTGAGGACAATAGGCCGCCTGTAACAAAGACTGTGTCCAAGACCAGCAACAAGACTGCATGTCATGTGAATTCCTTCTGTTAGGTAAGTACGCAGGGTAGAAAGACGTGGGGTAAAAATACGTGAGTGGGGCTCAGAACTGGGTGATCTGTGCATCCCACTGTGTGTGTGCATATGTGTGCGTGTGAGTCTGTGTGTGTGTGTGCCTTGGTATGGTAACAAAAGCTAGCGAGGCTAAAGTCACCAATCAAAGTCCCCATCACAGTACTATCTCTACTGAAACATCTGGAAAGGATTTACTTCCTCTAACTTCCTCTTCATTCAGGAGAAAGACTGTCCAATCACATTTGGTAATTACTTTTACACTTAAAGTACTCAGGGACTCAGGGAGAGAACAACACTAGTTCTACTGCTTCAAGTAAAGTTCAGATCAAGGTCTGAAGCTGTTTCTGAGGTTGGACGGCGGTCCAGTTTCTTTTTGATAAGGCCTGGTGTGTTCATGTTGATAATGAATGCTGTATGACTCTCATGATAATGTTTGGTGAGTAATGTTCATGTTAATAGCCCATGGTGTGTTCGGTGTGCAGTGTTGAGACAGCCTGTGTGGCAGTGTGGCAATGACAGGGCTGGAAATAATCTGTCAATAAGAAGCGAAACAAACCAACCCCTGACCATTCATCCAGCAACAGAGAAATTGACTGTGTCTGCCTGACACCGGCTGTAATTGGCTGAGGTAATGGCTGGCTGTGACTGGTTTAGGTGATGGGTGATTGTAATTGGTTTAAAGATGATGACTGGCTGAGGACACTTGTCTTAACTGTCCAATCAGGGAGTGCAAGTGCGGTTGACAGATGACTGGTCAGTAGGACCAACAGAGGAAGAGATAATTCTGGACTAGGACACACTCCCCCAGACTAGGGCTGAGACTGGGGCTGAAATGCAGTCCTTCAGGAATAGGAATGGGACTGAGCCTGGGACTGGGGTTAGTACTAGAGCTGAAACATTCCTGCAAGACAAAGGTTGGTATCATGGCTGGTACTATGGCAGAAACACAGTCATTCAGGTCTAGGACTGGGACTAGGGCTAGTTTTAGGGCTGGAACACATATTCCCAGACTGAAGCTGGGGCTGAAACGGGACCTCTTTCATTACGACTGGAACTCTGGACACATTTCCTCCCGACTAGTACTGGGACTGGAGAGGGAGACGGTGAGAGGGGAAAGAGCTTGACGTTCTGTGCTTGTGGGACTACAGTTGAACAGTGAGGTTTGAGCTTTGGGACAGTGCGGCCATATTAACGAGTGTTTATTGATGCATAGTTATCGCGGCTGGCAGGAGCACTTATTGGTTCTGTGAATCCAAATGGATTCTTTTCTGCATATTCATGCTATGACATGTTTGTGTAAGCATTTGTGCATTTGTGCGTGTTTGTGTGTTTATGTGTGTGTGCCTGTGAGTGTCATTTTTTGAGTATACGTGGCGCACGCCGTGCACATGTGTGTGTGTGTGTGCAGTGTGTATTTGTGCATACCCAGGGGTGAAGTGTGTGTGTGTTTGAAGCTTAGGTTAAATCCAGTGGGCAGCCAGGCAGAGAGGCAGTCAGGACTGCAGGGAGGAAGGGAGGAACGAGAGGAAGGGAGGAACGCGAGGAAGGGGGGAACGAGGGGATTGGAGGAAAGAGAGAGGAAAGATAGAAAGAGAACCTTCTGCTGTTGTGACTCATCAAATCACATTACCCTCAGCTTATTAGTGACCTACATGAGCACTACTCGCTCTCTCTCTATAGGCTTACATGAGCACACGCCCCGCACTCAAACACACACACATTCAATAATACAGTGTTGACAATCATAACACGCTTGCAGGACCAAGCCCTGGCCTTTCTCCTTGCCACTTCTAGAGCCTTTAGAAAATGACTTCAGAGAGGCAGGAACCCACACATCCATCTATCTTTCGATCATGGAGGCACCCAGAGAGATACGGGGGTCATACCGTTCTCAGAGGCAGGGCTAGTTATCAAGCATTGCTCCAAACCACCTCCATTACACACACATTCTGCACACGCACAGATACATGCACGCTAGTCATTTGTGTATGAGGTGTGTGCGGCACCTAGCACCGGCATGTATCAGCTGGAAGAGAAGACATTACATATTCTGAAGCAACTGCCGTCAGTTTGAACCTTCTCGAGCCACACACACACACACACACACACACACATGAATACACACAGACACGCACCACATTGTGGCTGGATGAAACCACTCAGACTAAAACACTTACAGAGGGCTCTACGGGTCAAACATATCAACACACACACACACATTGAAGAGCTGTGTGAATTTATGCTCCAGTGATTGATGGGGCCTCTTGTCTCCTGCTTAAGAAATAAAAACGTCTGATTTCCTCTTTTCTTCTCAGGTCATTACATCTCCAGAGCCATGAGTAATGAGTTTTTCTCTCCTCTCATCTCTTCTCCTCTCCTTTCATCTTCCTCTCCTCTCCCTTCATCACCTGCTTTCCTCTCTCGTGTCTTCCTCTCCTTTCCTCTCAACTCATCTCTTTCCCTTCCTCTCGCCTCCTCTCCTGCATGAATGAAGGTGTATAATAAATGAATGGGATGGATGGTAAATTGCCGGGGAATACTTTTTCTAATCTGAGACTGACGTGACAGGAACAGGTTCCTTCTCTCCGAAGCTCCCCAGTAGCACTACACCACACACAGACCGACAGACTGACAAGAGGACAGGCATGACTGGGACAATGACTGGCTAATAGTCAGACAGACACGCAGCTGCCAAACGAGATCGTTAAAGACCGAGAACAGCTTTCCTTATTACAGTCAAGCCATTATGTCTGAGAATGTAATGATTCCCAAAAGACACAACGCTTAAAACCCACGTTATTCAAACTCTCCACAGTCCAAAACCGTATTTAATCATGAACTGTCACTGTGAATGGATTGAGATGTCCTGTCCGGAGCTGAGTTAATACACCCTCCAGACCCGGGCCGACAGCCAGGGAAAATCAACACAGCTGGACCTCGAGGTTGTCATAATCAATAGCCTCCTAGAAACAGCTGGAAAGCAGAACTAAATTGAGGTGACACGTGCGCATTGCGCGCGGCTACAATAAGACAGACACTCATAAAACGTTTCCACTTTGGTGCAGGTTCAGTGTATTGAACCCCATCGGTCCACTTAAAGATTTTGGACACATGGACACGCTCAAGCTTCATACGCAAACAAAACGCAGCCTCATCACACTCAAAAAACCTTGTCTTACCTTCCTCGTGCATCCTCTGCAGACAAAAAGTCAGGTTTCTCCTCCAACCGGGCATGGTGCGCGTGACAAGAGCGTTTTTATCAAAGGGGGAGAATAATGCTGTCACACTGCAAGTGCAATGACGGCGACAGAAAAGCGGTAATTATGCTGATAATGTAACAAGCGGCCGCTGCGGTGATGGTGATTGCACTATGATTCCCTCCGCTGCATTACAGTAGCAGGTGAGCCCTGGGAACTATAGCCTAAAACAAACCGACCCGGGTTAAATCTCTTGGTCCATTTCTGGGGTGACAAATAGTCCGTTTTTCGTGGCCGTCGCTAAGGCACAAACACGCACGCCGAATCAGAGGCGGGGACCATGACTCAAGGTTCACTGTCACAAATGTGCTTGGCAAAGTGGATGATCCGCGCCGATGCTCTGGCAAGTCTGCGCCGCCGATATTCGCTTTGACAGACCACTGGTTTGAGTGCGTCGTAGAAGGGGAGGCATTCAACCTTTCTAACAAAATACCCCTACCAAACCCTCCCAATGCAGCTTGGTCTTGACAGAATACAGTAACTCAACTGCGCATAATGTTTAAAAGCTATAGCTTAGTATATCATATGACTGCATGATTTTTTTTAGATAACAATAATGCTGAATCATTTCATTCACAGGTGACGAGAACAATTGTTGCTTATAACAGTGGTTGATAGAAGCAGAATTAAGTGTACTAACGATTGTATGGCATTTCATTATTAGAAATACACACACGTGTGAATGGTGTCCTTACATCGCTAAACCTAGAGGCGTGGAACCACAATGCAAGATGCGGTCAAAAACCATATCACATTATTGCCACCCATATTAAGTGTTTTCAAGAGTTCATGTTGATTCGTGTGGCGGCTGCTCAGCCCCGGTCACCACAGTGATAAGGGCATGAACCCGACCACGCAGCTTTGTCGGGGAAAACTACGACTCCTAGCGAAATATCTGCCCAGCTGCAGATCCAGAGAACGTGTGTAAAACTGGCTGTACAGTACATAAATAAAACTACACCGACTTAAGGCTTAGTCACAGTGCTCTTACATAACCTTAGATGTATTGTACCCCAGAATAGGTGGACGAATATTCTTCTATACTCCTCTCTTACCCATCTAGAGATCAGAGGTTGCTCTGCGGAAGACATGAGACTGTGCTGTTTTCAAGTCATTTTTATTCATTGAGATATGAAAACATAACATTCTGAATTCAAAACAAATGGAAAATATCTGACAAAACAGTTTGGTAAGATTTATCTGTGGAGATCTGAGTGAGATTTTGTTTAAGGCAGATTCCCTTAGATTAATGCTCAGATCTGTTTTTCATTCTGACAACCTGTTAGCACGAGCTTGGTAGGTCAGACATGTTCTACCATACAGCTAAACTAAAACCTTCTCATCTTATATTCTGTATCCACACTTTGGGAGCCAAGGAGCAGAGGGCTGGGAGACGGTAGGGGGGGGAGGGGAGGCGGGGGGGTGCAACTGTTCTCCTCATTGAGGGAAGGAATGTAGCAGGGAGAGATGGAGGCTCTAGTTCCAGGGTCTAAGGTTCCAGGGGCTAGGACTGTCCAGGGCCAGGCCGGGGCTGGGACTAGGGGGGCAGAGCTGGAGGTCCAGGATAAGAGTCTCTGTTCCTGTGCCTGGTTTCAATAAGGGTTGAGAGCTCTGGTGGTCCGGGACAGGGTCCGACAGTCCAGGTTAGGGCTCTGGGTGTGGGGAGGAGGAGTTGGGTGATCTGGTGCAGAGGACAGGAAGTATGTTGTCTGTTCTTGGATTCCGGTGTCGGGGTTCAAGGTCTGGGCCAGTGGTGGGGTCAAGGGTCACTGCTCGTTCTGCTGTCCGTCTGTGATGGAGGACACGGCACCCTGGCCTTTGTTGACGTCGCTGATGCAGGCCCACTGGCCGTCTGCCGACTCCTTCCACAGTGTCACCTAATAGCGACAGCAAGGAACGCACACGTTATTCTCACACACACACGCAGACATACAAACACGCATGACCACACACATGCTGACATTCAAACGCTCAAGGAAGCACTCGAAACACTCAAAGGCTAAGACACAAACGCGTTCTTGAGGCAGTCATTTGCTTCACGCTGAGTGGCTGCTGCACGTATCCTGCGTTAGTCTGCCTGGGCCTTGAGTGTGCCTACACGCAGGGTGCAAAACCAACAGAAGTCGTGGGGCAGTATGCCAAAGATCCCCATGTTCCACTAGGAAACAGGAAACAGCGAAGAAGTAGTAGTACACAATGGTGGTGAATTTTGAAGAAGTTTCAGCCGCTGTTTCTGAGTAGCGGAGTGTATTGAGGCTTTTGAACACACACATACAGACATGCAAAGACACACACACACTGATTTTCAAAAATGCACACAACTCATTTCACACACATACTGTCATGATAACATACACATTCCTCAATACGCACAAACATAATGACCAACACACGCACGCACACACACACACACCCCAACACGTAAATACACACACACACACACAACCTTGTTGTCTCCCCCGGACACGGCCAGGATGTTTCCGGTTATAGACCAGCTGACGTGCCAGACCACATCATTGAACTTGTGCAGCAGCTTGGCCGTCCAGGTGTTCCCCGAGGGGTCGTCACACGTCCAGATGAACACCCGGCCGTCCTGGGGGTGGGGAGGGAAGGGGTGGAGGAGGATGGGGTGTGGAGCGGAGGGGTGGAGGAAGACAGGGTGGGTGGACAGAGGAAAGAAAGAGGAGAGTGACATGAGACTCCATTATACTGAAGTTGTGTAGCAATGCTGTGTGTGTGTGTAGCGTGTGTGTGTGTGTGTGTGTGTATGTGTGTGTGTGTATTACCTGGGAACAGCTGGCGATGGTGCTGGTGGGCAGACCGATGGACGGAGCCCAACCCACATCTCTCACCCAGTCGCTGTGGGCCTCCAGCTTCTGGTCCTCCTTCCATTGGCCGTCTTCCTCCCTGGAAGAGGAGCACAGAGCATGAAACCTCCAGTCAGAGAGCTGCATTTGCAAGCAAGCCAATGACATTGTTTCCATGACTGTACAAATCCAACATTCCTTCCACTCCTTGAACTAAATCTCCCTCCTTTCCGGACAGGTGAGAACATGGTACAGAAGGGGCCTGTCCTCCAGTGTCAGATAGCGACGCCAAACATTGAGAGTCTCAGCCAAGCTCCAGGTCACTTACTTCCAGAGTTTGACCAGGTTGTCGCAGCCTCCGGAGACGAACCTCTTGATGTAGTTGGGCTTCTGGCCCGAGGGCTGCTCGATCAGGCTGCCGGGCACCACGGCCGGGGCCCAGCTCACCGCATTACAGCCGATCTGGAGGGCACGGAGGGCAGGGCCACGGGTCAGGGTTAGAGGACCCTCACAGGGTATGGGGGTCAGGGTATGGGGTCCGGGATTGTCAGGGTTCACGGTCAGGGTTTGTGATAGTACCGTCTGACGCAGGATGGGTCATCCATGTTGTCCACCAAACCTAGTGAGTGTGCGCGTGCTCACTCACCGTGTGGGCATTGCTGATCTTCTTCACGTCCCACTGCTGGTCTCCAGTGAAGGTGAGGATGGAGATGGCTCCGTCCGAGCTGCCGCACGCCAGGATCAGACCAAAGTCATACGGCCCCCAGCACACAGAGTTCACTGTGGAGACACACACACTGCTCAGAGCAGAACAATAGACACGTGTTTGAATAACCCCCACACACACACACACGATATACCAGCACTCACCTATAAAACAGAACTAATATATGACTAACGTAGCTGCAGCCACATGAATACCTGAGGAGTCGTGTCCAGTGTACTCGTACATCTTGTCCCAGGTTCCGTTCTCTTCCTTCCAGACGATGACCTTCCGGTCGTAGGAGCAGGACGCCAGCAGGTTCCCGTACATGGGGTGAGCCCACGCCACCTGCCACACCGGGCCCTCGTGGCTGACAGGGCAACAGAAAGCACAGGTCAGTCCGATTGTGCAGTGACATGATCAGTCCCTTGATCAAGTGACAACTGTCAGGCCAACCTCACATTTAACCCGTATCCTGTGTTTGCAGACTAGCTGTAAGGCAGCAACGGTGAAATTGTATTCATTTAGCACATGCTTTTATCCAAATCAACATATTAATACATCTGTGCTACCAATGCTTTGGGGCATCTATCCCAGACCACCTTTAAACTCACCCTCTGAGATCTGCCACCAGGATCTGACCTCCATTCTTCACGTCGAAGATCTTGACAGAGCGGTCCGAGGAGCATGTGGCTAGCCGGGTGCCGTAGTAGTCCATCTGAGCATCATGCTGCAGAGGGCTCGGTGGTTAGACACTAGCCAGACTCGGTTTCAAAGCGACAATGACGCCGCACTGTCTTCAACATAACGCTTAAAGGACACTGGCTTACACCGTTTCCAAATAATATTGTTACAACACTGCTATCCGTTAACGTCATTGGAATGGAGCGACATTTATCTCTGCGAACTCACGGATAAAAAAAGAGACGGGAGAGAAGAGCAGGAAGCAGGGAGAAGGAAGAAGACTGACAGAGCAGGGTAGAAGGATAAATCAGTTACTGTATATCCGTTAGAGTTGGTTCAACTGAAAATCGGTTACTTACGATCATGTCTTCGTGTGAAGTGTCCACCGTATTAATAACGGAAACCTGTATTTCATACACCCAGGTATGACACAACAGGACATTAGAATTGTGAATAATATTAAACAGACACAGCTCAACACTTGACAACTTGCCAAATGTCCCCGCCTGGGGATCATAAGTGTTATCGTATCTTTGCTAACTCGAGTTAAACACTATCAGCTGTAAAGCTAACTAGCAATGACAGGCGTTGACTGTGTTTTCATTGAAGTCATCTCCTTGCTATATATCACCATATACAGCACTTAGCTAGTATCTCAAAGTATAAAAACGTGGAGTAACTTGCTACTCACCATGATTGCAGTTAAATTTCCGATCAATATTATGAAAAACCAAAGCCGGCTTTTCTAACAACACCGCTAACTACAGACGTGGCAACGAAAGTACACGGCGGCCAATACAAAGTACCACTTCCGGGCCTGTACGCTAAATGTACCGCCCCATGGAAACAAGCAATCCCCTTAAACGTTCCACGAAACTGTTCTTCCTGTACAGTCTGAAGATTGAGACCACCTGGTGGCGGTAGAAACAGGGCATACATTTTACTCCCCCTACACTCCAACTTGACTAGCACCTATTTATATCGCACAAGTGTCATGTTTCCCACTAGTTTGTACTTGGCTAAGAGCGTCATTATTGCGCCCCGATTTCGCCATGTTGTCCGGTTAAAGCGCTGTTTCAGTCTTTCCTAAAATATATTGTGAAATACAAAAATCGCATTGAGAGTGACAGTTCTAAAGAAACAAGATGTCGACTGTTTCCTACCATATCTCCAACCTGTTGGAGAAAATGACATCCACTGACAAAGACTTTCGGTAAGATAGTTTGCATGAGCCTGAGATGACACTGCATCATGCCATGACTGTCCGTTTGAGGTGGCCAGACAGTGGACATTTGAGGTGTTACAAGTGGCTCCTAAATCTAATACTGTTGATTTAAATATATATGTGTGTGTGTGTGTGTGTTTGTGTAATCATGATATAACTAAGATTTTTCTGCTAAGATTGAATATGAGGCATGTTGTATGACCATAGAATTCAAATGACATTGACATGTTGCCTTTGATACTGAAGACAAGCTTTATGTCAGAAATGTGTAGTATGACCACAGTGGTGTCCTATGACCTCTGCAGGTTCATGGCAACCAACGACTTGATGGTGGAGCTGCAGAAGGACTCCATAAAGCTGGACGAGGACAGCGAGAGAAAGGTGGTGGCCATGCTGCTGAAGTTGCTAGAAGACAAGAACGGAGAGGTCCAGAACCTGGCTGTGAAATGGTGAGAGGGACCTACAGAAAGAGAGAGAGAGATAGAGAGAGCATGTTAACGACAGAGAAAGAGCAAAAGCGAAAGATGGGAGTGGACAGAGAGAGCTATGGAGAGATAGAGAGAAGCCGAGGGATGGAGAGACAGACAGAGACAGAGAGACAAACAGAGAGACAGACAGACAGACAGAGAGATAGAGAGACAGACAAACAAATAGACAGACAGAGATAGAGAGACAGACAGAGATAGAGAGACAGACAGAGATAGAGAGACAGGCAGACAGAGAGACAGAAGACTGGACAGAGAGTGACACGTTTTTACAAAAACATACACGCTTTTCTGTCTCTCATACATGCATGTATCTGTTCTGTTCTGTGTGCGATTGCTCCAGCCTGGCTCCTCTGGTGAGCAAGGTGAAGGACTACCAGGTGGAGACCATGGTGGACACGCTATGCTCCAACATGCTGTCAGACAAGGAGCAGCTCAGAGACATCTCCAGCATGGGCCTTAAAACAGTCATCGCCGAGCTTCCCCCCTCCTCTTCAGGTTCTTCTTCATCCTTTTCCTCCCTCCTTCACTCCTTCCTCCTCCCATCCCTCTGTTCTGATCTGCCTGGACCTCTCTGTCACTTTCTCCTCTATACAAGCAATGGGTCTTCGTCATGTCCTCTTCCTCCTTCCCTTCCTCTGCTTCCCTTTTTATCCGACTCCTCCTTCTCTCCTCCTTATCCTCCTATCTCCTTGTCATTTTGTGTGTGTGTGTGTGTTTGTGTTATGCCCAGGTCTGACGCTGACGGCCAGTGTGTGTAAGAAGATCACCTCTCAGCTGATTGGAGCCATGGGGAAACAGGAAGATGTTACAATCCAGCTGGAGGCCCTGGACATCCTGTCAGACATGTTGGAAAGGTAGCAGGGACATCCTTTCAAAGGCCCAGAATTGTATTCCAGATTTTTGCCTCAAGTTGCCTCATGATTGTAGTTTAGGGTGTGACTTTTGAACTTTCACTTCTTCCACCAGCAGCCTTTTTACCTCTAGCCCTCTGCCGTTCCTTCCTCTGTACAGGCTGAGTGGTGCGCTGGTCAGTTTCCACCCCTCCCTGCTCTCCTCTCTGCTTGGTCAGCTGACCAGCCCTCGCCTGGCTGTGAGGAAGCGCTCCATCCTGGCTCTGGGTCACCTGGTGCCCTGCTGTAGCCCCGCCCTCTTCACCCATCTCACTGAGCACCTATTGGCCCAGCTGGCCCAAGCCCCACCCCCTTCCACCTCCACCACACGTACTTACATCCAGTGCCTGGCAACCGTCAGCAGGCAGGGTGGACATCGCGTTGGTAAGATCACTTGGAAGTGTGTCGAGTGTGCAAATGGACTGAATATATAGAGTGTGTGTGTATGTTATAGACCATTGATTCCAAACCACCCATGCCATCCTACATCAAAGTGAGTGTGCTCCTTCATGGCGTGGTGTTTCAGGTGAGCACCTGGAGAAGGTGGTTCCCATGGTGATGCGGTTCTGCACTGTGGAGGATGATGAGCTGCGGGAGTCCTGCTTCCAGGCCCTGGAGGCCTTCCTGCACAGGTGACACCTCCCAAACCCTCACCTTAACCATCATCGGAACCCTGACCTTTACACACCGACCTTAACCCTCGCAACTTTAACCCTCATATCAAGGCTGACCTTAACCATAACCTTAGCCCTGACCTTGACCTTTTCCTACCAAAATGGTTACAATGTCGGATTGACAATGAGATACTGTATTCAATACCGTCTGTAGTTTAGTTTGCTGAATCTTTCATATAGTCTGAGTCATGTGATTTTTCTCCTCTCCACTGATAACTGACAGGTGTCCCAAGGAGATGTCCCCTCACGTTGCCAAAGTCATGCAGCTGTGTCTCCGTTACCTTAGTTACGACCCCAACTACAACTATGATGCAGAGGAGGACCTAGAAGACAGCATGGAACAGGATGGAGAGGAAGACCCAGGTGCACACACACAGCTACATGGTTTCTGTTGGGGATTATTTGCTGGTTTTTGTTGTGTGTGTGTGTGTGTGTGTGTATTTGATACCAATGTATCCTGCTCTTGCTGGCTGTACCTGCTGCTCACACAGAGTCGGATGATGAGTACAGTGACGACGATGACATGAGCTGGAAGGTTCGTCGCTCATCCGTCAAGTGTCTGGAGGTGCTCATCTCCACGCGCAGGGACCTCCTGCTCGACCTCTACACCACCGTCTGCCCCGCCTTGCTCGCGCGCTTCCGCGAGCGGGAGGAGAACGTGCGAGTGGACATCTTCACAGCGTTTGTGGCGTTGCTGCGGCAGACACGCCCTCCCCCCGGTCTGGTGACCTCTGACCCCAGAGAAGACCCCGCCCTCGCCATGCTCCGGAAACAGGTAGTGACATCACCACACTGTAGGATAAGCATACACACACCAGACCACACACACACACACACCAAAGAACACACCTGACAGCCACGCACACGCCTGACCCTCCCTCTGATGCTGTGGGGTCCCCCAGGTTCCTGTGGTGATGAAGGCTCTCCACAGGCAGCTGAGGGAGAAGAGCATGAAGACCAGACAGGGCTGCTTCTGCCTGCTAATAGAGCTGTCTACTGTCCTGCCTGGAGGGCTGGCTGAGCATATCCCCACCCTCATACCTGGTACACACACACACACTTAGACTGATATTCACACAGACCAGATATAACCTAAGCCTTGCTTCTGTCTCTATCTCCTCCAGGTATCATCTTCTCCCTGACAGACAAGTCCACCTCCTCCAACATGAGGATGGACGCCCTGGCCTTCCTCAGTGTGCTTCTCCTCAGCCACCCTCCAGAGGTCTTCCACCCCCATATGCCTCTCCTGCTTCCCCCCGTGGTGCTCTGCGTGGACGACCCCTTCTACAAGATCACATCCGAGGCCCTGCTAGTCACCCAGCAGCTGGTCACCGTGCTGCGCCCCCTAGGACCCGGGGCGGGGGCGTTCGACGCCAAGCCCTACGTGAAAGAGGTGTTCTCCGGGACCCTGCGGAGGCTGAAGGCCACGGACATCGACCAGGAAGTGAAGGAGAGGGCTATTTCCTGTATGGGCTACATTGTGTGTCACCTCGGCGACCAGTTGGGGGCGGAGCTGCAGCCCACCTTGCTGATCTTCCTGGAGCGCCTGAAGAACGAGATCACCCGGCTAACCGCCGTCAAGGCCCTCATGTTGGTCGCCAGCTCCCCGCTGAAGGTGGACCTGAGGCCCATCCTTGGGGAGGCTGTGCCTATCCTGGCATCCTTTCTCCGGAAGAACCAGCGGGCCCTGCGGCTAGGCACCTTGTCCGGGCTGAGAGTTCTGGTGTCTGGGTACGGCTCCTGCCTCACTGCCCCCCTGCTGGAGCCCCTGCTCCTGGAGCTGCCAGCCCTTCTGGAGGAGAGCGATATGCATGTGGCCCAGGAGTGCATGACCCTGCTCAGCAGTCTGGCCTCTTCCTGCCCCCCTGCCCTTCCCTTGATAGCAGCGTCCGTCCTGCCCGGGGTGGTAAGACTGGTCCATTCCCCCCTTCTGCAGGGGGGAGCTCTGGCAGCTATCCAGGATCTTCTCAGGGCTCTAGTGCTCTCCAAGGCTAGCGGTTTGGGCTACACCCCTCTGCTCCAGTTGCTTACCGGCCCCTTCCTCACTCCACACAGGACCCCAGAGATAGACATCATCCACAGACAGTCCTACTACTCTGTGGCCAAATGTGTCGCTGCCCTGTCTGCTGCCTGTCCTAAAGAGGCCCAGAGCATGGTGACCAGCCTGATCCGGCAGGTGAAGGACCCCCAGGCCCCTGAACCGGCCAGGATGCTGTCCCTCCTCTGCCTGGGGGAGGTGGGCCGCTGCGTCAGCCTGGGGGGCCACAAAGAGCTCCAGGGGGTCCTGATGGAGGCCCTGTCCTCCCCCAGCGAGGAAGTGAAGTGGGCGGCCTCTTCCGCCCTAGGGAACGTATGTGTGGGCAGCCTGGAGGACTACCTACCCTTTCTGCTCCAGGAGATCTCCAGCCAGCCCCGCAGGCAGTACCTCCTCCTCCACGCCCTGAAGGAGGTGATCAGTGCAGGGGCCACGGCCAGCCTCACGTCGCACGTAGAGGCCATCTGGACTATGTTGGCCAAGAACTGCGAGTGTCCCGAGGAGGGCA
Organism: Hypomesus nipponensis; assembly: GCF_054491055.1. Taxonomy (NCBI): domain Eukaryota; kingdom Metazoa; phylum Chordata; class Actinopteri; order Osmeriformes; family Osmeridae; genus Hypomesus; species Hypomesus nipponensis. The sequence continues at coordinate 15,057,731 of NC_140369.1, forward strand.
CCAGGAACGTGGTGGCAGAGTGTCTGGGCAAACTTACCATGGTTAGTCCTGCCCAGCTCTTGCCCAGGCTCAAAAAGCAGCTAGCAGCAGGTAAACAGATCTGTCTGGTGTGTGAGGTGAGTGAGTGAATAGATGACTGATGGTACTGTTATGTGTGTGTGTGTGTGTGTGTGTGTGTGTGTGTATTTAAGTGAATGATCCTGTGTGTTTCCAGGCTCCCCTCTGGCCCGCAGCACAGTGGTCTCAGCAGTCAAGTTCACCATTGTTGACCAGCCGGTCCCCATAGACACTCTCCTGAAGGACTGCATAGGTAAGTTATCACATCCATTTACCCAGCCCTCCCTACATGCAATGTTACAGAAGGCTTCACAGCTGCCCATAATAAACTGTAACTTGAAAGTTGATTGAAAACAGTTAAAAGCCATATAAACAAAAATGTATTGATGCCTTATTTATCTGAGCTCTTGCCCATGACAGCCTGGGACTAACATATAATCCACTGATAGAACCTTCTAGACAAACACAGCATCTTAGTCTAGTGTGTGGTCTTAATTACCCCAACTCCACATTTGGACACCACTGGCGTTGTCACATCCTCCTTGTCCCAGGCGACTTCCTGAAGACTCTGCAGGACAAGGACATCAACGTGCGTCGCGTTGCCTTGGTGATGTTCAACTCGGCAGCCCATAATAAGCCGGGTCTGATCCGCGGGCTGCTGGGCTCAGTGCTCCCACACCTGTACAGCGAGACGCAGATCCGCAAGGATCTCATCAGAGAGGTATGCAGTCCAGAGCTCCTCAGGGCCGGAGGGATGGTGGAACTGAGATCATGAGAAGAACTAGAATCATGAATCATTCTGAATCATTATACAACTTAAGATATACAGATTTACTGTTTATGTAGGTGGTTGACCATAATTCGGCACGTTTTTTGTTATTTTTATAACTGTTGGAATTGCTAATTCTGCTGAATAACTACTGAACAGTTGACAACAAAAGCTGAGAGCTGGTACCTGTTTTCTGTCTGGATTGATTTCTGTGTGTGTGTGTCTGTGTGCGCCAGGTGGAGATGGGTCCGTTCAAGCACACGGTTGATGACGGGCTGGACGTGAGGAAGGCAGCGTTTGAGTGCATGTACACCCTGCTGGACAGCTGCCTGGACAGACTGGACCTGCTGATCTTCCTAGACCACGTAGAGGAGGGTCTCAAAGACCACTACGACATCAGGGTAGGAACACAGAGTGCCCACTATGACACCAGGGGGGGAAACACACACCCAGGCCACTACTGCAGGGTTTTTTCCTGGCTCAACATAGGCTTATGTGGCATGCTAAAAGGCTATAGCCCCGGGCTGGTGGGATGCCCGAATTGCAGCGAATTTTTTTTTATGAAAAGGTTTTTTGTGGGCGATTTCTGCTAGAGGGCTTAGGTGAGAAAAAGCCTTAGGCAGGTCACCTCAGCCTTTTCAATGCAGGAAAAACCCTGTACCGTTTATAGCAGAGCCACTCACACAACATATGGCTTTTCTTAATTTATTGTCATCAGTGTCGTTTCATTTTAGTCAGTGTGTGGTTTTCTGTGTGTGTGTAGATGCTGACGTTCCTGATGCTGGCCAGAATGTCGTCTCTGTGTCCAGATGCTGTGGTCCAGAGGCTGGACAGACTGGTGGAACCCCTGAAGGCCACCTGCACCACAAAGGTTAGCTCGCATACACACTCTGTGGAAGGCTAATACAAACACACACACCTACCGTAATCTGCCTTGTGACGAGCGTGCACGTTATGACTAGCGGTAAAGGTCACATTCCCTTCAAGGTAGTCTCCTCTGTGCTACTAATTGTAATCAGTCACATGTTTCCAGTTGTATCCCAGTACTCATGTGAGCCCTCAACCCCAGGTGAAGGCTGGCTCGGTGAAGCAGGAGTTTGAGAAGCAGGAGGAGCTGCGTCGCTCCGCCATGCGGGCAGTGGCGGCCCTGCTCACCATCCCCGAGGTGGAGAAGAGCCCTGCCATGGCCGACTTTGCCAACCAGATCCGCTCCAACGCAGAGATGGCCTCCATCTTTGACAGCATTCTGGGAGACCCCTCCTCTAGCTCAGTGGAGAACATGGATACTACCTAGAGCCCTCAAAACATCAAACCTGCTTACTGAACACAAAACCCCCCGGGGATAATGGAACATGGCTGGCTACAACCGTTATGTTAGAACACTCACTTGCTAGAACCCTCAATACAACTGCATTGGCTGGAACCACCAGTACATGGCTCTTACTAATGTGAAACCAACAATAACGTGGTTTCAACAACCTTGTTGTACTGCAGTAGTAATACTCAAAGGGCCACAGCCATACAGCCTCAGTGTTATGTGAATGAACAGACTCTACCCTCGTGTCCACATCACCATACCAGAAGTGCCTCTTAGTCATTCAACATGGTATTAAAAACAAGTTTTGGAAGCTAGTTGCATTGATGATCCGTTTTTTTTTCAAGCTTAAAATACAGCAACAAAGAAACATGAGAAGCTGTGCTTTTTTGTTAAGTATGATGTCACCACTGAAGCAAAGGCATGACAAATTAATTAATTTGCATTACTTTATTTTGCAATATTCATATTGTTTCACCTTCCAATATCACCCACCAACTCCACCACTCTTATCCAACTTGCGCATGTCCCTGGGAAGCACGTGTGCACAGATACACCAAGACAGACTGCAGTAGCAGCTCTTGTCCCTCTGGCTATGGGGTTGGTGTGAAGATCGTGTGATACTGACTGCTGCTCTACTGTCAAAGCAGATGCTGCCAGCCATCTTCAAACATGCCTTTGGGAACAGGTCAGCTGACAGCTCATTGGCTTCAGGAAGGTCAGCTGATGAGTCCGGTGCATTCTGGATGGAGGGAAATGGATAACCATAAGGAATGTCAGTCATAGGGCCACTAAATTAAGCATACAGGTTGTATATTCTAGTACACAAGGTCTTATATGAACTATACACACACACAATCACAATAAAAGACAGTGTACAGCATGCAGTTACACAGAATTTCTTTTTTAAATATGTTCCGAGTTAATTTGTCGCAGGTTCTCTTCCACCGCAGGGCTATGGGCGAGCTCAGGGTGGAATGGGTAATTCCTCTGCCTGTCTCTCCCTCCTTGTTCAACACCTAGCCAGAGTATGGATGACTTGGCAGGACTGATTGAGGAGGCAAGTACAGCTACCTGGATTTTTTTGCAAGCAGACTAACAGCTAATCACTATGCTAGCTGACTACACACAGCAATGCTAGGCAGAATTTAGTGAATCAAAGCTTCATTGCACCCATCAATTGCCAGCTCAATGCTGTACTGGTTCACAAGCAACAGCTAAAAGCTTTTAGGACATCTTACACGTTGCTGATTTGAAGACCTGCCATCTCCCTGGTATCGTGCACCAGACGCTTGACTTGCACAGGGGGCAGAACCTGCCCTTTCCTCCTGCTGCTGTCATAGCCACAGGTGAAGTTCATGTGGTTCTTGACCCATCCCTTTACCTTCTTACTGGTGGCATCTCATTGGCTGCCTTAAGGTCATCTGTGCAGGTCAAAAAGTGAAGAGATTTAATGCCATGGTAACAAGCCAGGTGAGCTGGGTTTGAGTGACTGAGGTTGTAGGTTAAACATTCTGCTTATGACATACAAGTTCAGTTCCCTGATTATATCAAAATCGTTTAATGGAAGCGTTGGATGACAGCGTCAACTTTGTACATGAAAACCTCCTGAGTCACCAAAAAGCGACTGACATGAACCAAACGGAGTCGCACCTGAGCTTCAATTTCTGGGTCTGAATGACCGCTTGTTCTTCTTGACTGGACATCATTGGCCACGTCAGCAGGAGAGCAGTCGAGTCAAATCTGTAAAGGAATGCGCACATAAATATTAATCAAGCTAACTATTTTGCAAACTGAAACATTTGCGCTAATGGTGTCAAGTTCACTATCTGAAGAAATTGACAGAAGGCTAGTACTTCGTTTGCTAGTTAGCGGGCGTGTTCCATTTTAAGCATGTAATAAGCACTAATCCAAGATACATACATTAGTAGTTTTACATTGTCTGCATGTACACATGATCAGAAATTCACGATTATTTAACGAGGTGAACAAGCGATCACTTCACATGGTCCTCTCAACCATCATCAGTCATCTTCACTAACTGCACAATATGCTAAATCAGAACCTTAGAAGTACCCTGTGTTATTGTATCGTGAGAATTACAGCAGTTTTCAAACAGGATGGTGTTAGATTGTAAACTCTATGCACGGCCTACTTACCGGTTAATCTGCGTGACCTCTACTAGTTCGATAGAAAATAATGGTTTTCTTCCATCGTGTGACGTCTGTAACAGACTTTATATAGCTGTGTAGAGCGCATGAGTTTGAGGTGAGGTCTCCTGTCCTTAATTGGTGCAAAGCCGTTCATGTCCCTCCCCTTGTACTTCTCCACCAATGCGCGGAAAGGAGGTTAGGGACGCGTGGAATCCAGCAAGGAGGTATATATACTGAAGTTATAAATAATATGCGAGGACCAGAAAAACTGATTGATATAACTGACTTTACTTAGTCCATCCCAAACCTAGGAACGAAGTTCCTTGTAAATCCGGTAAACCTCATAGTTTATATTAATATATGTGCACAACCTATTCTCATTGAATGAGACGAGGTCCTACCTCGCGTTGTATCATGGGGTTTAAGCAGGAGGAGGATGTTGAAGATCACGATTAGAATGATATAATTTAAAAAGTGACGTACTATTTGAGGCAGTGTTTTACCGGTTGATGACCTGCAGGAGAGTGTTTCTTCACTATGAAGATTAACATAAATCAAGATAGGAATAGGATTCCAAACATACAGTACCTGCTGGTAGGCCAAAAGATGCCATTTAAATTAATGATACTGCGTAGGCCTATCATTTTGCTAGAATAAACAACTGATTTACACGGTGTAGGTTAGGTGCCCACTCTCCCTCCCGCTCTTGAAGGGGCGGAAGGAAGAGAGAGAGAGAGAGGGCGGGGTTTGATAAGCACAGTCGGCCACTTGTTGGAGGTTTCAGTCAATTTCGTACGTGCCATTTGCTTGCATTGACGCGAGAGATCCATGATTGGGTTTGTGTAGCGCTATTGGAGCCAATCAGGGGAACCGGGCGAGCGAGAAACGACGACAGGCTGCACGGGTGAGGAGGAATAGGATCTGGTTGCAGGGGATTGGTGTATTGTGAACCAACCAAATTACTAATGCTACAAAATACAGGAATTAAAACATTTTGAAACAGTTTGACCGAACGATTCTTGTGATCCGATGAGTTTTATCTTATAACACGAGCCGATGTTGGCTAAATTTGCTAAGTAGCCTACATACCAAGCCCGCTTAAATGTTACTTGGCCTAGCTAGCCAGCCATTAGCTACACAAGGCGGGCAGAACATTGCGCGAAAATGACGAGGTTGTTAGTGCTAGCTATATTAGAGCTAATGATGTACACAGATATATCTAGCTGGAAATCTAGTAATAATAACTACAATCGGTCTACCAATGTACCACACACATTCAACTGACATATCAGACATGTGAATATGTGACTTAAGACCACAATGCAGAAACAACATGCCACACAAAGGAAAATGGTGGATAATTTAGCCTGCTAGCTAACGTGAAGCTAATAGCTAGCTCGTAACAATGTGCACCAAACACATTGTTTCGTTTTGTGTAGACACACAACTGATAAACGTTTGTTCAATAAAATAGTATAACGTAATATTGATGTGAAATGTCATGCATTACAACTGATACGTTGTTAATATTCGTGTTGGTGGCTACTCTTTTGATTAACAGTTGAGTGTGATTTGAAGACCTCAAAGTGTAGTGACCATGGAGCAGTACACAACCACCACAGGGGAGCAGATAGTGGTACAAACAGCCAATGGTCAGATCCAACAACAGGTGAGGCCTTAAACACAAACACTATGTTACTACTGTATATATAATTGTTCTATTCGTTTTCAGAGGGAACCTCAATCAAAATGTTCAGCCTGTGGAATTCTCTGATACAAGATATAATTTATTCCACTGACTCAATACAGGGTAAATGATAATGGTGCATGTGTATTTTATCTAATACTACTGCATTTTTCCTGTGTTTATAATTCACATGTTTAGTGGGGGCACTAGTGCCTGAGTCGGAGTCTTAGCCTGTGTGTACTCTACATGTTTTGCCTTTAGGGCACTGTGACGACGGTGCAGTTGCAGGCTGAGCCAGCTGCTTCGGCCCAGCAGGTTCAGACACTCCAGGTAGTGGTGGGATCTCAGAGCCCATATCGTGTCCCCGTCCCCCCTGTCACACACCCCTGCATGTCCCCATAACCCCCACGTGTCCTCTCTGGTGCTGCAGTCTGTGGATGTCAGCTTCCATGACATTGTCATAGTGAGTGAGCGGTCAACTAGGTTGCCAAACTCCACCGCATGACTTGTCACTCTTCAACTTGCTGTCTTGTGCACCCTCAGGCATCTGACAGACTTGACGTTGTTCTAATTATATCCCACAGGGGGCGCCAGCATATCAAATCAATGCTGTATTAATTGTACATCAGCCCAGTATCAGGTCATAGTGGATGAGGAATACATAGTCTTTATTTGCTGCTTCTCTCAAAACATCCACCAGACTTTTCCATCTTCTCTCATAACTATCCACCTGAGAACTCGCTCTGAAATGTGTCCATAATGCAAGTTTGTGTTCTGTAAATGACTTGAATGGGCATTTGTAGTATGTTGGTTGTTACTTTCCATTATGTATGTGCACACCCACTCAACATCATGTTCAGAGGAAACCTACTCAGGAAATAGGCGTACCATCTCTCTTAGCAGCATGTTGACGGTTCAGGTTCATGCTAGCATGCTTTGCAAACCACAAGGCCTCATCTGTTTTATGGGTTCCTCTGTGACACACATGCTTTGCATGGAAGCTCTGTCTCTGACATTCAGAACAGTAGCAGTTCAATTCCTCCTTGCTTTCCCTCTCCCTCCTCCCCCAGGTGCAGGGACAGCCTCTGATGGTGCAGGTGAGCGGGGGGCAGCTCATCACCTCCTCTGGCCAGCCTATCATGGTGCAGGCCATGGGGGGGCAGGGCCAGACCATCATGCAGGTTCCCATGGCTGGCACTCAGGGGCTCCAACAGGTGAGCTGACCACAAAGGACCCTCACTGTTACTGAACCTCAGATGAGCCGTCTTCTTTAATACAATGTATGAATAAATAAATACAGCCACATCTGACCGAGCCACGTAATAGTTGATACTGCTGATTGTGTGGGCTGGTTTGGTGAGATGAGTGTGGTCTCTTGTGCAGATCCAGCTGGTGCAGCCAGGGCAGATCCAGCTGCAAGGGGGGCAGACTCTACAGGTGCAGGGGCAGGGGGGGCAGACCCAGCAGATCATCATCCAGCAGCCGCAAACCGCAATGACCGCTGGGCAGAACCAGGTACGGTGGACGCATTCTCTCTCTCTCTGTCTCTCTCTCTCTCTCTGTCACTCTCTGTCTCTCTCTCTCTCTGTCTCTCTCTCGTACACGTGTACACATACCTGAACATACAACATATACATGCAGCCTCAAGCCTGTAAATGAAAAAGTGCTAGTTTTCTCCAAGACAACATAATCAAACTTGCAGTTGTGGATGGCTAAAGTGTGTTAAATGCTGTTGTTGCTTGTCTCAGGGCCAGCAGCAGATTACAGTGCAGGGCCAGCAGTTGGCCCAGACGGCTGACGGCCAGACAATTGTGTACCAGCCAGTCAACGCTGACGGCACTCTTCTCCAACAAGGTATCACTTTCACCTCAAAGCTGCTATCTCTGGAGGGTCTCTCTCTGTCGTATTACAGGCCATTGAGGACAACAGAACCTTCTCATGTTTTTACCCACTTTCGTTAATCTTTTAGCTACCTTTTTAAACCTTTAAGGTCAATTATAATACCTCAGGATCCTTTTAAGTGAATTGATTCCTATGCTGAAAAAGAAAATGAGTAAAACATTGTATTAAAACGTGTAAAAAGACGTAACACGTCTCTGTCCTCTCCAAGGGATGATCACCATCCCTGCATCAAGTCTGGCGGGAGCTCAGATAGTGCAGGCGGGCAACAACACCAACACCACCAACAGTGGCCAGGGCACAGTGACTGTCACGCTGCCCATGTCTGGGAACATGGTCAATACTGGGGGCATGGTCATGGTGAGTCTCTCAAACTCTCTGTGTTTATGGTTGTGTTTGATCATTAAATGTGTGTTTTTGGTTGGCTTTCGACCACCGCTTTGTGTCTTGGTGCTTCTGTTTGGTCACAAAAGGTGTGCATGAACAGGTGTTTCACACCAAATGTGTGTTTTTTTTGGGTTGTGTTTGACCTGTAAATGTGTTTTTGGGCGACCAGATGGTTCCTGGTGGAGGCACGGTACCAGCCATGCAGCGTATCCCTCTGCCCGGGGCTGAGATGCTGGAGGAGGAGCCTCTGTACGTCAACGCCAAGCAGTACAACCGCATCCTGAAGAGACGGCAGGCCCGCGCCAAGCTGGAGGCCGAGGGCAAGATTCCCAAGGAGAGACGGGTCCGTATGTTCAGGAGAGGAGCGTGTGCAGTACTTGACTCACTAAGAGAGAGCACAGCAGTGCATTTGTTGTTTTGTTTGTGTTTTTTCGCAATATTGGCATGGGGGGGGGGGGGGGGGGGTGAGCAGTGTGTGTTAATTGAGAGTGTAAGCCGTAAGCCTTATCGATGCTGAATTTGTGTTTTTCTGCCTTCAGAAATATTTGCACGAGTCACGGCACCGCCACGCCATGAAGAGGAAGAGAGGAGATGGGGGACGATTTTTCTCGCCCAAGGAGAAGGAAGAGATGGCGCTGGCCATGCAGGTGAGCGGGTTACAAGGCAACTTCAAGCAAGACGAGTATAGGGAGTTTGTACTCAGCTCACAATGGACAGTCTCTAGTGCTCCGTCCCTTGGCTAACCAAACGCTTGCATCAACCCACTCTCCTGCCTTCGTCACCTATCCGCCTTACAACCATACTGTGTGCTGCTTCTCTCACATATTTTGTATAAACCTTTTTTTAAATATTTTTTTTTTTGGGGGGGGAGTTGTTCGAAACTACCTTGTATATCACGCTGCGACAAGTTTTAGATGCTAGCAATGAGAAGTGTTTCTATGTACCTTTTTGTTCTGTTGCTTTCTTTTCCTGCAAACCACAGACTGCCAATTCCTCTGCTGTTTGCACAGTTGGTCTAAGTCCCAACAACAGAAGCCCATATGTCTGTCTTTGTGGCTGCCATCTTACTGATAGCTATCAGAGCTTTTTTGTCACTGTCTGTGTTCCTTCGTTAGTGTTGTACACTGCTGTGCCTCTGTGTTTTGTTATTGTTGCCATGCTGTGTACCCCTGTCCTAACACTTGTGTTCATTTAACAGTTGCAGGGCTAAGATGGGGTGGTGTAAAGGTACTGTATCAATTTCTCATGAAAGACAAAACAGCCACCACAAAAGAAATGGATCTTGCAGTTAGATCCACCCTAAACCCCCAACTCAGATTATTTTCATAAACAGTTTAAATATAGAACATGATTTATGGTCATGCAACCTGCTCAGAGGAAAGCCAAGGGAATGCATTCATGCAGTATTTATATGCCCGCAAAAGCCTTAGATCCCAGTTGTTTTATTCATGTTCATGTAACTACTTAGTAAGACTTGGCTTTTACTGTCAGACTAATCATATGAATGCAAAGCTTGTGTGTTTCTGTGTGAAACCTGTTACTCTTTTTAGTATGTGTGTTAGCATTGCACTTAAGTTAGCCATTTTTTGAAAATATTTTTGTCAGTTAAGTTTCTAGTTCAAATAAAGCTGTGCATGTGTTTTTTGTATTTTAATTGGACCCAGGAGCGTCTTAATGGCGCTTCACAGTACACCAACATAACAAATTACACAAAGGGAATAACTGGGATGTCAAGTTCATATATATATATATATATATATTCCAATAGTGACATTAAACAAACATTTGGACCCTGAGAACAGAATAGAACATGAATCAGTTGTGCCCTTAGATGTCTCATAGAACAAATGGACAGGTCTGTTGTCAAGACAGTTTTGGCAGCCCTGTTATTCATGCTAACAGTTCTTCCTCCTCTCTCCAGGTACAGTCAGAGCTCCCACCAGCTGGAGAGGAAGCCGTCGTGCAGATGATAAGTGTGTCCTAACCCGTCGCTAGCCCGAGGGGGCTTGTCTGTATGTTTGTGCGCTTGTTTCTGTATGACAAATGTCAAGTGGAAGAGGGAGAGAACTCCGACACATCTACCAGTGCATCTTTCTGGGGACTTACTAAGAATTCAGCAAGCTGGGCTGGCTCAGAGCACAATGTGGACTAGTGGAGAGTTTGCCAGCTCTAAGTGCACACCAGATACGTTATTCAGTACTACACGGTAACCATGGAAACACTGGAGAGCAATTGGGACCCTAGAAGACTCGGGAGGACATCTGTTATGTAATTGTGATTTGTACGGACATTAATAACTCTGTATCAAAGTTGCTTGATTTTTAACGCCGTTTTCATATTTATTTGGAACACATTACTAAAATGGGTAGCTGTTTATTCCTGTCCTCTGCTTTAGGTTTTCAGGTTTAGTCTTATTTGTTGCTGACAGATTTCATGTGAAAAGCAATAATCTGAGGGCTATAACCCAAACACTTTTATTCCACTTTTGTTTTAGTATTTAATAGGTTTTTGCATGATCTTCTTGAATTGCAGGTTTAGGCCACAGCAATACCAAGTTAGTGTACATAGGTAATGTGTGTATTGTACTGGGCCACATTGTATGATATAAGCTGTGGCTGCCCACACCTTTTCCACAAAAGCTAAATTTTCAATTAATTGAAGTTGTAACAAACCTGCTTCAATTTGTTAGCCATAGAATTGTTAGAATCAAGAACACTCGATTGGGGTTGGGAAGAGGGTTGGGTAGCCCTGATGTAAACTGAATTCCCTTTTATATAACATGAATAAAACAACACATGTCAACTGTGTGTGCATCATTACTCATATGCTGTGGCCTGTCTGACACAGGTTGAGAAATATGTAAAAATTAGGGTGAAAATGATATAGGCCGATTGCTCCTTGTCCTCAATGCCAGTTTTCCTTTACCTCTTTAATCCAGTCAGCCATCTTTTCTGGACTCTCAGAAATTGCCTCTCAAGCTTATACTAAAGTAAAGAACCTGTCTAATTCATAATTGAGAGTGCAGGCCTCAAGAGTGTCAGGTGTTTTCATAGACTTGATCCACTTATAATGCGTGCTTTTTACTGTTGGTATTGTATGTTTTGAGGTTAGGGTCACTGATGTCCTAAGGGAATACAGTCTGTAGTCCACAAGCCAGATGCAGCGACGGGTCTTGACGTCAATGTCACATTTTAGGGAAAAAGATGACCCTGGTAGGCAAACAGTTGTCCGTGTTCTACTCGGATCACACTTCTGGTTAGCATCCTCGAAGGGATCGTGATGTTAGAAACAGAGCTGCTCATTGGCCTTCTCTCGCAAATATTTGATGCGTATGTGACCAGGTGGAAGAGAATGAGACGACAGAGGCACTGAAAATCTTGAGTCTGGATACGTCTCCTGTAGTATAAAATAGAGACACGCCTCCAGCTCCGCCCACCACAATTTTCAGGTGACAGCTCGGGAAACTAGACTGTTCACTGTTTCGGAACGCGAGGATACTACCCATGTATTTTGATAGGAATTGCTTCTCCAAATATTGCATTTTCAATTAAGTATACAACAGAATAGTTTGCTATCCTCCGTCAGTGCTCCTATTGTATCGTCTGGTAATTATCTTTTTTGAGCTGGCTAAACAGTTAGCTTACTGTATATTGTAGCCTACATCCAGCTTTCAATCATCGTTGATAAAAGGAATTGATCAGAATGTCTGACTCCACGGTGGACGGAAAGTCGGAGCTTAAACAAGCAAGCAAAGAGGTAAAGGAGAGCGAGAACGTGGCGGAGAAATACTCAGCCATGACAGTGAGCAAGAATAGCGAAATGACCATGGGCGAACTATCCTCTTCTGCGTTCAGCGCAGTCCCTACCCACAAGCCTGTCAAAAAGGTAAGACATGACAGACCATGATAGAAGTTGTATTTTGTTCAGTGTTAAATAGCTACCTTCTGCGTATCGGTTACCTTTTCATTCGTTCGTGCGACATCGTCAATGCCCGGTGTGCCATCAATCTGCATTTAGTTTGACAGCAGTCCGCAACATGCAAGATTGACCCGTGTTAATAACCTACCAGCATGGCTGTTACGGCTTTATATTTTTCAGTGTAGTCTCAATAGAGTTACTACTGCTTACACACACACACACACACCCCAGTACTGCAATAAGGCTTTGAGCAGTCTGCGTTTTGGAAGACCACAGAGAGGGGCAGTAGAAACATCATCAGCATTATGCTCCAGGGCTCCGTTGCAAACCCGTCACTAGAAAAGGCTTTTATCCCTGATTAACTTTGTCAAAATGCTCCATTACCCCACCCTGCTCACACACATCACCCCACACCCATATTCAGACCCAACATACTCAGACACGCACAATGGACCAGTTTCTAAGACTCAAACACTTTTCAATGGAGATCTTCATTTAATTGTTCTCCTACTTTAGGAGCAGGTTTAATCCATGTCTGGGAAACTGGGCCAATGTGTTTTTATTTTTGCTTCACCAGGTAGGTTAATTTTGTTGGGTGTGTGGATTTACAGACTCCAAATAGCCCACAACTCAGATCTTGTCCCACCCTGATCCCTGGATGTGTGTGGCATTGCAATAAGCAAACTGGCTAATGGCTTTAGCTCAGGTTGGACCTGGAAACCCTATCAATACTATAGTAAAGGCCAACTGTACATCTGGACATTTTTTTGATTTAGAGAGATTAAGGATATTGAGATTATTGCTTGACCTGAAATTATTATTATGCACAGGCACAGGATAATTTACTGTGTTTATCCATTTCTGATGTCATGTTTGATGGAGTACAACTAGGCACTAGCTTTATATTCCTTTGAGATCCGGTTTCATAACAGTTTTTGTTGGAGAGGACTTAAGTGAAATCTATAGCTCATTCCATTCTTTGTTTTTGCAGGGCTAGGATGGGGTGGACTTTTATTTTCCCATCCGAAGTAATTAAGTAGCCTGTCTGCTTGGTTATACTGTATACGCTGCTTTGGCATTCAGTGTGGTGAAGGGCTTAGACAACAGCTGTAAATCAGTTAATCACATAGCCCATTGGATGATTGCAATTTCATGTTTCCACACAGAGTTTAGTAAAGCGGTGTTATTTTAGCCGTAGTGAGATTGAAGTGAGATTGCTCAGTCATGTGACTCATGGACAACTGAACCTGCTTTACCTAGTAACTTGAGTCCCCCAGCTAACTAGAGGGAACAGTTAGAGTCGAACTATTCCAATTCAAAGAGGTCTGAAAGCCTAACTGAACTCACCTGGTCGAACTTGATGTGGTTATTACTACCTTTAGTTCTGGTCCAGGAAATACAATCAGAAAATACCCTTTTGTTTGATAGGTGTGTTTGCCCTGGAAAGGTGTGAGTTTACAATAGTTTCAACATCGCTCTCTTAAGGAAGTAGAAACAGTTGGAATGTTTAAAACCACCAATGTCTTCTGGAAAAAGTCAACATTGATTAATCTGTTGTCACCTCTATTAGCCTATTTTGTAACTGACAGTTTCTTTGAACACTTAACATTGAATGTGAATGGAATTATTCTCCCTACAAGTTTGGTAGCCCATATTGGGTCAGTTTTGCTGGCCAAATTGGCCCCAGTGTAGGTGGGAGGCCTGTGAAGAGAAGAGCCTGACATGGGTGTATGATGTGCAGGGTAGCACCACCGGCACCATGTGTCGGCTATGACCTTTACCAGGTGCCATTCGTATCTCAGTGACGTGTTGAATCACACCAATGGCTCACTACATTTGGCCATGGCAGACCCACTCTTGTTCGTTTCTCTTTACAGTGTACTTACCATGTGTTTCTGCTTCTAACCCTCAAGCTGTCGACTCTAATCTAGTTCTGAGTCACCGTGCTGTGTATTTGTATACTGTATGCTGTTAACCAACAATTGATAAATGCAGCTTGTTGTTTACTCAGTCTGAAACCACATACTGTAGTTTTGTTTACTTGATACATTGAGCCTGTGTAGCCTAATAACCCCACAGGGACAGTTAGTTGTATGGTGATAAATCACTCCAACTACAGATTCCTTTTCACTGAGAGCCCATTGGCTTCCAGTCTTGTGGAGATACTTTCAAACAAGCACTCCCCTCATAACTCCTTCAATCCTTGTTCTCTGTGGAGCGGTCAAACAGTTTCAGGAAGGCTAAAGTTAGTGGTCATGATTCATGCCTTCGTACTCTGTTTGCCTGTTTTGTAGCGTGTGTGAGAAAGGTTAGGGCATCACGCAGTGCTGAACCTTGAACACTAACAGACAGAATGTGGAAGTTGGCCGCTTTGTCGATGCCTCGCGCAGGCCTTCCTCTCTCCTCTCACACTCATTTGTACTGATCCCCACCTAACTTCCAGTCAGCAGGTGACAGAACTTCGCCAGTGTTTTATAATAGAATATTATTTTATTTTTTTATCCCCATAGATGGAGTTTTTATTTATAGAACTGTATACTGATGCTGCAGCAGGAATGATGTTGTTCAGCCTGGAGTTTGTCAACCTCTATCTGGGATTCCAGAAACAACACAAGGAGACTATTGACCTCTCCCAAGGATAGGAAAATAGTGTGTCTTGTTATTGCCATCTGATTAATTCAACAGCTTGCCATGTGCATGTTTCCATTGACTTACACTCTCTGACATTTCTCTGTCTATCGTTCTCTTTTTTTCTTTTTTTCTTTCTCTCTCTTTCTTTCTATCCCTATCTCTCTCTTTTTCTCACCCATAATGAAACATTAAGGAGTATGCTTCTGTTACCCTCCAGAGCAGCCTGGCATGTTACGCAAGGCGGAGGTGTAGCATTTCACACGCTCTTGTACACACGCACATACAAATGAAAACCCAGAAAAAAATGCACACTTCGTGGCCATTATGCAATTCTGGCGTGGATCCAACAGGAAGTACTGCCTTCTGGGCTCCTCAGAGACAGAGCTGGAGAGATGGACTGACGGATGGACAAGCATACAGATGCAGGCCGAGAAAGAGAGAGAGAAACAGAGGAAAGGGAGAGAGAGGGAGAAAGTCACAGGGATAGAGAGAAGTTTGAGAACAAATCAAGAATGCTCTCAGTTTGAGTTCAGTTTACAGATATTCCTGAAAGGGTTCCATTGATTTTCTGTTCCAGAGATGCCCACAGCAGCGAGGTGTGAACAGGGGAAAGAGATAGGCGCACAGGGAGGGGTGGATGAACTGGAATGCAGGACTTGCGGACTTGTGAATTGCAGATAATTCACCCATGCCAGGTGGATTCTGAGAAAACTACAGGGTTATCTAACATATAATAATGTGATAGATTAGCTAGGGAGAGGACGGTAGGTGCGTGTGTGTGTGTGTGTGTGTGTGTGTGTGTGTGTGTGTTTGGTCAGTTGTTTTGTATGTGGTTAGATTTAGCCTCACTATTGGGGGAATGTCATGGCAGCATGGTTTACTAGCTGACCTTTGGAACATTTGACCTGTTCGACCCCTTGTCTTTTGTGTTTCTTCATCTATCGTATGCTCTCCCTGTTTGTTAATCTAGGATACATTCAGCCGTTAGCCTAATTCTTAAAGTACCAAGCTTTTATTTTGCCTATAGTCTGTTTTGTTGTTGTTGAAAAGTCAGAATATATTAAGTGACAGTGATCTGTGGATGTGTGAGAGAGAAAGTCTGTGAAAGAGGGAGTTTGAGAGAGAGAGAAAGAAGGCTATACAGCATACTGTATGCCCAAACACCCTATACTGTGTTATTTGCAAACCTAACCAAACAACAGCAGAAGAGTCTTCCCTAAAGACAGCCTGCCTGAATTGGGGATTAATCCTGCCGTCATGGAAACAGATAGGGAGGGCCTGAGCGCTGACCTCACTGATGAATGGAGGCAGGCACCTGTCAATCGTGCTAGACCAAGCCAATAATTGCATAGCCATTAGAGAGGGCAACCCCAAAGGATGACCTTGACTAACCGAGGACGCCCCTGACCAGAGCCAAGCTATATAAAGCTCATCACTGCATGCTGCTCCTGATAATTCCCCTTAACTATACCTAGAAGCCTGTTCTTCTCTTCAAGTATTTCAATTATCATTGCATTATCGAATGCCCGGTAAAGTACGTTTCACTTGTATAGAAAATAAAAAATGCAACACTTTGCACAGAAAGATTGCATGCCTCATCCATGAAACATTATGCGCTTATCCTTTTATGTGGAGTCGATGCTTTGTTTTATCAACCCGCACAGCTTACCAGGTCACGCACAGGCTACAAGATACAGGCTACATTAACAGCTAGTATGTAGGCCTATGACTGACTCTTTATTGTAGCAGCAGTTGAAATATTGTATAATATTTGGGATTGAGGTCACTGGGCTCAGCAATGATCCCCACTTTAGCGTAGCATAGCGATTGACTTCTGGGGCGTTGGCTTGGTGGCCAGGTGTGGGGATTAGTGTTAGCTGCTTGGTATTAAACCACGTAACACTGACACTCCTGGGACTATCTATAGTGTGCCACTACAACCTGTGCTAGCCGGTATTAGCGTAGCATGTAGGCATGTTGGTGTGGTTGTGTGTTTGGATGGGTCAGGATGATGACGTGTATTTTTAGGCTTGAACGGATCTGTTGACAGTGCGTCGGCTGTGCTTTTAGGCTTACGGCAATGGGCTTTAATTCCCCCTGAATACCTTTCATTAACAGCACACGCTCAGTTTCTATCTGCAGATAGCCTACGGTAGATTACACGGGATGGAGTCTGGAACAGAGACATAGATATCTCCCCAAATCTCAGCCAACAGATCTTCTTCACAAACAGTCAGAGAGAGAGAGAGAGAGAGATAAAGATACTGAACGAACCATTGCCTGAGAGAGAGACACACCGAACAGAAAAAACAGCGGCGGAAGAAGAGGAGTTTAGAGAAGAGGAGAGCAGCTTTTAAAGAGGATGGCAGCAGGTGGACGCTGTTCCTGTCCCGCTCCCTGTTGCCGTGGAAATTGCCATGAAAGCAGGCTCTGGAGGTGAAAAGCTGGAGTGCTGGCAAGGGATGCACGACTAGGAAGGAGCCATGGCACAGAGACACAGTCTGGTGAGTCAGGCTGGCCAGTGAAGAGAGAGACAGAAGCAGAGAGAGAGAGGGGGGGGGGGACAAAGAGAGAGAGGGAGACCGGTGAGACCATTAAGGTCTTACCGACCAGCCGTGGCAGCTTGAGCAATTAATTTAATTGAGTTTTAAAAAGGTTACCTGTGCATATGTGTGTGTGTGTGTGTGTGTGCATATGTGTGTGTGCATAAGTAGCCGTTATGTAGCATGGGCTTGATTTTGTGAACTATGCGCAAATTAACTTGATAAAAAGAACAGCATTCCAAACACAGACTGGTGTAGGGTCAGCCTGCTCTCAGCCCAGTCCTCCTGGCTTACAGGAGGACATGCAAGGTGATGAGGTTGCATGCCCTTCTATAGTGAGGTATTCTTTGCAGCCTTTGAAGTGTGTGAGATTCCCAGCTCTTCGTAAGAGGGTTTCTGGTTTGGAAATCAATTTCAAACTGATGTTTGGAGCAAAATATTAAGCTGACAACAGGGGAATAAAGTAAAACTGTCTCATGTTTATAGTGGCTCATGTTTATCAGAGAGAAGGTCATCACCTCCAAATACAAGCTACAACTCATACTACACACACACACACACACACACACACACAGCCGTCTCACCACCTAGCCACAGGCAGCCCGACAAAAACAAACTTCATGACATGGGTTCCAGCATGAGTGTGCAACTGGTGTCAAAGGCCATGCCTGTTTGAGATAAGGCTTTGATTGAACTGTTCTACTTACTGCTTACTTTCTCCAACATTGCTCAGGTCAATACTTTAGGTGCTTGTTTGTCTGGTCCTCACATACAGAATGTCCTCATGTTAGCATGAACTCATGCTGGTGGCTGATTTCTTCGCGAGGAAGCTTTCAGGTCAAAGGTTACAAGTTGACTAGACATAGGAGGAAGGACTCCATTTGGTGTTTTCATTCTCCCTCACTTGTCCCAAATCCATGTAAAGACCCTCTGGTATGCTAACATGCATACTGTTAGCCTACATATCCAGCAACCCCACTAGCGATTAAGCTTATGTTTACTTACTGGATTCTTTAAATACTGGGGGATTAGAATGAACACGTCCAGGCTTTTGTGTGGACATCTGAGTCCTGGGCAGGACATAATGGCTGTGAGCTCGGGCATGCATTCTAGGACCTAGCCGTAGCATGTCTTGGCTAGCGTTAACATTGTGTGATACCAGTCTAATCTGCTTTGCTACGTCAACCTCCCAGTGATGTGGAAAAAATCTATTTTTCGAGACCAAGAAGGAGAATACTGTTGACATTTTGTACGATAATGAACCTTTTATGTGTGCGTGCTAGTGCGGGATTTCTCTCCTCTAATCCATCTTGTTAGTCGATCTTAGTTGGACGAAGATTCATTAGTTCAATTATTGTGATACCTGCTGTCTCTCTATCCTGGCTGGCCGGCAGAAGATTGAAGCCAGAAGATAGAAGAACTGTGGTGACATGAGAAAGCCATGGTTGCTTTTTAACATACAAAGGAACACATCATTTACTATATCATTTATATGCATCATTTACATTTAATAGAACACGCCACAAGCCCATCCAACACTGTCAGTCTTGAAAAGACCTACGCTTATTGTAGATAGCAACTCTACCAACTATGCCTGTGTTGACACAATGATTTGTGCAGTATCTGGTCATGACTTGTGACTCAAATCTGGTTTGTGTGCCGTCCAGAGAGCTTATTTCCTTCTTATTTCAAAACACCAGAGAGATGACACACTTGACTTTTTCATCGAGCGTGGTGTGTCGACCTTGCAGTCATGCTCAACACGCTCAAAGAGGAAGTGGTTTTGATGCTTCCCTATCAGGAGCCTGCTTTCAGAGCCTGAAATGGACTGAAGACAATGTTCTTTCTGCGTTCCACTGCTGTACTGCTGCTTTTAAATGCCGGGCGATTACAACAGACAGTCACAAGTCAGACTTGACAGAATTGCTATTTGAGGGAGTTCAAAGTCTTCAGTCTATTTCAATCCACTGTTCTTTGGAGCTGGCCTAAAAGCCAATATTACAATACCATGACTTGTCGAACAATGGGCGTAGCCCTTTATTATCATGCATTGTATCTGTTCTTTACGTATTTCTATGGACACCACAGCTCAGTATCAAAAGCATTTCTGGCAGTGTGGATACTGGTTTATCCAGAACTCCATGAATGAGACGTCATTATCAGTCTACACGATGTCTGTTTTGTCACGTCTTACCATCCAGTTTTGGTTGCAGTCAGCAGTAAAGGGGAGGTTCACATTTTACGGAATGGGAATCACATGGTTTCCATCCCAGAATCTTCACTGTACATACGGTACAGGTCTCACCAGATAACAACATAATCCTTTCCACTCTTTTATTTAATCTTCAATACGGGGATTAGGTGGGATGTAAACAAACAAGGCCTTGAACGCAAACCTTGTTCAACCTTTCAGGAGAATTATAAGTGAATGTGGTCCTTTCCTCTGCCCCTGCAGCAGATCCAGTTTGTGGAGGACAAGCAGGAGTTCCAGAGGTTTCCTACCAAGGCTGGACGTCGCTCCCTGTCTAGATCTATCTCTCAGTCATCCACTGACAGCTACAGCTCAGGTACACACATACACACGCACACACACACATATTACCCACACTACACATACCCATGCACTCACACAAACGCACTCTCTCTCCCACACACACACACACACACACACTTTCTCTCCCACACACAAAAAACACATTCTCACACACACAAATGCACTCCCACACACACACACACACACACACTGGCTCTCTCCCACACACACTGTCTTTCTCCCACACACACACACACACACACACTCACTCTCTCTCACACACACACACATAATAAAACTACTTCCGTGCCTTCACACCTAGCTGCCTCCTACACAGACAGCTCCGATGACGAGACGTCCCCGCGGGAGAAGACGCAGGTCAACTCCAGAGGTTCCGGAGATTTCTGCGTCAAGAACATCAAGCAGGCGGAGTTCGGCCGCCGAGAGATCGAGATCGCAGAGCAAGGTGGGGGACGTCCTGACCTGCTGTTCTCTAGGGACCAGATCGATGGACACCAACTGAACGGCTCACCTTAAACTGAACAACGTGCTGTTGTTTTAGCATTGTCTGCTTGTCATTCTTCAGTCTTCTCCTTAGGGTTCTGTGGTATGGCACAGTGGTGTGTTGGTCAATGTTTGACGTGTGATTTACCAGACAGCTTTGGGGCTTTGTTGTACTTTCCAGGCTCCATTGGCTGAATTATCCAGGTTAGGCCTGATACTTTGAGCTTAGATACATTCATTAGGCAAATGCTTTTATCTAAAGCTATTAGTTCTATAACAGTATTTCGGTGGTCAGAGTCCAGGAATGGTCTATTTACCAGCCGCGACTACAGTGCAGCCATTACATCTAAACCACAGTATTTCAGAGAACAGTGCTGTCAAAACACTGGTAATAGCATAAGTGCAGTGTCCAGACAATGGTACAACAGGTCCTCAAATATAACATGCAAAGGACAGGTTTGCAGGTATCACAGGAAATTATGTACTGCTGAGTGCTACTTTTGGTGCCCTTAACCCAAGCGAACAGTAAATTAGGTGAATGTGAATGTTTATAATGGTCCGAGCTTCACTCAGTTCTGTGAATGTCTGAAATCCTGTATTCCCTATCTTCCTAGCTATATTAAGCCGGCTATCCATATTTAGATCGACCCTTGCCATCTTGCTGACGCTTGCTGGCTTCTCACAGTCTAGGCTTTAGCTGAACGATTGCTTCACGGTGTTATTTTCATGACTTTCGCTAGTCTTTTGATATGCAAATTAGTTTAATTAGAAAGGAGGAAGTATATATTTTCTGCTTGGTAGAAAGTTATGTTTAGTTTAAGTCACCCTCATCTAAGGAATTTGCGTCTCCCCCTCCTTGCCAACCTTTCTCTTTGTCCCCCTTTTTAGATATGTCAGCGTTAATCTCTCTCAGGAAGCGAGCTCAGGGGGAGAAGCCACTGGCTGGGGCCAAAATTGTGGGCTGCACCCACATTACCGCGCAGACTGCAGTAAGTTACAAGAATCTTTATCTCTTTCTCTCTCACGCGCCCTCTCTCTCTGTCTGGGGACACTGTGTACTTGCACACTATTACATAAGCTTATTTTTAAATCCCTCTACACTCGCAAATGTTGTGTCGATGATCAAATAACTTGATTCCTTTCTTTCTTCATACGTCGAACTCATGATATGAATATCAAAACTAAACTGTCAAAAGTATTTTGTTTACTTACATTCCGGTGCCTTCCCCCAATCCCCTCCCTGTGTGTCGGCAGGTGCTGATTGAGACTCTGATGGCGCTAGGGGCTCAGTGTCGCTGGACAGCTTGTAACATCTACTCCACCCAGAACGAGGTGGCTGCTGCCCTGTCAGAGAGCGGTAAGAAGCTTCAACCAGAACCCAGAACCCCATCACCCAGAACCAGAACACCGCCCAGAACCAGAACCCCATCACCCAGAACCAGAACACCGCCCAGAACCAGAACCCCATCACCCAGAACCATAACATCACCCAGAACCAGAACCCCACCATCCAGAACCAGAACACTACCATCCAAAATGCCACACAGGCAGACCTACCCAGATCAGTGTGTATGCACTGACTGCATAACTGACTTTGAACCTTTTAGTTACACTTTAGTCTCATGTGGAGTCTTTTCATACATGGAGACAGTTAAGTAGTGTTATTTTATGTCTGACAAGTGGCTGTGGCTGTCCTTGTTTTGGATGGAGTTGAAGGGCTAATGTGATAAATGACACCACTAATAGCGTGAGGCTGTGATTTGGGGAGGCGTGTGGTGAGATTCACTCCCCTGTGCCCTTTAGAAAACCAAGGAAACCTGTTCTAAATGTCCTTATTAAGCTCCGTAGAAAGCACTCTGCTCTGGAGACAGAGAGAACACATCAAGTATCGCGCTGGTCAATAAACGACAGAACCCAGACGACCCGTCTATGGTTGCCAGGGATTCCCCAGTCTATGCGGTGACCACCGCAGGAATCCGCCAGTCTTGCAGACCTGGTTCGCTTCAGAGGTTGGGAGTCAAGGAGAGACTGTTGAGACGCGATGAGAGAGGGGATTTGTCTCATTCGATTGGGTTACCTGACATATACACACACAGGAAAGGAGACATTGAGACGACACCAGAGAGCGAGCAGGTCCGATGATCAAGTAAGCAGAGATAGACGGATTAAGAATCGATATAACTAACTTGCTCGATTGCGAGCGAGATAGCTAGCTAGATGAGCAGCGTGCTCACCGAGGGAGACTGAAGCAGGGCAGACGGTGTTCAGTGTTGTCAAACAGAAGAGCACAGTGGACCGGGGTGCTTGTGTTGCGTTGTCATCTCATTTAGGGGTTTCCAAGAGCTCCCTGCAGCGGGGTCAAAGGGGGCAACATGTTCACTTGAGCGTGAGGTCACGCTAGCGTGTTAGAGCTATTCACCATCTCTCCACCCTGCTCGTTAAACCCCACAGCGGTGTCATGATTCGTTTAGTACCACTATTTCTGTGTTTTTTTTACTCCGTCCTTTTACATAAGCTGTCTCTTTCTGCCTAGGTCTTTCAAGCCCCATCTGTCTGTGTATCCCTTTCTAATAAACAGTTGTTCCAGATTTTTATGCAGATAAATCCCCCGACAAACGGATGAAAGGGTATGGTACCCTCTGTCAATCCCTGGTCGAAATGACCCAAGAGCTGTTCGATTCTTGTACCAGCTGTTGCGTCAAGCCATAACCTGCTCATTCAGCAAACAGCAGAATCAGTGGGGAGAAGATGGGATACAAAACAAATTCACCTTACTGTTGTTAAGAAGCCAATATAGTGCTAAGCACAGAGTCTTTGGTTCATAACAGATGGTGACAACTTATGCTGATGCAACCAGTAATTCCGGACTAGCGCTGATATGATACATGAGCTCCCATACTTATGTCACAAGTTGTTTTTACAACAAGAATGTTGTGACCCACTTCTACATCAGATTTTCACACCTGCTTTGCAAAAGGTTATGAGAGTATGAAGTAAGCTTTTATGCTACACTGTTTCTGGAGTTAAGCCTTGAGAAGTAATGTTGCGCGCGCGCGCGCGTGTGCGCACCGCTGCTCCAGATGTCTGTATTTAAGCTGTCCTTCATATTACTATTATGGCTTTAGAGCAGATTACTACGACATGAAACACCGATGTAATCAAACATGTTCCAGAATGTTCCCATTGGAACTAGTTCCTCGACTGAGGCCAGATGCTGGTGATGTTAAAGACTCAGACTCAAAGACTCACTAAAGAAAGGGCTTAGTGGTTGTCCCTCTGTGTTTGTCCTGTGATGCCAGAGTCACATCCGGACTTTGAGTCCCACAGTGTGATGTGTGATGTGTTTTTATAGGTGTGGCTGTTTTTGCCTGGAAGGGCGAGTCTGAGGATGACTTCTGGTGGTGCATCGATCGCTGCGTCAATATGGAGGGCTGGCAACCTAACATGGTAATTACATGGCCTGGATTCAATGACAAAGAACCATTCAGCAGTGCCCTTTTGTTCATCTTGTAACGTGTTTGTGTGTGTGTGTTAGATCCTGGATGATGGAGGGGACCTGACCCACTGGGTGTATAAGAAGTACCCTAACGTGTTCAAGAAGATACGAGGCATTGTGGAGGAGAGTGTTACAGGGGTCCACAGGTAATGTTCAGAGGAGTTTACACGTGGCTGTTCACACACACACACACACACACACACGTGTGCACACACACTCTGCTATTCACATTGACACAAACACCACTTTTCACGTGAACATGTCTCAGACACCAGCACTGCAGTTCTCTTCTTTCCCCTGCAGGTTGTATCAGCTGTCTAAAGCAGGCAAGCTGTGTGTTCCAGCCATGAATGTGAATGATTCTGTGACGAAGCAGAAGTTTGACAACCTCTACTGCTGCAGGGAGTCCATCCTGGATGGGTGAGTGAGCGACACGCTCGACTCAAACTTGGCAGAGTACCATCAAATCGAATGGAATAACGTTTGCACAAAGGATTGTTCTAGATTTCTGTGTCACCTATTTTCAATGAGAAATGATGTTCACTGCACAATACACATACTACTGGACACTGCATAATGTAAATATAAAGTAATCATATAAATATACTTATACTTATATTTATATTGTATAACTGTGCAGCTATACTCTACACTTGCCCCTCTCCCTAGCTGTATGGTTCTCAATGTCCCCAAAGCAGAAGATGATGCATTCTCAGTTTTTCAGCCAGCATATCTGGCCTTTTACTGTATGCTGACAGGCCCAATAAATCAGTGGAACCACTCTGGGTGGCCTGATGGCTTGGGAGTTAGCCTAAGCTAGACCATTACAGCATGTGACCTCCTGGAGGATGAGCTATCACACCCATCTTTACCCTCTCACCTCTGCTCTCTCTGTTTCAATCTATCTTTCTGTTTCTCTTTCTCTTGTTGTCTCTCTTTCGCCTTCTCTCTCTGTGTCTTTGTTTCTCTCTCTCTCTCTGTCCTTGTTTCTCTTTTCATATCCGCAGGCTGAAGAGGACCACAGATGTAATGTTTGGGGGGAAACAGGTGGTTGTCTGTGGTTATGGAGAGGTGAGAGGATATATCAATCAATTCTCAATGTCCTGTGTGTGTGTGTGTGTGTGTGTGTATTGAGAAATATATATAGAATGATATATTCACGTGTGCGTATATGTTCAATACCAGTGTGTTGTGCTTTCTCCCTGCAGGTTGGAAAGGGTTGCTGTGCTGCCCTGAAGGCCCTGGGATCCATCGTCTACATCACAGAGATCGACCCCATCTGCGCCCTGCAGGCCTGGTGAGGCACAGGAAATAGGAAGAAGGAAGCAGAAATGAGGAAGTGCTGACTGTTTTAAATGTCACCCACTGCTGACTGAGAGAAATATCAGTCTAAAAATAGACACAGAGGCAGATGTGTAATCCCCTTCTGAAATGAACCGTGACAGCATCTATTCCTCCGGCAATGTGTAAATTACAAACACCTTTGAAAATGTGGCCATCATAACTATCCTGAACCCCAGAATAGACAAGAAATACACTGTCATCGTATTGGCCTCATTGGCTGTGTAGAGAGACTTCATGTCACGTGACGTACTGCTTCCCTTCCCCATGTCTCCTACAGCATGGACGGCTTCAGAGTGGTCAAACTCAACGAGATCATTCGCCTGGTGGACGTCATCATCACATGCACCGGTATGCATCTTCATCTTCCTCGTCAATGTCCAGCCACAAATTCATCATCGCCTACTACCCCTTCTGGGGCTTAGGCCACAATCAAGAGTTCTCCAAGCATCTCGGTCCTGAGCCAACCACAAATTACTGGATGCAATCACTTATGTACCATGCATACATGGACCCCATGTACAGAAGTATATGATTATAATTTTGTTTTAGACATGGGATTATAGTAATCTATGCGTTTCCAATCCAGGACTGCCTGGCTCAATCAATGAATGCATTCTGGGTCATCTGCTGTCTGGGACCTCTTCATTGTCTAAACCCCTTCAGGGCAGTTATTGTTGGCAAGGCCGTGACGTGGGCTGGGTCTGTTTGGGTCTCTGTGTAGGGAACAAGAACATGGTGACCAGCCTGAGACTGTTTTGGTGTGTCTGTAGGAAACAAGAACGTGGTGACCAGGGACCAGCTGGACCGCATGAAGAATGGCTCCATCGTCTGCAACATGGGTCACTCCAACACAGAGATCGACGTGGTGAGGAGAAGAAACCCTCACTGTCCATCCCCAGCAGGCTGATGGCTTGTTACCTCAGGGTTCTGACTGACGGCTCGTTACCTCAAGGTTCTGACTGACGGCTCGTTACCTTAGTGTTCTGACTGACGGCTCGTTACCTCAGGGTTCTGACTGACGGCTCGTTACCTCAAGGTTCTGACTGACGGCTTGTTACCTCAGTGTTCTGACTGACGGCTCGTTACCTCAAGGTTCTGACTGACGGCTCGTTACCTCAGTGTTCTGACTGACGGCTCGTTACCTCAGTGTTCTGACTGACGGCTCGTTACCTCAGGGTTCTGACTGACGGCTCGTTACCTCAGGGTTCTGACTGATGGCTCGTTACCTCAGGGTTCAGCTCTGATGGTGGAGAGTGGCCATGTGTATCTGGAGTGATGGATATGTGGGTGTTTGGGCTGTGGTGGCTATGTTCAGTGTTCTTGTAGAGGAGGGTGTGTGTGGGAGTGTAAGAGTTAGCGTTTTAGAGTGTGCCTGTGTTTGCATGCATGTGAGAGAGGGTTAGTGTGTGTAAGAGTCGATGTGTGTGTGCTGACCAGTGTGATCCTGTTCCCCAGGCCAGCCTGCGGACCCCTGAGCTCACCTGGGAGAGAGTCCGCTCTCAGGTGGACCACGTCATCTGGCCTGACGGCAAGAGGGTCATCCTGCTGGCTGAGGTTAGCACACACACGCTAGCAAACTAACACGCTTGTTTTACTATACAAATGACGACCTACAATTCACTCCCATTCAAAGTCGTGTTATCCCTAACCCTAATCTTAACCCTTAATGTAATTCTAACCTTAACACAAATTCTAACCCTAACCTGTAAAAAAAATAAAAATAAACTAAACCCCCCTAGAAATAGCACTTGAAGTTGTGAGGACCAGGAAAATGCCCTCCATACTAGTGGTGACTGGGTTCTCACCAGAATAGTGAAACCTATACCCTTGCACACCTGTTCGTACACACACTGATGATGGTTCCTCAGGTGCAGCTGACGCAGATCTTGTCTCCCTCAGGGTCGCCTCCTGAACCTCAGCTGCTCCACCGTCCCCACCTTCGTCCTGTCAATCACCGCCACCACCCAGGTGACACGGGGGCTCCACGCGTGCCTCACACACATAACCCACGTAGAACGGCTTCATAACGTTGTCATTCAGACACATCCAACACGCACATGGACGGGTATTTGAACCTGTGACCTTTTAGATCTCCAGTCATATGCTCTACTGCTGAGCTATACCCTTCCCTTACACACACACCACACTCATACAACCACGTGATGCACGACACACACATACACCCACACACCCACTCATGTTCTGCCTCTGTCAATCACACATTCCAGTGAGTTACTTCTAGCATCTTCCAGCCAGTGTGCTTCTGGCACATGGTCTCCTGTCTCCTCCTGTCTCCTAGCTATGTTCATTAGGCCGCTGTGGTAGGAGATAACAGGGTGTATTGACCTGAGAGTTTTGTCGCTAATAATAACACAATAGGAGAAGGCTGGCTGAAGAGGACTTGCACCTCAACTGGTTACATCTGGTTTAGACTACAGCAAAACTGAGGGGAGCACACTGTCGACGCCCCTGCTCAGATAACATCAACTTCTCTGCTACTTTGTCAACAATGTTTTTTTCTTCATGTTTAGGATACTTCTCTGTGTTTTAAGTAACGCGTTGGGCGCTCATCGTGCTTCATGTGTTGATTCAGTGGGTGGGCTGTTTGGTTGTGTTGCAGGCTCTTGCCCTCATCGAGTTGTACAACGCTCCAGAGGGCCGTTACAAACAGGATGTTTACTTGCTGCCCAAGAAGATGGGTGAGAACATTTTCTCAGTGTCTGGAGTATTGCCTGCTAATCTTTTATTTTTTATTTTTTGTAACAACCTTTAGTGGTGGGTTTGGTGTTAGTGGTCATTCAATCAGGGTTTATGATTAAATGAGAGCACATGCTTCAGCTCATAGACATGAGTATCTAGCCTTCTCACTACCTTCTTGACGTTGTGGAGTGTATTTCTGCAAGCTAGTTTTACCAGTGATGTGCAGAGGCCTTATCTTAATCCTCGCACATGTCCTCTAGTGTTTGATAGGTGTCATTACAAGTCTTAGCTGTGTTACTGAATTAAACAAATTTAGCAATACAAATTAAAGTGTTAATCTCATTCACAAACAATGACTGGCCAAAGGATTAATTTGTCTTATTTTAATGTGAGTGAAACAGAATTATTGTATTTTTCTAAAATGAATTGACTGCAACTGAGAGACTATTTCAAGTGTGTGGTTTTCACTGAAATAATACTAGCTACAGGAACTTACTTGCTACAGAGACAGTACTAGCTACATGGACATAATATTAGCTGCAAGGACATAGTTCACAGTTTCACGTTGTATTTATATTTTTGCTTGTAGTTATATACCTGCAGTGAACCCTGCAGTGAATGACTCTTTGCTGAAATCAACATCTGTAGTTTGTTGCTCTTTCTGTGAACGCTTGTTCACAGCTTATGTAAGGTACCTGTTTGTGTTCCAGATGAGTATGTTGCCAGCCTGCACCTGCCCACCTTCGACGCCCACCTGACTGAACTCTCCGATGATCAGGCCAAGTACCTGGGCCTCAACAAGAATGGACCCTTCAAACCCAACTACTACAGGTAATCACCTCCCCTCAGACAAGATACAATAGTATTTGTCAATAGTACACAAAACCCGTAACATTTCAACTGCAGAACTTATACTGTATGTGCACTTTTGTAAGTTGTTATGGATAAAATCGTCTGCTAAATGGATTATGTGTGATGTGATTAACGTAACATTTTAAATGACTGTTTGCAGGATTTAATAGTTCACTGTATTTTTCCTTTTTGTCTTCACAGGTATTAGTGGGCCACTGTCCACGATTAGGACAAAACTACCAAATGGTCAAAACGTACGATAGAATGGTACAAGAAGTATTAAAATATATATTTTATATTTTGTATTTTAAAGACGTTTCCCAAGAGGCACAATAACACAATATTATGTATTTGAATTAAGCAGTTGATTAGTCCTGTCGCCACACAGTGAGTGTCCTCCTGTTTCGTGCACTGAAAAGAAGAAAATATTTAGTTTTGCTTACACCCATGTACATAAACACACACCTCCACAGCAGCTAGACAGATAGGACCTCACTGGTCATGAATGGCAAATTACAGTACAGTACCTAAAGCCTGCTGTCTACTTGAGGTATTTCCTTGCACACACACATACTGTATCTCTACCGTATTAACTACTCCTTAGAGTAGCCCTTTTTAATCAAGAATTTAACTGTTAGGGTACTTACTAAGTGTTAAGAGTATATATATAATGTTAATATATTTGTGCCAAATAATTGTTAGGTGAAGGGGTAAATTGTGGTCAAGATGCACTTGCTTTTTGATTTGATGTCCCTGCATTCCAAGTATTCATTCCAGGAGCATGAGGCAATGACCTCTTCATGGCAAAAGACTCACGGCGTTTAATACACTTTCTGCTCCGCTCGAACATTTGAAATCCGACATCTGTCTTGTCGTTTTGAGATGTAGAAATCCAAAGCTGTGCATTTGTATAAGTGATCGCTGTGTAGTGGAGCGTTGTCTGCCCTGGGTAGATGTACCAAGGTGGTTACTGTACATACAGCATGTGTTTGTACTGTGTTTTCCATGCAGCTCCCATTTGGCTGGTTCATAGTCAGTGTTTAGGACTGTGATATATGAGCCTTGGTATAAACATGTACTGTATGCATAGAATGGAAGTGTAAGTGCTGGTTTTCTGTGTACCAATGTCACAACCTCTCGATCAAAACCAAAATCATAAAAAAAAAAAAAATGTTCCCAGACATTTTCTGACTAATAGAGAAAGAGTCGCCACTTGTCCGTTCTTAGTTTTTATTATTCACAAATCGAATTCTATTGGGGTTGCAAAATCTGTTTAGTTTTGAATGTACTATTCTTTTTCATAATACTGTTGTTTTCTGGTTGTTGTAGCGTTACTTTGTGTGACTTAATACTTTAACCCTGCTGATCACCATGTTGTCCTTCTGTGTTGTGTCTGCATCCACGTTTTCACACCGTCATCACATAGGCAGCAACTCGTACTATCATCGCTGTTAACGGAAGAGAGACTATACATCAAATGTTTTAGAATAAAGTTCTGAAAATTCATCCGCCAGGCTCAGTAGGGTTAGCTCTCAGAGGAACCCAGAAGGACTAATGCATAAGTCCTCCACTTGCGTATGTGAGAACTGAGGGGATTGCTTTGGTTTCAGATTATTTTCTCATCCTCTCACTGCTTTGGTATATGAAATATACACTGAAAAATATATTAGCTAATTCTACTGTGAAGTGAACTGCTTTTATATTTGCACTATAACCAAGGACTTTCAAGGGGGAGGTTGTTGGCAGGTATGGGTGTTGTAACTATGGTTACCGGTCCAATGACAGTGCCTTGTGACTCATTAACTTGTGTATATTCCATCACTCAACTGGATACTGTTCCCTACAGTATAGAATTGCCCTTCATGGTTCCTACTGCAATATAATGGCTATGCACCAACATGGGCGTCAATTTTTAGTGTGAAGGCTTTTTAGTTGTTTATGGTACCAAACGGCTATAGCTAAGCATTTTGATAAAAAAATGTTACTTGAGTAATAACATGACATACAGGCACAGTTTTAGATTCTTGGGAAACTAACTGTCAATGTAGAGACTAGTTTCGTATTGTGTATGTTATTTGGTATTTTTAATGTACACTGCCCCCCTTGATGTTCTCTTCAGATGCACCACCTAAAGGATGTCATCAAGTTAATGGTTCAGAATATTTGCCTTCATATGCATTGGCTTGATTATAATGCCTATGATGTCAAATTAATACAATTTTCATGTGTCGTTGATGCTGTCAAAACCATTACAATTAAATGAATGTGTCAAACTGACAAATAATGCTGGTTAAAAAAATATTTAGTTGGAAAACATTAGTTTTTTTTTCACAAAGGTGTATATTTATCTGTGCAGTGAGCTAATTTGATGTGTTCAATCAAACTATTCAAAGCAACTGTTCCTGTGATTTCAGCGTTGTAAATGTTGCAGGTTCTGTCTTATTCCCGCATAATTTATCTTCATTTATCTGTTGGTTGGTGTGCACTGATCCCTTTAATAAACTTTTGTGTCTGAAATGCTATGCTTCAGATATTGTATTATTCCAGCTGTAGGGTATAAGGCTGACAAAGGGGTCAGGATTGGTTACATTCATCAAAACTGAATCTCACATACAGAAGTTTTGAAATGTAGCTGTAAGTCATCGGCAAGAACATTGTAAAATACCATGAATAACCAATTTACTCATGTAAGTATGCTTCCAGTCCAGTGTCGCTAGTACAAATATGGTAGCTATCAAGTCCTTTTCAGTAATCCAGAGCAAACATGGATGCTTTATAATAACATGTTTATGTACATACATACATAAATACATACATATATACATACCAAATCAATTTAATCTGGCTATAACTTTTCCCCCTTTATTTAATTTTTTTAAATACAATCCCCTTTTGTAAACGCTCCAAATTGCCTTTAAGTTTATTTATCTCATCAATGCTTAGATGTATTAAGTATATCTTTTAAAGCAGATGAGCAATCATCTGTGAAAACTGAGCGCACCGCAACACGTTAGAACTACTCTCGCGAGAGGTATTACGTTAATGTGTCAAAAAAAACTTTACTTGTGAATCAAAGATGGACGTCGGTGGAAATGGTGGTGGATTGATTGTCAACAATAAACAGAGAGCTATGTTACCTAACAAAAGCCGGGGAGAATTTGTCCGCAATCAAAGAAAGGATTCCGAGGTTTGGAATGACAAATTCTTAAACATTTTCTTCCACTTGGACTTTGTTGTGCCGATATTGTTCTGATTTGTCATAAGCCTAGTCTAGCAGCTAGTACAGCACGCTAGCACAGAATATAATTGGAGCAAACGTAGCTGGCTAGCTATTTTAGCTAGCTAGCAGCAGGGCAGTAGATTGATCAGCTGCTGTAGTTTCATGTATTTATGATTAGGAAGGTTTTTATGCTAGCTGCTTGCTATGTAAGATACTACGTTGTTAGCTAAGAGTTTTATGATTTCTTAGCTCGCTTTCTTTTTTGACTGGTTGATCAAGCAACGAGTTTAATCCTGTTAGTATTTCTTAATCAATCCCTGCTGTCACGTGTCTGGCATTGTAGGTAGGGCTTTTATAACATGAAAATGTATACTATCTATATTTCAAATGTGCTTTTACACAGGGATTCTCCGAGTCTCCGGATCTTGAGTTTGAGTATGCCGACACAGACAAGTGGGCGGTAGAGCTATCAGGTGTGGTCTTTCTCTTACGTCATTTGTCTATAAATAATTTTATGTCGTACATCGCCGTCTCAGTATTTAATACCAGTGTGTATTACTCTTGTCACTGTGCCTTTAAAATGCATAATTTGTCATTCTTTTATTTTCAGAGTTGTACAGCTACACAGAGGCACCCGAATTTGTTCTCAATAGGAAATGTTTTGAGGAAGACTTCAGAACCCACGGTGAGCACACCTGTCATTATATTCTACCCTCTTTAACAGCCCCTGGGTTATGTCTGGCAACACTTCATAATCTTGTTGCTCCTTCGCTCTAATGCTGTGCTGTCACCTTATTTTGGTCAAAATGCCCTTAAAACAATCATTGATTCTATTCGCTTTATGCTTGAATGCAGGATGTAACAATTCATTCTTTTTTTCTCTGCCGTCTTCCAGCTTCAGAGAAGAAATGGAGGGAGCTGGATGCTGCCCAGCACAAGGCCCACGCCATGCGGCTCCTGGACGGTCTGGAGGTGATCGCTCGGGAGAAGCGTCTGAAGGTGGCCAGAGCCATCCTCTACATGGCCCAGGGTACGCTCCCTCATCATGTCCAACTGCTGTCACCTGTCCCACTTTTCAATTATTTAGACGATTTGATATCGTGTTATGTCATTATAATACCAGCATAATGTCATTATATATGATATTAGATTCATGATTGAGAAACACGGAGCAATTAGTGAAAGCTTGGGCTTTTCATTCTAATCCATGAAGCAGGGTAAATCAATTGCATTCCTGTACAGTAGAAAGGAGAGGGAAATGAGTTGCAGAGACTCAATAAAAACCAGTTGCCCATCCAAACCAAACCCCTGTGAAGAGACGAGTCTCTCTTGTTAATGTTGACGACGTTCTGTGAGGTTCCGCCACCATGTTCTCCTGCCCCGTGGGTCTGCAGGTGCGTTTGCCGAGTGCAGCTCCGAGGCAGAGGTGCAGCACTGGATGAGGTACAACATCTTCCTGCTGCTGGAGGTGGGGACCTTCTCTGCCCTGGTGGAGCTGCTCAACATGGAGATTGAGTACGTTTGTTTTCACTCTTTCTCTGTGGAATGTGCCAGAGAGATTTATCCAGGGTGAACATGATGATGGTGGTGGATTAAGGATTTGCCTGTTAATCGTTTTTTTTGTTCTTCATGTTTCTCACAGCAACAGCGCTGCCTGTAGCAGTGCAGTGAGGAAGCCAGCGATCTCCCTGGCAGACAGCACAGACCTCAGGTGTGTGTATACGTGTGCGCGCACGTGCTTGCGTCTGCATTTGTGTCGTCTCATCGCTCATGGATGTGTTGGTCTGCTGCAGGGTGCTGCTGAACATTATGTACCTGATGGTGGAGACCATTCAGCAGGAAGACCCAGCAGATCCACCTGAATGGAAAGCCACCAGGGAGACCTTCAAAACAGAGCTGGGTAAGAGTGTGTGTGTGTGTGTTTCAGTAGCAGTATGTGTGTCAGTAGCAGTATGTGTGTCAGTAGCAGTGTGTGTGTCAGTAGCAGTATGTGTGTCAGTAGCAGTGTGTGTGTCAGTAGCAGTATGTGTGTCAGTAGCAGTATGTGTATGTGTGTCAGTAGCAGTGTGTGTCAGTAGCAGTGTGTGTGTCAGTAGCAGTATGTGTGTCAGTAGCAGTATGTGTGTCAGTAGCAGTATGTGTGTCAGTAGCAGTGT
The DNA here is from genome assembly GCF_054491055.1 of Hypomesus nipponensis. NCBI lineage: Eukaryota > Metazoa > Chordata > Actinopteri > Osmeriformes > Osmeridae > Hypomesus > Hypomesus nipponensis. The sequence goes on from NC_140369.1 coordinate 15,091,895, forward strand.
GTGTGTCAGTAGCAGTATGTGTCAGTAGCAGTGTGTGTGTCAGTAGCAGTATGTGTGTCAGTAGCAGTATGTGTGTCAGTAGCAGTGTGTGTCAGTAGCAGTGTGTGTGTCAGTAGCAGTATGTGTGTCAGTAGCAGTGTGTGTGTCAGTAGCAGTATGTGTGTCAGTAGCAGTGTGTGTGTCAGTAGCAGTATGTGTGTCAGTAGCAGTATGTGTATGTGTGTCAGTAGCAGTGTGTGTCAGTAGCAGTGTGTGTGTCAGTAGCAGTATGTGTGTCAGTAGCAGTATGTGTGTCAGTAGCAGTGTGTGTGTCAGTAGCAGTATGTGTCAGTAGCAGTGTGTGTGTCAGTAGCAGTATGTGTGTCAGTAGCAGTATGTGTGTCAGTAGCAGTGTGTGTCAGTAGCAGTGTGTGTGTCAGTAGCAGTATGTGTGTCAGTAGCAGTATGTGTGTCAGTAGCAGTGTGTGTGTCAGTAGCAGTGTGTGTGTCAGTAGCAGTATGTGTGTCAGTAGCAGTGTGTGTCAGTAGCAGTATGTGTGTTGCGGTAGTGTTCACACACGGTTGCCGTTGCACCGTTTGACATCAACACCCATGAGGAGAGCAGTCTTGACCGCCTGGTGTGTCCTGTGTCGCTTTCCTCCAGGCTCTCCCCTGTACAACAACGAGCCCATCTCCGTCATGCTGTTCGGCATGGTGACCAAGTTCTGCAGCGGCCACGCCCCTCACTTCCCCATGAAGAAGGTGCTGCTGCTGCTCTGGAAGAGCATACTGGTGAGAGAGAGAGAGAGAGAGAGAGAGAGAGAGGGAGAGAGGGAGCTTCCAGTGGTCTGGTAGATCTGGTTCCATATATATATATATTGAGCTTCAGTCTACATGTTCACAGCAGCTTATCATCTTTCACTTGTCCGATTCTTAGTTGTCAGTTTCAGTGAGAATTACTATTAAAGTGGTCAGCTGAGATAAGCTTGTTAAAGCTCAACTGTGGATATACAGACATACCTTTTTTTAAATTCATAGCAAGGTTTGAATAGTGGATATACTAAGTGCAAGCAGAGAATTAAAGCCTAATTGGTCTGTTCTTTTTAATGTTTTGATTGTAATCAAGCCTTCTCCATCACCTGTTTGACTAAATACAGACCTCCCTGACCCTATTTCTACCCCTGACCCATAACCCTGACCTCTGTTTGGGCAGTTCACCCTGGGAGGCTTTGAGCAGCTCCAGAACATCAAGGTGCACAAGCGCCAGGAGCTGAGCCTGCCCCCCCTCCCGGAGGACAGCATCCGGGTCATCAGGAGCATGAGGGCGGCCTCGCCCCCGGCCTCCGCCTCCGACCTCCTGGAGCAGCAGCAGAAACGGGCGCGACGGGAACACAAAGTATAACTTCCACCCTCCCCTCCGATCCCACCGCCTTGAGATACTCACTGATTTGGTTAGATGAGACTGGTTAGATGAGAGTTGCGTAATTCTACCCATTTTAGTTCAGTGTGACCACTAAGAGTTGTAGGAATGATACATTTTTTCAATGTGCCGACAGGGCTGTAACACACACAAGGTGACAGTAACTCTTGGTTGTTCACTAAATGTATTTTCAAAACGCTTCTTCAGGAACAACAACAACATTCTCATAGTTTCTCTCCCTCTTCTCTCCACCCCCCCACCCCTCTACCCTCACCACCAGTCTCTGATCAAGCAGGACAACCTGGACGCCTTCAACGAGAAGGACCCGTTCAAGACTGACGACCCTCGCGAGGACGAGGACGACAACGACGACAACGACAACTCTTTAGAGGCGGAGCCCTTTCCCCTGGAGAGGGATGAGGTCATGCCCCCACCCATTCCTCACCCCCCCACAGAGAGGGTGTCCTTCCCCAAAGGTCTGCCCTGGGCGCCCAAAGTCAGGTAGGGCATGCACCCCTGGGAAAGTATATCTGTCTCTGTGTATCCATCCATTCATGCTGTTGTTTACTAAATCTAAAAAGTCCTATAAGGTTTTAAAGTAAAATGTAATTGTTCGTTGTTCATTCTCAAGAGGTAATGTGTGTCAACATTTTTATTCTAGCAGCATAAGATGTGGGTTTATTTGACCGCGTTGTCTTATTTGTCAATAACAATTTGTATAGATTTTACCTTTATCTACACATACAAATATGATTTTTTTTTTGTTCCTGCAGGGAAAAAGACATCGAAAATTTCCTGGAATCAAGTAGAAGCAAATTCATCGGTTACACACTTGGAAAGTAGGTGGAGTGCAGTAGTTGATCAGACTTTACAACAACCTGTCTTTTAAAGTTACGAGTGATTTAAATGATAGGTATCCCATCAACGTTTTAGCTACGCATGGCCTGTTCAATGGCCTACCTCTAATCGTCCTTTATTTATTGTGTGTGTTGCAGTGACACAGACACGGTTGTGGGCCTGCCCAGACCTATCCATGAAAGCATCAGGACCTTGAAGCAGGTACACAGGAAGAACAGATCCCTCTCGTTCCCACCTCGTGTTTTCTCTCACTAAGGGGAACGTGCCATTCGGCCCAGTGATGTTGTGATGTTGTGTCTCTGCAGCATAAGTACATCTCCATCGCCGAAATTCAGATCTCCAAGGAGGAGGAGTTCCAGAAGACCCCTCTGTCCGGGGTGGGTACCAGGGCACTCCTCAAAACAGTGTTTTTTTCTTCTCGAGATATATATTTTTTGATCGTGTGTGTGTATGTGTGTACACAGGGGGAAGAGGATGTGGATATGTGCTCTACTGAGCTACTTTATCAGGGCATTTTGCCCAGCCTCCCTCAGTACATGGTAAGAACCGCATTCCAGCTACAAATCCACTAAGTTGAAATGAAGGATTCCAAGTCCTCCAGCTCTTCAGGACCTTGTCTAAGTCTGGATCCACTTGAAGGCTTGTCATCTGTGTCTCCCTGGCTGTGTCCCTGTTTGTCAGATTGCCCTGCTGAAGATCCTGCTGGCTGCAGCTCCCACCTCCAAGGCCAAGACGGACTCCATCAACATCTTGGCCGATGTGCTGCCTGAGGAGATGCCGTGAGTTCACCTCAGACCAGCGGTCCCTTCTCACAGGGCTTCTAACATCAGCCCGAGGGCTGAATCCGTACCGTGCCTGTACCAGGGACGAAATTTGGCAGGAGAGTAAGGTGTGTACGTTTCTTTGTTTGGGTGTTTGTTGTGCTGCAGGACCACAGTGTTGCAGAGCATGAAGCTGGGCGTGGACGTCAACCGCCACAAGGAGATCATCGTGAAGGCCATCTCCGCTATCCTGCTGCTGCTCCTCAAACACTTCAAACTCAACCACATCTACCAGGTGCTGACCCGACGCGCTCACACAGGACACACACACTCAAACACACATGGTACAAGACACACACAGAGAGGACACACGCACACCGACGGGACATACCCTACATGACACACGCACGTGACCCACACACGCCTCTCCTCAAGGTGTTTTCTGTCGTCCCTCAGTTTGAGTACATGGCCCAGCACCTGGTGTTTGCCAACTGCATCCCTCTCATCCTCAAGTTCTTCAACCAGAACATCATGTCCTACATCACTGCCAAGAACAGGTATGCACAACACGCCCAGGGAGACCCTGTTCACCAGGCATATGGATGTGGCTTTCCCCGGGCTCCCGTCTCGAACGCGGTGTCACTCTGTGTCTCCTCTGTGTGTGTGTGTGCGCGCGTGTGTGCGTGTGCGTGTGTCCTCCAGTATTTCTGTGCTGGACTTCCCTCACTGTGTGGTGCACGAGCTGCCCGAGCTGACCGCTGAGAGTCTGGTGAGTTGAAGCCCTCCCTCCAGCCCCTCAGTGTGGGCCTTCCCATCCCATCCTTTTTGCCTTTCGTCCCTCAATTCCCTCCATCCATCCCTCTTTCAAAGCTTCCAGGGTGTGGATCTTGTTTCCAGCCCTCCCTCCCTCGACACCTCCCTCCAACTCTATACGATGTGGGCCTCCCCATCATCCCATCTTTCCTTACTTCCAGCCCTCATTCCGTCCAACCATTCTTCCCTCCAACCATGAGTGGTCCATCCATCATTCCGTCCTCCCCCATGAATTGAACAATCGATCAACAGAGTTGTATTAAGCTGCCAATGTCAGTGGTTAGACATATTAATCACTTGCTGCAAAGTATGACATGTTGCATGTTCTGTTGGGCTTCTACAGGAAGCTGGAGACAATAACCAGTTCTGCTGGAGGAACCTGTTTTCCTGTATCAACCTACTGAGGATCCTCAACAAGCTGACCAAGTGGAAACACTCTAGAACCATGGTGAGAGAACCGCCTACGACGGCCAGGCATAGAATGGACCCGGGAAGTGAAAACAAAAGCCATTAGGGACTGCAATGTCGGTGTAGAGTAGAATAGTGTAGTGTCAGTAGTCAACCTAAAATATGGTCTGTTTACAGACAGCCAGAGCGTTCCAAGGCCGTGCATGTTCCAGGCCTGAAACACTATGCATAATCCATGTCTCCTAGATGCTGGTGGTGTTTAAGTCGGCTCCCATCCTGAAGAGGGCGCTGAAGGTGAAGCAGGCCATGATGCAGCTGTACGTCCTCAAGCTGCTCAAAGTCCAGACCAAGTACCTGGGGCGCCAGTGGAGGAAGAGCAACATGAAGACCATGTCGGCCATCTACCAGAAGGTCCGCCATCGCCTCAACGACGACTGGGCCTACGGAAACGGTGAGTCATCGTCGGCCTTTCTGTTCCGGTAGGTTCCGGACCTCACCTGACAGAGATGATTGTGTACGGTGAGGTGACACTGTATCTCTGAGAACAAAGGGTAGTTGAGAGGCAGAACCCAATGCTGAGCGTCAGTGTTTCCCTGACAGCAGACCTGGACGCGCGGCCGTGGGACTTTCAGGCGGAGGAGTGTGCACTGCGGGCCAACATCGAGCGCTTCAACAGCCGGCGCTACGATAAGAACCAGAGCAACCCTGACTTCCTGCCCGTGGACAACTGCCTGCAAAGCGTCCTCGGACAGCGCGTAGATCTGCCGGAGGACTTCCAGATGAACTATGACCTCTGGCTGGAGAGGGAGGTGTTCTCCAAACCCATCTCCTGGGAGGAGCTACTGCAGTGAGAGAGGAGAGGGAGGGAGAGGAAGGGAGAAAGGAGGAGAGGGAGAGAGAGGGAGAGGAGAGGAGAGGGGGAGAGAGGAGAGGGAGATAGAGGAGGAGGGAGAGAGGAGGAGAGGGAGAGAGGGGGAGAGAGGAGAGAGGGGCCAGGTCTTGTAGGTGAGGCTGATGAGGGATCTCCTTCTCACAGACCTCTGCTAGTACACTCGTCAGGGAGCAGCAGGGTCACTTCCTCCTCTCAGCTCCTTACAGCGTGTCGGCTAAGAGACACAATCCTCACTGCGTCTGAAAAGGTCCAAAACATTATCCCTGCGTCACGCTCACACAGAGAGGACAGCTGGCTGAAAATGGACCTTGCACATGAACTTCCCCCCAGAACTGGACCAAGCCCTGTTGTTCTGCTTTTACCCAAAGCAATTAAATGATTTAATTGTCTTGATTTTACTCGCTTATAGGTTGTATTTATCTCCATAACAACCGTGGATGACACATGACATACCCGATAGCCATCCCTGAACTGAACGTTATGATACAATCCCAATACACACTATTAAGTTGACCTGTTGTGTCCTGTTTGTCCATGGGACCAGTCAGTGTAGCTGTCCAACACTAAACAGCAGTGTTCTCATCAAGTGAAGGGACTGCTTCCAATCAAGTGCAAAAAGCAAAAAGGTGGAAGTCATGTGACTGTTTTCTGTTTAGGTATTTACATGATGTTGTGGTTACTGCTTTAATCTCCAATTGACCAGGCTCTACCCTCTCATTGGCTCATTTCCATTCTGATTCCATTACTCTTTTGCCATTGGCCGATTGGCTGTTTAAGAGAGCTCCAGGTTAGGAAATGTGACCCTTGGGATATAAACTGTCCAGGAACCACAGCCTGACTGTGTTACTATGAGCAGCACGAGGGTGACTTGCTTTGACCCGTGTTTGCTGGAGTATGCTAATATATGGGTGAATGGCTGAGTGTGTGTGTTAAGATTTTTACTCAAGGGAACAATTTTGTCCAAATCCATTTTAACATAATTTTACAGTTGCTCTTGTGCTTTTACTATTTGTTTGTTTTTATTATGATGGTTAAGAAAAATGTATTTACCTGATTAAAAACCGTAGACAATGTTTCAATGTTGGGAACATCCTTATTTATGTATCTTGGCGGTTGTCAATCTGTTTTGCAATGGATGACTTTATAAATACTGTAATAAATATCGACACAGATGAGCAGATTTGTGCATTCAAATTGTTTTAATTTGTGAATCACGAGAAGACTGAATCGCGATTCAAATGTAAATTGATTTTTGTGTCCTTCCACAATAATTCCAAAGAAGAAAATGTGGAAGTTTTTCAAGGATACTGAACATGTTCCAGGCTGTACAGGGAATGCTGACATTTTTCATAGTTTTCCCAAGGAACCAAACACTGGACGGGCATGGCTGATGTTTGTCTATGAGAAGATCCCTGTGATGTTCGACACTCAATTATTCACAAGACGGACAGAAAAAACTATTTGTGTGGTTATTTCCCTCAGTTTGAGTTGTGGATTGTGTTTGACATGCTGTATTGGACAGTTACTTGAAGTGTGACAGGAAAAGAATGGAGAGTGAGGAAGACATACAGAAAAGGGTGAAGCTGGATTTGAACCCAGGCTATTGCTGTACTGCCCCAGCTTTCAGACCATGCTCAGTAACCCAGTGAGCTAACAGGGGAGACTTGCTTTTTTTCCCTGTATTTCTGACACCCCAACTCTGCAGGTTGTTACAACATTTACATTTAGTCATTTAGTCATTTAGTTGCTGTTACAACTAGATAGTTCAATGTCAAATTTAAATGTTGAGTGGAGAGTGTTATGATCCCTGATAGCTCAGTGGTAAAGGATGTGGATGACTGTTTGAGGGGTCTTGTGTTCAATTTTGGCTGAAGCAACTTCTTACAGCAAAACTTTTGGTCTTAGACTTATATATTAAACTGATAAAAGGTTCATTTCTTTTTGGACTCAGCGCGCTGTTTGGACTGTAGCCACAGCGCACTCCCCGACTGTCCAGATCATCTCTCCCAACTGTCTTTCCGGTGACAGTTGGAAAGACAGCTGGGAGAGGGGATCTGGACAGTCAAGGAGTGCGCTGTGGTTACAGGGATCTGGGCCCACAGATGTGTTTGGCACTATGCTGTGTGCTGGATTCGAACCTAGGCCGTTGTGGTTTAGGCCCTTAATCTCATATAACATATATTACTTGACTGATATCAGTTAAATGAATTATCAATTGGTTTGAACCAGGAGTACCATGTTTGGCAGTAGACTAGATGATACACATGCTCACACCACAGAGCCACAGGTGTTCCTGCAAATTTACTTTCTACAAGACAGTGTAATTGCCCTTATGACACTACTAAATGCCAAACGACAACATATATTCTGTTCCTGCTAATGTCAAGTTATAAAACAGAATACTCTGCCTTCTAATCATACTTACAAAACAAGTGAAAGTTTGCTGAAGGATTTCTAAGAACTCGTTCACGAAATACGTAAATAATACAGTACATAAAGTACAATAAGTACCTTTCTTGAATACATTCTATGTTCATACACAAATTATTTGAGTTTTTATCATCTCACAGGGAAAAACAAGACTAGTTGGTAGATTTCCAGTCTTTAATTTTTTTTCTCATTGGTACAAAGTCAATTCTCTCTTAGAGTCTATAGACTGAAGTGTAGCCAAGGCAACCTATTGGGGACCACAATGCATTAGCTACACATATCATTTACTATAAAAAGGTTAACAGTTAATATAGTTTATTTACAGTATATTTCATGCTATGAGAAAAAAATGCATAAAAGTACTGAGTAGTGAAAAACATGAAAACAAACAAGATGTGATGATTAACATATAGTTATAAAGTTAAGGCTTAACTGTATAAAAAATAGCAAATTAATATTTAGACATGAGAAGACAAGAAATAGGGCTTTTGTACATAAATATATCTATACACTTAACGAACACCCATCAAGAATACATGTTAAGTGTATACCCCAGCATCAGTCATAGAAAAGTCTTGGAGATGACAAACGCTTGGCACAGTTTAACAGATCTAAACAGACGAGCACCATTCTGAGGCTGGCCACAGCCATCAACTCAGCCCTCTTGGTAGGACGGTTTAGAAACACTGAGGTTGAATCTCAGAAGTCTAGCGTCCCATCTCCTCACCTCTCCAGTCAACTGCAGTAGAAGCTTGAGAAACATGAGAGGTTACATCTTCTCCTCAAACACTAGAGGAGAAAGAGGAAGGGACAAGTGCAACAGCCTATAGACTCCAGAGATTCAACAAAGAACTAATAACATCTTCCCCAAGATGCCCTGGTTTCAACTGTAAAGTATACTATTCAAGGACGGGTCTGTTCAGGGTTACATTCTTGCAGACATGACAAGTATCCTTGACATATTCTGGGAGATGTCCTCCAATATGGAAAAAAGTACTTTACAGTGGTAAGAAGACCAACATGCACACCTGACCAAGACATACACACAAGCCAAGCTTACAGGACAGAGGGTTCACACACGTACAACAGAACACATGTCCAATAGAACACCTGGTTTGAGTTTGAACAGTGTGCACATATTGTATAGCATTAAGAAATACTCATTCAAAATCTCGCTACATGGCAGTGCATATTTTAAGTCCAAATACTTTAAAATTCCAATTACATTTTGGTTATGGATTGCCTTCAGCAAATATTCGTTTTTTTGAACGTATAATACAAATTTAAAAGCAATAAAACATTTACCCTACAGTTGAGAGAAATGTGTGTGCATTGCAGACTAAAATGTAGGAAAGCTTAAGTGAAAACATCTTCAAACAAACGCAAACATTGACTGGGGCACATAAACAATAAATCCAACTCACATTGTTATGGTCACTGGTCAGTTGGCCTGCCTAAAGGAAGATATACATTCCAATGCAAGTTTGCACAGAGGATAGAGGAAAACAAAATAGACATTATGAAGAGCAAGTGAGAGTAGTACTCTATAACAAGAAGGGTTGACATTTTAGCTGCCAGGAACAATACTTTTTTTTTGTCTTATTAGACTAAAATCTTTTTTGGGCCAGTACTCAAAGGCCTGAAAGTGCTGTGAATTCATCTTTGGATGCCCCAAACATTCCCCATTAATACCATTCAACATCTACAATGATAAAGAAGGAGAGAACAATATATTAAAAAGAAGAGGCTACCTTATAATGAGGTACAAATATTTGCGCACATTTTAGACCCTGTCAAGGGGAAAACAGAACGACAACAATCGTCATCTGGGATTGGTCACGCTGGGGTGAAAGTCGGCTGACATCACAGAGGAACCTGGCTTGACGGACCAGAGGGAGGGGTTGCTGGGTGACGGGGTGGAGGCGGGCCGTCCAGTCCGACAGGAAGTTGTCAGATGAGGGAGATCCGTATAGGGATGCTGGGAGACTCTGTCCTCTGAGGAGAGTGGTGGGACACCAGGTGTTCCACTACCGTGTGTTTAGACATGTGCTTCATGAGGTACGTCTCCTGGAGGCAACACACAACAGTTCACATCAAGGCCTGTCACAAAGTTCACACACACACCGCAGGTTTCTTACCACACACATCAGGACTGACAGACTTCGACAGCAGCACCTATACTGCAGTTTCTGCACTATTTATATGTAACTTTGGCTCAGAAATGTCGACTAAAATACATGTAAATGTGTGTGTCAGCCATAGATTTGAAATGATGACTGGCACATACACATGAACTGCCGTTCATGGTCGTACTGAGAGAGCGCTGTGTCATGGGTTGGGCCGCCTGGCTGGATGCTACTCACTGAGGTGTAGGCCCTGCCACACATGCTGCAGCAGTAGGCCTTGGCGTTCTTGATGGCGTGGGCTGACAGGTGGATCTGCAGCGAGGCCGAGTCCGAGTAGGCACGGTAGCAGTTGGAACACTTGAAGGGCTTGTCTTTGTTATGCTGTCTCTGGTGGGACTGAAGAGGACAGAGAAGAATCGCCCAAACGGTAAAGCAGTTATTTAACGAACGCCGTTTATGGAAATATTTTCAGTTTAATAGTTTTACTTCTGAATTTCAGTCTACATTCCACACTGACTAAATTGTAAGTGCATTTGGTCGGACTGTAAAAAAAGGTAAAGGGCTCACCTGCAGGTTGGAGAGCTGAGTAAAAGCCTTTTCACATCCTGGATGGGCACATTTATATGGCCGGTCACCTGTGTGAATTCTGTGGGAGGCCCAATGAAAATAAGCTTGACACAGAGCATCATCCGATAGGTCTATTCAGTAACACTATCAACGTTAGCTAGCCAAAACAGAGATGTGTATAAACACATTTCAACCTACTTCTTGGTCAAATGAGAACACATCGTTGTCATCAACCATTAAAACATGCTCTATTTAGTGTGTTATACAGTGTTAAACCATCCTTGATTATCTGCTGCACTTACTATATACATTTTCTGTACATTGCTTTGGATTAAAATCATCTGCAAAATGAACACAAACATAGGGAGACAACCAGCCCAAACAGGCTTCTCACATGTGTGTAGGAAGGTGAGTCAGAGAGCGCTGGACCGAGCAGTGTTTGGGCAGCACGGGGAGGGAGGGAGGGTGGGTCTGACCTGGTGTGCTGCTGGAGGTGGGAGAGCTGGCGGAAGCACTTCTCACAGTAGGAGCAGTGGTAGGGCTTGACTCCCAGGTGGATGCGCAGGTGCTGGGCCAGGTAGGAGGCGTTGGCGAAGGACTTGGAGCAGTGGGGACACTTATGGGCCTTGGCCTCCGTGTGCGACTTGGAGTGGATCTGCATGTCGGACTTGGAGAAGAAGGTCAGCGGGCACACTTTACACCTGCATGAACACACAGACACACAATAAATGTATCTGTAATTGTACTTGCCCCCACTGACAAATACACAACGGCAAATAAACAACACGTGGTCAATAAACTGTACTGAAACGTATGTCAGATGAAAGCATGAAGCTCTTGCCTGTACGTTTTGCCCTCTTTGGCAGTGATGGTGAGGCAGGGCTGGTCGTTCCCAGGGGCCAGGAGGGGGTAGGGCACCACCAGGAGAGGACCAGCCCCGTTCTCAGCCTTGATCTTCTTACGCCCTCGCTCCACTTTGGGTTGGGGTCCTAGAAGTCCAGCCAGGCCCCCGTTGCTTTTGATGGGCTCCATCCCGTGCCCGCCGGCCAATCCCGCGATGAGGCTGGGGGCAACCCCTAGCCTGCTATGGCTGCTGGAGGTGGGCGTGGTCTGTGTGATTGCCTCTGATGTGTTGTGATTGGCTGTCCGAGAGGAGAGGGTCAAACCTGATTAGATCAGACCAGGAGAGGTGTGGTAAGTGCTTCCTCAAAGATATGGTGGTTTGGCTATTGAGTCTAAAGTAGTATTGTCACAAAACTGTGTGTATAGTCTCTGTATGTGTATAGTCTCAACACCGCTATGGCAAAACGATCTGATTATCTATAAGATAACCTGAAACAATCTTCATGGTTTAGATAGATGCTCTAAAGTACAGTGTATTCATGTGGGAGAAAGTGTGGGAGAAATCCTCCAGGAAGATTTCGTAGGAGAGCTCTCTTGCCCGAGGTGACCAGTGAGTGGTGTCATTAAATCGTGTGTTTACCTGACAGGTGGTTTGTTCGAGAGGGCTGGTCTATGATTTGACGCAAATGCCAGTCCTCCCACAGTCCTCTAGCCTTTATAGCTGTCTTATCATCCAGATTCAGGTTTACATCCCCAAGGATACGCCCTGTTAGAGATGTGCAGAAAATTCACAGTTTCACCCAAAAAGAAAATATTTACATTAGTTTGCTTTTCACCATAGGTTTAACTGGAGAGGGGCTGTGGACTTATAATTGGACAATGATAATATCAAACAACCACAGAGAACATCATTTCCATGTATGAAAAAAATCGCCATAGTAAGTGAAGAAGCTTGCCAAAAAATAACACAAGCCAAATCACCCCCCTCCCGAGACAGGACAGTCATAGTATGGGGGATCTTTACTACAATACACAGTGATCCCTCTCCAGTGATTCAGGGAGGGTGAGTTTCATGCACATCACTAACTAAGGGTCTGCCCCATTCCACTAAGCTACCCTCTCCCATGAGCCCTGGTGTCCTGTCTGAACTGCCAGGTAGGGCCGCAAGGGAGGGAACAGCTTGGAGGACTCAGACCCGAAGTGTGTCGACACTGGCGGCAGGTGGGGGGAGGGTGCATGGAGGGAGGGGGAGGGGAAGGGGGTTAGGCCAAGTGTAGACGCAGTGAGAGCATAGCTACCTGATGGGTAAGAGACCAGTGAGGGACCAGGGTAGCTACCTGACGACTGAACGAACAGGGAGGGACCAGGGTAGCTACCTGCCACTGTGCTGGAGGCTGGCCGTGCGTGAAGGGCGATGTCTGGCTGAGACGGGCTGTGACTGTGGCTGTGGAGTCCCCCGCCCATCTGCTGGACCTTGGGACCGGGCATACCGTGCTGCCCGCCTTCTGTCTGGGTGGCCGGGACCAGCAAGGGCTGCTGGGAAGGGACTGTGGTGGAGGGCAGGTGTGGAGGACGTATCTTCTCTGCCATCAGCTGCTCCTTGATTTTATTGATCAAGACTAGGTTATCCAGCTGACAGCCAGGATAAGCAACATACCGCAGCAAGAGAATATTCACCAGTTAATATCAGGGAGGGTTTAAGGGGTTACGGTCAGGGTGGTGCTGTTTATCTGTGATTTGGTTCCCTCTAGAGGCCTGAAAGGGCAAGTGCCCCCTCACAAGGAGTGGAGCCCACATGAACCATAATGTTCTTAGGAACCTTTATAAAATATGTCCTATAGAAATAATCCGGTGTTGCATGCATTGCACAACAAATGGGAGAAAATGAAATCCTGTTTCAATCATCCAACATTTCCTCAACATTATTGTGAAAGCGAGAGAGCCAAGGAGATGTTCTCACCTGACCAGGCATGCTTGGAGGCGGAGGCCAGAAGTAGGGGTTGTTAAAACGAGGCTCAGCCATCCTGAATTGGAAAAACAACAACATGAAGCAACCTTTTCAATGGGGTTAACGCTGCATACCGTTCACGGCAGAACTTCAAACTGACAAAACAACCGAGTTGCTTATTAACTACTAGGCTAAAAAAGGGGTTTCACATAGCTGGAATTTAGGTAATTTATCAAGTTCATGAAACAGTGAGGACTTTGAGTGAATAAATGATGACAAGTAACTATGACAAGTACACACATATGTATCAACCTCAAGTGTTGCAGCATGCTTAATATCGTTAGTAAGTAGGCCATTTGAAACAATTGGGAACTACTCAAAAGAAAGTAAGAGAATGTAGAGAATTTCAGTGTAATGGTCTGTAGATACTTTTCTCTTCTCTGCGTTGGATTCTTCCTTTAGCTCTGAGAGGAGAGTTTGACACTGTTTGACAGTGGCACTTCTCCATCCCCATGTTTGTCTGAGTCACAACAGCAGCAACAGCCACCCAAAGCCAGCTAGAAAAAGTTCTCCTTTTTTAAAAGGAGCTATTGGAATCAAGTCAGCAGAAAATTCTTCAAAGAAACCCCAAAGTGTGAGTCATCCTGTGCTTCTCTCTGGATATACTCAGGAGGCAGCGTCCATCCTGCCTCCCTATCGCCTTCTGCACAGGATCTACACACCCAGCCAGCACCATCACTTTCACGTGGAAGCCACATCTTGTTTTTAAAAAAGCTCTGATATCAGATATAACAGAAATGGTTTAAGAATTCTGCCAGTTGGTGGCTCGCATATTAGGCAAACCCCCGCTGTCCATGATCCCTCCCTCTCCTCCTCCTCCTCCTCCTCCTCCTCCTCCTCCTCCTCCTCCTCTTCCTCCTCTTCCTCCTCCTCCTCTCATCACCTTCCCCATTCCTCTCTTTCCTCCTCCTCCCCTTCCTTATCCTCCTTCTGATCCTCCAATTCCTTCTTTCCTTCTTCCACACAGTACAGGCGGCGAACAAAGGTTGTCTTTTGACAGATACACTCAAGATTCTCAACCTACCCTTTATCTGAAGGTGCAATGCGTATTTCCCCATAGGGATGTAGAATAATGCCACCAAAGGATCATGGCAATCCATCAAGAACACCATCAAGCCAAAACAAGTGACTGTTGGAGACTCGTGTGTGCTTGTTCTTTTAACATAAGGCCTGTTGAGGCTTTCTTTCCATAGCTTCTCTCTTCAGAGCTTATAAATGTCTTTATACGACATTTTGTGTTGCGTGCTTTGGCACAGCTCTCCGTCCTGAAGTCTGTTTGACTTAGCAGCAGCATAGCACAGTCCATAGTCCGGAGCCAAAAGAAACAAAAAGGATAGGTCCAGCCGTATGAACCTAAACCCCCCCCAAAATATTTCCCTAATGATGCCAATGGGTGTCCATTTCACTTCCTGCAGGCTCTCTCCTGGGATCCAACAAAGTGGCCAGACAGCCTCTCTCACCACAAAATGACATCTGTGAGATCTGATGTTTCAATCTGTCAATAGCCAAACCTATTTTTAACGCATCAAAGTAATGCATCAATACAGCCAGTCTTAAGGTAAAAGCAGATTTGATGGTGTTTTAGAACACGTTCCACCTACTGCTCGTGCTGCTGTAACCCACAACATTCAGGTTAGGACATAAGACAAATGTTAGCGACTTTCACTGTACATACAAAATATGTACAAGTAAAATCCTACATCTTTCAACTGGTCTAAAAGGAATTCAATGAACACTTTACAGTGATGGTATGTTGATCTTTGATGAAAGCCTTTCACTGTAATATTAATATTCCTATATGAGATTATAGTATCTCCAATCAAAAGTGATCCATCTACTTTCTTTGCATCACCATGGGGTGTAATGTAAAAAATGTATATTTATTACAATAATGATATGTTGGTTAAATATTAAAAGTCAAATGTACACAGTTAAAAAGATGGTGGACATGAATATTCTATAGCCAAACTTTTGTTGAACTGTTTCTAATAATATACTAATTCGAAATTTGCTAAATCAATGATTAAATATATCGTTTTGACAGAATAGACAACCAAGAGAAAGAAACTAACACTACAAAAGTTGGTCTGGATAACTTTCCCTAGCTACATTTATTTAAAAAAACATTACTGTTGCCAAACGTTAACAACAGAATTATTATGGACAATTGGTTTCAGAAACTGCGCCATCCCCCTCGAAGCCTCACTCCTGTAGCCTCTCCCACATTCTGAGACAGTTTTATTAAAAAATTTCAGACAAAAGAAAAACAAAAATGGCAGCCTGTCTTATTTTTATAAGGACAGGACGCCATATTCTGCGAATCCCACATTACAGTCATAATTCGCCTACTGAATTAAACCAAGTGCGTGGCCTGCAAATGTGTGATCCGTTTGTTTGCGTTAAGTGTACGAATGATTGTTTACTTTGATTTGCAGGTTTGAATAGCCCGGCTCGGGGAGAAGAAAAAAAAAACTAGACACTTCCTACAACAATCATCATGCTTTGAAAATGCATCACGTCCAAGCAGCTGTGTGCATTCACTATCCTAGTCAACAATTGTATTCCTTGGCATTTCGTGCTACGTGCAATGGAATGATGTTAACGCAACCTTTGCAAACCTGGATTAGCAATTGTAGCATATTTCTTTTATTTGAACTTTTTCGCGTCTCGAATGGTAGGAATACCTATTTCCGAAAAAAGCATTAGGACAGCAGAACCTTTTCTCATATAACTCATAGCGTTAAGCTATAATTACAAAGCCAACATACCTGTCACCTCGCTGGAATATTTGGATGTATTTTATAAATGGTTAGAATGTTCTTTCTTCTCGCTTTCAGACGGAGTTCAGGTCTTCCGGGTCGCCTACTGTTCACTTCTGGGTGTTGCAGGGAAACAGCAATTTCTACATCATTGACTTTTCACTGAGACATGCAGATTTAGGAAAATATTAAAAGAAAAGAAAATATAAAGTTACAGTGTATATATTCAATTTGTTTATTAACATATATTTGTCCTAACTTGCATTAAATAAAAAAAACAACAGGATGACTAAAACAGCATGCCAATAAACTTTAAAGACTTTTACAAATATTAAAGCTGGTCTTTTCCAAAATATATGACATGTAGGTGTAGGCTACTCATGAAGCTATCATAGCACCCTCATCAAACTTATCAGAGGCCTGCTCAACTAATCTGTCTTGTGCACAGCTCAGCAGGAGATGGGAGCCCCCCCCTCCCATGATACCCTGCTTGAAGCTGTTCAACTGGTTTTTCTTTTCTGTGATCTGTGCAAACAATGACACACCCTCTAAACGCACGTGCTCAGTCCCTCCCCGCCACAGGTGAGAATCTAGTGGAAGAGACCGAACAGGTCCAGGGGGAGGGGTAACGGAGTTGGGTAGAGAGAGAGGTAGAGAGAGAGGTAGAGAGAGAGAGAGAGAGAGAGAGAGAGAGAGGGGCAAGAAACCAGTTAAGCTCATATAGTCCTAGAAGCTCCTGCCTGCACAGGTAAGATATTGACCACCAATTCCTCTGCAATTTCCTCTGTTTGAAACTTCTTTACGTTTCCCTGGTCATGTCTTAGCTGTCTCTGTTCTCGGCTGTGCAATTAGGCTGTCTGGGGTATTGTCACAGCCAGGGTGTTATGAGTTGGGCTTTGCATAATGTCGTTGAGGCTGAACTGAAGGTTTGCTACACAAATTGGTTTAGGAAGGTGTGTTCAGTGTAAACTCTGCTACTGATTCATTCCATGGCTGCTGTTATACAATTGTACAAGTATGACATGATACGACTAGGCCTTTTGAATCTGACTAATTTTCAGCGACCAAGTCTACAGACTTTAACCCCAAGTGTTCAATGTGTTTATTGAAATTCCAGTGACCAAACATGACCAGCAAGATAGACCATGCTTGACACTGTTGTGATGACAACATTTTGATCCGATACATTTTCAAATGATACATAAAGATGCATGTGCTTGGTTGATCTTGTTTAGCATGTCGGGCTGTTGGAATGTTCAGGTTAAATTCCTGATTTTCCCTGAGGCGGTCGAAGCAAAGGAGAGGAAGGAGAAATGGAATGACAGAGTTTTTTTAATATGCTGCTGTTTCCTTTTTGTGTCTGCTGTGTTCTGTCTCAGCCATGGATGACGTACTGGAGGGAGCCACTCTTCTGTGTGTGTGTAAACTGGTCTGCAGTCTGCTCTGCCTCCCCGCGGTCTCAGCCTGTCGCAGTCCAATGAGCTTCTGCTGTTGTTGTCTGCTCATCTTCACCGACATTGCTGTCACCAGTAGGTCCCCGAAAAGTTTCACATCACTCTTGGTGTTTTCTGTTCTGTGCGTCAGTAGTACCAACCGCCGTGATTTACTAACTCACTCACTAAGTCACTCACTCACCCACCAAGTCACTCACCCATGCCACCCACTCTTCTTCCTTGTTATGGTTTCTTGATTGTTTGTTTCCTTCTCTCCTAGTCTTCCTGGTCGTCCTCTGGATTTCCGAGCCCTGGCTTCCTCCGCTGGTCGTGTCTGCTGATGTCATCGCCCTGCGCTTCCTGCTCTTCCTCAGCCACACCTACGGAGCGGTGCTGGGGTTCACCATGACTCTGGTTGCTGTGGGGATGGTGATGAGGTTGTACTTTCCCAAACGGTTTAGTGGTTTGGGGCTGGAGGGGGAGGAAGAAGAGGAAGACGGGGGTGAAATCCCAGTGGGAGAGAAGGATGCTACCTGTCTGGGTTGTGTGGCAGTGGAGGTGGTGAAGGACCAGGACCAGGACCAATGCCTGACTCACCTCCCTGACTTTCTCTGCTGTCTGCTGGTGTGGGTTCTGTCTGGCCTCCATGGGTCCCTGTGGAGCAAGACGTCGGAGGAGCTGTTGGCTGAGGTCTGCATCCAGACCACCGGCTCCCTCCCCCTGTGCCTCCCCAGCCTGTTCACCTCCCTGTCTGGGCCGAGGGAGCCCTGCTGGGGTCTGGTGGTCCTGGGTCTCCTCATCGTCTTCATGGCGGTCCAGGGCCTGATGCTGAGAGTCAAGCAAACTACCCAGGTCGACCAGCCTACAGTCCCGCCACAGGAGAGCTGCAGCGCTGACATGCAGACGTTTGACCAAACACCAGTCCAACCTCCATCGTCCAAGGCTGTGGACCCAGGGCTGTTGACACTCCCGTCAGCCGCTGAGTTTTTTGTTGACTCAGGAAAAACACAGAGCAGGTGCTGCACTCCCAGCGTCTATGCCAGGAACCCGGCGCAGCTGTCTCAGTGTCACCATGGAAACTCTGCCATCTCCCTTCGCCTGGAGTGTTTGCCTTCAGACGGGGGACAGGAAACTGGCAACGCAGGCATGCCTCCTCCACCCGTTGTGGAGGAACGCACACACCTGGACACAGACGGTTCCTCGTTACACGGAGCAGCTAGCCAGCATGGGGGGCAGGGTGGGTTCTTTCCCTCCCCTAGGGCTAGGTTAATGACAGGGCTGGTGTGTGTGTTCTCTCTGTGCGTGCTGCCTCTCAGCCTCAGCGTTAACATCCTGCTCGTCTACAGCGTGGAGGCCATGCTGGACTGGAGTATACGCCCTCTGCTGACCGCACTGCGCAGCTCGGACACCCCACTGACCGAGGTGTGTAACTCCACGTAGCCCTGACCCTGGTCAGGGTGAAACCATGGCCAGGGCAGGGCCGTGGTTAACGCCAGACTTTCGGAACTCTTTGAGGCCATGTTGCAATAAAAGTTAGTTGTTTTCTGGGCTCCTGCTCCTAAACTGTGTGTTGGGACTTGACTGTGTAAGGAGAGGTGGATGGAGGAAGGGAGGGAAGGAGGGTAGCGTTAAGCCCTGAGCAATGGATCATCAGATTAATATTGCATGTACACAGACAGCTGGTCTACCTGTCAATAGTAGTTAAATAGACAGCAAACGACTCACTCCTCAGGCTTGTTCTGGTGTGCACAATAATCTTTCCAAAGCTGCTGAAAGGTGCTGAGAATGCAGGTTGAGACGCGTCACCGAGGGACACTGTAACCGTAATGAAATACATGTCATCAAAATACTGCCATCACTTCTTGACACTATGATTTGTTTTAATTTGAGCTAGTAATAAAGTCTGTATTTTCTTATGACTTAAGTATACACAATTACTGAAAGGGGAATTCTGCTCCTGCCCCATGTGGTTCTTGATGCCAGGTCAACACCAGAGGGCACTGTGCCGCAACACGAGCCTCGGGCAACACGCGTCCACCTGTAATGAGACTCCTGTGCACTCCTGTGGTGGAGGAATGACAGGCTACACATTCCATACATCTGAAACAGGAGACAGATAAAGGGAAAGCCGTTCACGGCAGAATCCCCTTTAGACTCTGAGACGGCCTGAAGGCGAACGCTAGCTCGGCTGAGTCAACACACAGCGCCCAGACAGGCGGACAGGCTGGCTCACCACTTCCACCACCAAAGTATTCAGACCTGTACAGACATATACAACCACATCTGAACGTTCAAGACGACCAAGTGTGCGGAGGAGACTGACGGTAAGAGATGGAAATCAGTTGCACAGCCGTCATGACTGTGTGGCTGTGCTTACCGTCATGACTGTGTGGCTGTGCTTACCGTCCTCAGAGGACTGAAGAGAGGAGCCATAGGTCCTGCTCGAAAATAGAGCCTTTTTATCATCTATGGTTTATCATATATATGGTTTGTGTGTCAAGTGAGATGTGGTTGTTGAAAATCAATCAATATAGTAATTTATAGAAGGGGAACCACTGAAAGAGATCTGATGGGTGTCTGAAATGTTGAGATGCTTGCAGTCAGTGTTTGTGAATCAATGCTCGTGTATTCCTTTTAGCAGACACTTACACAAAGCAGGGATTTGAACCTGCACCCTCTTCATACGCAGTCATATGCTCTGCCACTGATCTAAACCCATACCCCGTATGTGTGTGGTTGTGTGTGTGTGTGTGTGTGTGTACAAACACAAGCTCCAGGAGGACACAAGGAACAGAAGGAATGATGCAAGATGAAGGAAATGCCTTGTAGTCGCCACAGGGTAGTTTTAATGACGTTCTCATCATGTCTCTGCCGAAGGCGCTAAGAATCGTTGTCTGTATTAATATGAGAGAGCTCAAATGGAACATTTGGCACAGGCATCATGTTAGCCTGAGGTACGCTGGCAACTAGCAACTGTTCTCTCTCAGAGAAGGAGTAGAATGGCTCGGAGCACCCCCCCAACACCTCCTCGACGATGCAGAGGTGGCTGAGCATCGCATGTCCGTGGGATGTTACTGCACGCTTCATCTGCACGTGTCTTGTCGTCAAGCGTTTCCACCTCCAAGGTGAAACAGCGGCCCGCGTACAATAACATCTCGTACAATCAGTGCTGCTCTCTCATCCTCTTCTGTAGGGTCCAGGTGGGAGGCGAACATGTGAGCTCAGAGGACACTGTCTATCACAAGTTTTGCTTTCTCACCCGACACTTGGCTCCAGATGAGAAGCTCACAGCCCCGCTGCCTGAAGGACCCTAGTCGCCTATTACCTGGAACCCAGGAACCAGGAAATGATTTAGAAAAAAAGTGTCTTGTTATATTGGTGAGAAGTTTATTATTGCACATTTTCACCTGAGGTGAAATGGTATCTGTTCCAGGAGAGAGAGGAACAAGAGCATTTTTGAACCAGACACCCAGGGTAGCCAGCAGAGGCTGCTGATCTCCAGTCAGCCTGGGGAACTGACAGGAACAAGGAGGTTGCTGTTGCTTGCAGCCTGCACCACACAAATTAACATATTCACATTCGCTCTTATCTATGTGGCCTGCTCTGTTCTCTGCTCCAGTTCCTCTGCTTTGAGGGCAATCTGGAACATATGATGCAACTTCAATCAATCGGCCCAGCATTTGTTATGGCTAATGGAAGATAAAGAACACAATCCCTGCATCAAAGTTGACTGTATGTATGAAATTGTACTGTATATATTTTTTTATCTACGTCATACCATTTATAAGATTGAAGCTAAATAGACTCTTGATGCAACTCAGTAGAGTCAGAAGTCAAAGGTCAAATTGATACTTTTTTGCATTAGGAAGTAAAAGACTTCTCTTGAAAAGAATGAATTTGATGCTTGGTGGTGCATATGTCAACACAAATAAACTCCTAGCATCTACATCCAAGAGTTTTCCTGGAACAAACCCCCTGCATCTAAAGTTTCCCGAAGACGTTGAAGTTTCTATTTGATCTATGCTTGTACTTTGATGAGGAAAAC
This sequence comes from Hypomesus nipponensis, assembly GCF_054491055.1. NCBI lineage: Eukaryota > Metazoa > Chordata > Actinopteri > Osmeriformes > Osmeridae > Hypomesus > Hypomesus nipponensis. The sequence goes on from NC_140369.1 coordinate 15,113,237, forward strand.
AAAAACGAATCAAATATCAGATATGTAATATGTAATCAATCACTTATTTAGTTCAAGGTCAATATATTTATCCATGTAACTTCATGCATGTATTCATGTAACAGGATCACAACTGGAGCATACACATTCGTTTTCTCACTTTTCCATCTTTCTTTGATGGAGTGGTGCAGAATGCTGTTCTGGAGGAAGGAGTAGAATGTGCTGAGGTGGTTTGCTTGGGCTTTAAATATGTACATATGTGGAATGGAACGTGATGTCTACAGTACAGATGAGACAGTGTACATGTGTACCATGGTAACAGGTTTGGGTTTTGTTAAGACCTGTCTCACTAAAGCACCCATTTGCTTTATACTCCGCACTCCTCTGGCCCTGGTCTCCATTTCACACATTCACTTCATACAAAGGTTTCATTAAAAATAAATGCATCATTGATCTTCTGTCTCCTTGCCAACCTTTTCCTCCCTAGCCTGGTGGAAGACAAACATCAGATGGCTCCACTGGCAACGTTTCTTTTGACAGGAAACCGCTGAATGTTTGTGACAGGATGGTTCAAAGCCGTGGAAAGGTGAAGCTTGACTTGACCAGTCATTGGTACCTCGGACCTACCTCAAAGAAGGTTGCTCTCTGAACCAGACCGAACGAGACCCTCTCTCCAGCGCCTCCTTCTCCTGCGGGGGGGGGGGGGGGGTGTGTGGTGGGGGCAGTGAATGCGTCTCGCTGAAGCAGGCAGCTCAATCTGTCAGAGGCTTCCTCTCTGCTTGTATTCCGAGGCATTCAGACAGGCCTCAGAGTGAGATGACTGATGTCAGGACGGAGAAACAAAGAACAAAGAACGAGTCCAGCCCGCAGCCTTTCTGCGCTGGCAGAGGGCTGGCGCATCTCCGCTCATCTCAGAGACACTCTGAAGGGAAACGGGTACCGACTTGTCAGACCGCGTCATGTCTTTCAGACAGTACAGCTCCAATATTGCCCTTTTGATGTATTGGTATCATGCCGTGCGTGATTTGTGTCGTGCAGTGTGTGTGTGTGTCAGACACAATCACGCAGGGACATGCAGGCCTTGGTTTCACCAGTCATTTATTGTACATTAAAACATGTTATGAAGCTCTAGCAGCAGAAGCCCACCAGAGTGATGGATCCACAGCCAACATCGTCCAGACACACAATCACCTTTAGAAATCCTACAGTTCCACCACCAACCCACCACCACCACCACCAACCCACCTTAAATGATAATCTCTTGCTATATAGTATTATGTATACATATATATGACCAACGTCACAGGACTATACCCACCAGCAGGGTCCCAGAGTCGGCCAGATGAACGTGGGAAACCACACAGGTGTATAACAAATGGTCAATTTGATAATAGATTGTTTGGAAAGTCAAGCTCACAATCAGTTTGTTTGATCGTTTCCTCGTGGCGTCGCGCATGTACGCTGTTGTGTGGACCCTCTGGGTGGGCGTCGGACTAACTCGTAGGCCCTGCTGGGGTGTAGACCTGTGGAGGCAGTCATGCTTCCCACAGATAGGCCACCGGAGGCCTCAGACTGCACATACTGGAACATACTGGATCATACTGGCACATCCAACATTGCAGGGCACTGCCCCTTCAAAAGGATTTCATGTGAAACAACACAGAAAAACACACAGAAAAAACACACCGACCCACAACAGCAGAGGGGGGGGGGGGGGGGGGGGGGGTGGCGCGGGGATTACGGCAGAACCGTAGGTGCAATTATTTCCTTTATTTATTTGTAATCGTTTTTGTTGTTGTTCACCTACTTCCACTTTCTCCCTTTCTCACACATTCACTGTCTTGTTAGAATGACTCTTGCGGTGGTTGACAATGAATCCCCGAAGGAGCATGTGCTCGGATAGCCCTATATTTATCTCTCTCCCATTTCCTCTTTCTCTCCCTCTCTCTCCCTCCCACTCTGTCTCAATCTCTCTCTCTGTCTCTCTCTCCCACTCTGTCTCCATCTCTCTGCGCTTATCACAGGATACAGGGTACTTGTCTAAAATCACTGGACACAAACAAGAGCACTTGAGGCACCTGGGAGGAGTCGGGCTGCAGAGAAGCACAGATGTTTCTGCTGCGGCAGCGACATTGCCGGCCCTGTTCACAGCACAGGGACAGCAGAGCAAAATCCTTATCATTATCCACTTACACTGGTATTACAGAACGGCATTACAGCATTCAAACAAACAAACATATTTGGTGTGTGTAGCAATTCTCGAATAGAAAATAAAAAACGAAACAGGTCGAACGACACGACGATTCATCTGGAGGTTCATGTGGTGTGATGAGTCACTGTGCGGGGGTTCCTTTCCTTCTGATTGGAGAAGAGGACAGTTATCTGATTGGACAAGGGAGGGAGCGGAAGAATGGAATGTTTTTGAGTGCTATCATGACCAGTATAGAGGGAACCAGGTACAGGTAGAGTTCCACCACTGGAGGTCCACACATATCCATGAATCAATCGAGGAAGAGCAGGGGAAACGCCAGCTCTGATAAATACTGTTTAGACACACACTTCCCCTCCCATTTCAAGGCCCATAAACCAGGTGCACTTGATATAGGTTTTCCCCAGTAGCACGAGAACAATGCAACAGTCCCAGAAGTGCAAACTCTGAGACAAATCAAGTTCACATCCTGTGTTCCAGTTTCATGTATCAGAACCCAGGCCGCAAGGACTGGGGAGAGGGGCCGGGACATTCTCCTTACCCAAAAGTGACAGACCATCACAGTTGTACAGAACAACAGACCGTCACAGATCAGTCAGACACATCGAAACACACACACACACACACACACACACACATCCTGAGGATAAAACAATAATCATTTGATCATATATATTGAATAGCTGTGACATCATTTTCAGGGGGACAGAAGGCTTCAACTGCTCGCTGTGCCAAAGGAAAGGTGCTGCCCTTAAGACACATTACACATTACACACACACACACACACAGCCAAGTCAACGACACAGAAGTCTCTAACATCCATCTGTCTGTCAGCGGAGACTTAAGGTCGAGTCTGTCTGCCTGCTTGTCTGGGCAGACCAGCAGTGGATCAACAGAAGCCCCAGACCTGTGCAAGGTGGGCCGCTCTATGACTGTCAGAGGTCCCATAGGATCATCATCCTCCTCGACAGCAGCTCCACATGAGTCTGAAGGGCTCCTGGTTCCCTCCGCAGCCCCTGCCTCTGTCCCAGGGGAACCCCACAGAAGAACTCCCCAGCCCCACAGCAGGGGGACGAGGAACCCGAAAGCAACAAACACACACACCCGACCGAGGCAACTCAAAACCGTTTCAGAGCACTTTCAAAACAACCACCCGACCCCCGGCCGTGGCGCCGCTGGGTCGTCTCTCACACGACTCGCGCGTCCTTCCGGAGTCAACTTGGAGCGCGGGACGCGGCCCTCGGGCGCCTCAGAGGCGCACGGTGTTGATCCTCAGTGGCTGGACGTTCTTGCCGTTGGCGTGGCTCTGCCCGGGGCTGAAGTACGGGTAGAGCTTGGCGGGGAACTTCTCCCGGTAGGTGTACAGCCAGGACATGTCGTCGGCATTGTAGAAGACCAGCAGGCCCTTGTGGTAGTCCAGGTAGACGCCCACCTTCTCCAGCTTGCTCTTGACGTTGAGGCGCGTCCAGGGCTCCGTGCAGGCGCTGTACTGGTTGCCGTCGTGCATGACGATGCAGTAGAAGCCCCTGCCGGGCTGGATCTGGATGCTGCCCTTGCGGCTCACGCTCTCGTTGGCCACGCCGATCATCCACTGGGTCTTCTCCGACACCATCACCTCCCAGTAGTGCACCCCCGAGCCGAAGCCCTCGGCCCCCAGCACGGACACCTCCACGTCGAAGCGCCGCGGCGAGTCCTGGAGGGGCTGCGGGTGCAGGTTGCCGTAGGCGACGATGGTGCAGTCGTCGGAGAGGATGAGGCGCTGGTGGGCGGTGATGGGGTCAAGGGTCAGGGCGGCTGGGACTGTGGGGAGGGGAGGGGGGGGTGGAGAGGGAGGAGAGAAAGGGGACGGAAAACGTAAAACACTTAACCCGAAGGAAGACAGAAATTTATGGTATAAAGGTAATTGAGTTCCTGTAGATATAAGGTAATACATTAGTTGCGATGATAAACAGCCTGTATACCGAAATGGATAAAAAAAATAAGTAAATCAATCGATCAAATAAATTCCAGGAGGACACTTTTGGAGCTAGAACTGCAGTGTCATTCTTCTTGCCCCACATGCTACGCTGGTGAGCATAATGCTGAGGCATTGGAAAAGCCAGCCAGCCAGTCTTGAAGGATGGAAATGAAGCCAACTGTATGCACTGACTTCCAAAATCATAGCTCTGAAAGTGATTCCTCAAGTGATTTAGCCCCAGTTGGTGAAAAACCCAACACGCTTTATCTTCGAAGATGTTGAGCAGTGAATATGTTTTACGTTGAGCTGTGATCATGAGCATAACTAGTACGGCCAAATCCCCGGTGCAGCTCCATGTCTGACACCCGTTAGTATCCCGATGGGTGCAGCTACAGCCCGGAGAAAACCCGTTTTTCACCCAGACAGTCACAGCTACCGTACGAAGAGAACACCAGTTAGATCACGGGTGCTGAGAGTTCCAGGCAGCCAAGGTTGTGTCCTCGTATCCATGACGATGACAAAAGAAGGCCAATTATCTGCTGGTGACTGATCCTGATGTGCCCAACGTTAGTCTGCTCACATGCCAGTGAGCTCAGCCAACTTTGTCAACATTACCTACAGGGCTGCGGGGCGTTAAACTTGGATCGCTGAAGTTGCTTTGTACCCTAAGCAAAACATACAAAGACGATGAAACTAAGTCAAATATACATGTATAAGAGTTCCTCCACGAGTTCTTTCAGAGTTTGATAGTAGAGAAGAAATAGCGATGTTGCGTGTAGGTATGCAAATATGAGCCTTGAGCGTAGGGGAGAGGAGCAGAGAAAGTTGGCTGGGCTGAGCCTCAACTCAGGAAGCTGTGCAGGTAACACTTTAGACCCAGGTGCTGGTAGGAGCCAGTTCATCGCACATAAGATAGTTACTCAAATTTGTAAGTTAGTAAGTCTTATCAACACATTGTAATGTTAATTTGCGTCTCACATTATAAGAACTTTACGGGTTAACGTAAGCCTATCGCATCTTACAATGACACTATCCCTAAACCTAGCCCTTCCGTATATCGTTAACAGGTACATAGTATTATGAACACATTCATTATCACAGCATCTCCTAAGGACCTTATTCCCTATTAGCTAATGCTTCTTCTTACCAGCACCTGGATCTAAAGTGTCGGTAACCGTAGGACACAAAGTACCTGTAGTTACTTAATGTTCTAGTTCACTTTATTTCTCAGGCCTGATAGAATGTGACTAACTAGAGGAAGAACTGGACAGTCCCCTCCCCATACCTAAATACTAGAACCCTCATTATTTCCATGATGGCTGGCTTGATCCAAGCCTGAACAATGGCTGCTTGTTCTGCTCTCTCCCTCCCAGCCCTGCAGGTCGGAGAGAGAGAGAGAGGAGAGAGAGAGAGAGAGAGAGAGAGAGAGGAGGGAGGAGAGAGAGAGCGAGAGAGAGAGAGAGAGAGAGGAGGGAGGAGAGCGAGAGAGAGAGAGAGAGAGGAATGTGCTCCATCTCTCTCTCCTGGGTGTGTGCAGGCCACTAGCAGCCTCCTCCTCAGGCTCAGAGGAGACACACGGTGCCTGGCGCCGGGCCAACACGCAGGTCAATGTCATCTCGACATCACAATGACATGGGCAGCATGTGCTGCAATCAATTCTTTGGAAACCTGAGACGCTCGCTCCCGCGCACGCCGACACATGAACGACCGGCATACCTGCACACGCGTGCACAGATAACAGGCAGGCACACACACACACACACACACACACACACACACACACAAACACACACACACAGGCACGCGGGAGGTGACGTCGACTGAAGAAGCCCAGGGTCTGAGAGAAGAGGAATACCTTGCCTGCCTCGAATCCTGCACAACTACGAAACGCAGAGAGCGGGATGATGAGAGGAATGTCTTTGTGCCGTCGCTGCCAGCAATGATGGATCAGAACCAATTGTTCCATTTGGCAGCCAGTCAGAGGAGGCAGAGAATCCACCATGCACAGCCCCCCACCCTCCCCTCACCCCCCCCCTCCTTCCCCACCCCAACGAGATGAGCCCCCAAACATGGGAGAATTGATTGAGGGAGTGAAATACTCCTGGGTGCATTATTTTAAATAAGCCTCCGTGAGAGTGAGTGATGGGAGACAGACAGGGAGACAGAGAGAGGGAGACAGAGAGAGGGAGGGAGAGAGAGAGAAGGAGAAGGAGAGGTATAGACAGAGGGAGAGAGAGGGAGGGATAGAGAGAGAGAGAGAGAGAGAGAGAGAGAGAGAGAGAGAGAGAGAAGGAGAGGGAGAGGGAGAGAGAGAGAGAGAGAGAGAGAGAGAGAGAGAGGGAGAGAGAGGGAGAGAGAGAGGGAGGGAGAGAGAGAAGGAGAGAGAGAGGGAGGGAGAGAAGGAGAGAGAAAGAGAGAGGGAGGGAGAGAGAGAGGGAGAGAGAAAGAGAGAGCTGTTCATCAGCTCTCCTCCCGTCAAAGAGAAGGGCATCTCAGCCCTCCGGCCCCCCAACATACGTGGAGCCGTAAACAGGAGCAGGAGCTCACACTGGCCGCCTGCTATGTTAATACAGCAGAATTTGAATGAGCTCGCCTGCCCCGTTTCATCACGCAGAGATTCTCCTCCCCAGGGTCCTAAATCTGCACATTCCACCCTCGTCACCAGGTGCCACGCCGGGGGAGAGAGCAAATGAACAGAGAAGGTGTAGTGCAGGACTGTGGCTGTTCCAACGATAACTGAAAGCCATTCGATGCACTGGGCATGCCTCAGTGGCCCGTGCGCCGTAAAACCCCCAACAGAACAACCCCACAAGCGCAAACCCCACCCCTGTGGCTCGATGCAGAGCAGGAATTCCAACCCCAAAACACAGACGCCGTCTTGATGCCCCCCCCTCCCCCTTTACCTGGCGAGATGTCTTGGAAGAGAGACTTCCAGATGGTGTACTGGAGAGGTCCCATGTACTTGGACGTGGGGAAGTCTTCGTAGGTCAGGTTGGTCTCGTGGATCTTCCCCTTGATCCTGCAAGGAGACACACACACACAGCAGCTGAGCACCTGTCGGAGCAGTGGCCAGACCGGCCTCCACGCCGCACTGGGCGGGGCAACGCTGAGCGGCTCAGCACTGACGCCGCTCCAGGACCAACCACAGACACCAGACACCGTATCCGCCTCCGTGATACCCATCGGCATGCACACAAACAACTCTCGTCCCTTTCAGGTGGAGAGCTGGGTTCAGGGAGGAAGAGGAGGAGGAGGAGGAGGAGGGGAGGAGGAGGAGGGAGAGGTGTGTAAAGGAAGTTGACAAGGAGCGAGAGGAGAAGTGAGGGGAGGAAGAGATGTGAGAAAAAGGTGGATGAGGGGGAGTGAGGGAGGTGGAGGAGGAGGTGGAGCGAATGGAGGGAAGACAAATTAAAGGAGTGCAAAGAGGCGCTGAGGAACTGTTCTGAACATGGAGCTAAAGCAGTGTCAAGAGACGTTAGGCAAACAGAACACAGTTATCTGACCAAAAACAAAAGGCCAAGTCATGCAGCAAAACTATTCATGCTGCCCCGTAGTCAGAGACGGCTTCCCAGTATCTGTGAGGAAGTAACAGAGCTGGACCAGCAACCCTGTCGAGACCTTCCAGGACATCCTGCCTCCACCTACATGATTCTGATCCCCGGAGCTCCAGAGTTCTAGAACCTACCGTGCATTCATCCCCGTGTTTATCCCCTCGTTCTCTGGCGACACCCACTGAACTGACGGTTCACCTAAAGCAGTAAATGTATGTACTATACTGTCCACCCCCACTCCCCTCACACACACACACACACACTTTCATTAATGGACGCCCACCTTTAATAAAGCTCCTCTCTGAAGCTACTTCACTATACCTGCCAACCTCCTATAAAACCTCTCAAGTCTATTCACCCCCCCCCCCCCCCCAACCCACATGCCCCCGTCCTCCAGATTAAGACTAATGAGCCGTTTGGATTGGCCCGACTCAGAGAACCTCTGCTCAGGGCCTGAGGGAGGTCTGCTGTGCAACTCTCTTCTTCCTCCTCCAAGACGGCCGCCTGACCACACGAGCACGAGCGCTTCACCCGACATCAGAGGGCGTCGCACGACAACACATCCACACTGCGGCAGGAGAAGCATTCCCGCCTTCTTTCCCCCCCCCGAGGCTGCCCCGGGGGTGCGCTTGATACGGCTCTTCTGGTCAGATCAACCCAATCGGAAAACGGACGCCTGTGGCGCCGTCGACGTTGTTATTTTTTCTTCCCAAAATCAAAACGCGCCTCGGGTCGAAAGCCGTTTCGGGGGAAAGGGGCGGGGCGGGGCTGCTCTTCCCGCCCAGAGCGGGACTGACTGTAACCTCAGTGCAACCATCTTACGAAGGCTTGTGACTGGGGCAGAGGGCTGGTCCCAGAGCAGCGGAAGCGAGCAGAGAGTAAGCGGAGCACCTCTCGGAGGTGAGGGCCACGCCCTCCAGGAAGTCGTGGCGTCCCGTCTCGTTGAGGCGCTCCTGCAGGATCTGGACGCCCTCCTTGACGTCGCGCAGCTGCTGGCTGTAGCGCTGGATCTTGCGCTCGATGTCGGCGAGCGTGCGTGCCGTGTCCGTCTCCAGCTCCTCCAGCATGCTCTTCTGGCGCTCGCGCAGGAACCGCTGGAGGCGCTCGAACGCCTCGCCGATGGTGGCGCGCAGGCCCTTGGCCGAGGACTGGAACACAGGAGACGGGGGGGGCACAGGGAAATAGGGCACATGGGATTTGGAAATGAGGCTACAAACGAGGACAGCTCAAAGCACAGGTTAAGGGTTTCTTGTTTTCATGACGCTTGACGTTTCTGTTTGCCCACATCGACACACTTAATTGGACAAGAGTCAACATCCCCAGAGGATACAAAGTGCTTTAAATGCTTAACTATTATGTAAATGTGAATTGATGTATTCAAGTGGGGTTCAACATGTGCCCTGATACGCTTCAAAGAAAAACAAATGCTTTCCTGCTGTGCTATCCTCTAAAAGGCACAGCAGACAGCTTGATATTCATTTCCACTGACTCTGCTGGTAGATGCTGGTTAGATAGCGTATCATGTTAGAGAAAGGTCGAACAAAGACAAACGGAAAACAGCGTTTAAGTAGATGTTCTTCAGATTGCGATTCAAATGTCGTCAAATAGAGTCAATAGGAAGTCAATAGAGTTGTTTGAAGTCGTCGCTTGATAGAGGCTGGATGGAGGAAAGAGTTAGACTTGGTGTTGTCTGTAGGAGATGGTTGTTCAGGTAGAGAAGGACATGAGTAGTGAGTTTGTCATTAGAGAAAGACCGTTCCTTCTACCAAGGTCAAGTGAAAACGGGCCCTCTGCGTAAAGCAGACTGGCGGACAGGCAGATAAACTAGGGCTATTAGACAGAGAGGAGAGTGGAGAGCTAGAGGGAAACTGAGACAGAGAGAGGGAAGGGATGAGAGAGAGGGAGGGAGGGGTAGTGAGGGAGAGAGATAGATGTATAGATAGGGAGGGAGAAACAGGGAGGGAGGGAGAGCGACGGGGAGGGAGAGAAAGAGAGCTGCAGAAAGGAAGCAATGTAGTTGAAACCAGAACCCAGGAAAAATCCAGGCAGGACCCAGGCAGAACCCTGTCAGTCGGAGATCGACGAAGGAGATCTGATGAGATCTGGGGCAACCAGTACAGGTCAAGGCAGCCTCTGTCTGTAGAACTGTCTCCGTGGCTCTGTCCCTGCGCCTCTGCTGTTTCTCTCACTGCACTGGAGAAACATTCTGGATAACATGTCAGTTTTCTCCTCCTCCTCAGCACATAGGAACAGGAACCAGGAGTAGGAGTTTAAGTAGGAGGGTGATGATGAGGAACAGGAGCCAGGGGGGCCAGATATAGACTTTATTACTCATTGCTTGAACTCCATCAATCTCCATCGAAACAGCCCAGCCTCAGATCTCCTGGCCAGGGCAGGGATTCTCTGGAGCAGTGGGAGCTGAAAGCTTATTAAGATCATTTATCTCCCCTACAGGTCCTCTGTGTGTGGGAGTGGGCTCACATTTATCAAGGTGGGCTGCCTGCCTGGCCTCCTGTCTGCCTGCCTGGCATCCTGTCTGGCTGCCTGGCCTCCTGTCTGCCTGCCTGGCTTCCTGTCTGCCTGCCTGCCTGGCCTCCTGTCTGCCTGCCTGGCCTCCTGTCTGTCTGCCTGGCCTCCTGTCTGCCTGCCTGGCCTCCTGTCTGCCTGCCTGGCTTCCTGTCTGCCTGCCTGGCTTCCTGGCTACCTGTCTGCCTGCCTGGCTTCCTGTCTGCCTGCCTGGCTTCCTGTCTGCCTGCCTGGCTTCCTGTCTACAATTGCCCACCTGGTAACAATGGGAGGAGGGCTGGACATGAGGAGGTCGGAAGTTGTAATTGGTTGACCAGCTGGGTGACAGGCTGGCTGATTGGATGACCAACAGGCCAGTGTGGCGATCTGAAAGGCTAGCTCGCTAGCACTCACCTAGAAGGGGTTGAGCTCTATTCAGTGGTTGTTTGGTGAAAGTGCTGAGTGCAGATTCCCCTCATCATACAGCAACAGTGAGGCTGATAAAGACGTGTCACTGACATCAAAACCAAATACAGTGGAGATGGGCCAGAGGATCAATGTGCTCGCACTAGACCAGCCCCTCTTCCAGGCAGTGCACTTTGCACAAATGGATGCAAACCTAATGAGACGGACTGCAGTATATTGAGCCTGTAGGGTGTTTGGGGCCGGGCGGGGCGGGGCAGGGAAGGGGGGGCAGAATACCGACAGCTGGCAGACGGGCAGCTGGCAGACGATGGCAGGCAGGCGGGGGAAGGCGAAAGGGCTCCTTTTAAACGACACTCCTGAACACACTGCTGTCCATGCAGTCAAGTGTATGGCGGAGGAGGGACGGCCATGCTACTGTGGTAGACGACAGCAGGAGGAGGGACGGCCATGCTACTGTGGTAGACGACAGCAGGAGGAGGGACGGCCATGCTACTGTGGTAGACGACAGCAGGAGGAGGGACGGCCATGCTACTGTGGTAGACGACAGCAGGAGGAGGGACGGCCATGCTACTGTGGTAGACGACAGCAGGAGGAGGGACGGCCATGCTACTGTGGTAGACGACAGCAGGAGGAGGGACGGCCATGCTACTGTGGTAGACGACAGCAGGAGGAGGAAGACTGGCTGCACTGCACCTGCTCCACAATGACTAATACAGGCAGGCAGCTCCCCCTCCTTTCCAATAGCACAAAATGCTAAGGAGACTGACTGCTAAGAAGAGAGGAACACTCACACAGAGTGTCTGTGTGAGAGAGGGCAGATAGCAAAGCATCGAGAGAGGTAGAGATGAGCAGAGAGCAGAGAATGAAGGCATAGAGAGAGAGCAGAGAGCAGGGGGAAAAAAGCTGATATTGACTAGATGCTCTCGCTGGGCTGATTAAAACAAGGTGTCAAGATTAAAGAGCTACTCAATAAACCGATCTGCTCGTTGGACAGTCACTGTCAGTCCACACAGTGACTGGACTGTGAGTGTGTGCGAGTGGGAGATGGAGAGGTAACAATACACAGAAAAAAAAAAAAAAAGATAAGTAAGTAAGAGAGGAACTCATTATTCACCCCTTGATTTGAGTTGTGTGTGTGTACCTACCTTGGTCTCTGTGAGTTGTCTTTGGAGAAGCAGCAGGGCCTCAGTGTGTCCCTTCTCACTGTCCTGCAGCATGGCCAGCTGTTCCTTCATCTCCCTCTGCAACCACACACACGTGAGCAACTGTACTGCAACACGACATCTCATCAAATATGACTGACTCTGGATTTACTCCATGACTTTGTCAAAGGACTGGGAGCCCCTCACTAGAGCAGCTCTCCTCTCCCCCTTTTGGTCCTCTCACTTGTTGCGAAGAAACAAAACTGATGACTGCTGATCTCAAGCGCACGTGAAGGTCATCTCCAGACCCCTGCTGCAGGCTCAGAGGGAGACTCCAGGCTCTCCTCTCTCACCTCCTCCCTTTCAAAGCCTTTTCACAACGGATCCATCGAGGAGCTCGCCTCGCCACAAGCAAATCTCGGAAAAACGCACAGGACTCGAGCTCGAGGAGGACTGAAACGAGAGGGTCTGCGCGCCTGTACGGCTCTGCCCTTCCAGCTGGCCGGCTGTGCCGCTGGGTCAGGAGCACCCAGAGATGGATGAGGGAGTAATGAAGTTGAAAACAGAGAGAGAAAGAGAGTCTAAGGTTTCCTGAAGAAAAACCCGACCTGTGTCGTTCTCCTCTCGTCTTTCTCTGGTCTCGTCTTTCCCTCCTCATGAAGGCGCACAAACAGAGGCCCAGCAGGACGGCAGGATGACAGCTCTGCCCACACACGTCCTCAGCAGAGATGCATGATGGGTAAAACAATAGACTAAACGGCACAGAACATGACCTAAAGCACTGTCATCCATCAAGGCACTGGAATGCAACATTTTCGTCTTAACGACAAGTTATTTTTGCTTGTAAATGAGCCAGAAAGCCTGAATGTCGTAATTGGTTGAAAAAGACATAAAGCATTCATGTTCCCAGGGACACAAGGGGGTGTGACATGAATCTCAGTCAGACAGCGTGAGACTGCATGCTGATCCAATGGTTTCACATCCCTCAACAACATACAGACGTCAAGAACAACCTTGTGACCGATTGCATGGGCAGACATGCTTTTTTTTTTGGTCTCATCCTCCACGAGGAGTGCGTGTGTATGTGTGTGTGTGAGTGTGTGTGTGTGAGTGCTCGTGATCTGTGACTGCATCTCTCCAGCCCATCTCAGCTGGCCAACCAAAACAGGACATGACATTTTCCCATGATGCCTAGCCGCAGGGAACAGAGTCAAAGCTAGACGGTTATAAATCTAAAACTCATTTTAACGTGTCTTCTTTTCTTTTTCCCTCCCTCTCTACATTCAGCGTGCTCGCAGCTCCAGGGTACAACATCTCCAAAAATGTCATTTCTTAAACACACACAGGGGACTTTAAATTCCTCCAACTTTCAACACAGCTGCGGGCTGAATTAATTAAATCAGCTAGCTAACTTCAAGATGGTTATTGGCTTCAAACTGGCAACCCTGTTGAAGAACACAAACAAAACAAACAGCAGTCAGAGTGTGGATGATGGAGCTGTTCACAGAATGCTGATTCACTCTGCTACGCCGAACAATAGTTTCCTCTGATTTCATTCCCATTCACCGACGTCTAAGAGAACTGTCAAGAAAGCTGCACTTAAGTGTAGTAGTACCTGCCAAACCTGAATCCTGCAATTCTGGTCCTTGATTACCCGATAACAACGTATTACTGTAAATGTAAAAATGTCCACTTTGGATGGAAAAAGCGAAAATAAGACAAATATGTAAATTGTCTGTAAGTTGCCAAAGCCTGCAGTTAGTATTACGAGGTTGCCATCGTGTGCGCAGCCTACAATCTGTGCATATAACTCCTTTTCACTCTTTTTTTTTAACATAGGCTCATGTAAAAGACTTCCCCCGCCCCCCCCTCCAAGGATGACACCGTGCAGCATCTCGGAGGCAGGGCCAGGTCGTAACTCCTCCAGCCTGCAGAAGAGAGTAAACACTGGCACTGTGGCACACATCCACACACAGCCCGTCCCTCGGCCTCGCGCTGTAAATCACAACAAATAGGACGGCAAAGGGAAGGGTCGGTTTCTCACACGCATCTCAGACTTATGTTGCAGATGCGTCACAAGGGTAATGACGGTATGATTCACAGTTTATCAGCTTTGGGTTGCCAAATGGGAAAGCACACAAAGCCTGTACACACACACAAGCACCCATTGCTGTTTGCACAATGATCATTTACACACAGTAGTGTTTCAGACTGACAAATATTGATTTCCTCTGCCCATTCTGACCCAGAAAGACTGTTACAGTCCCTTAAACCTCAGAAAAAAATGATCTGTTACGTAGACAGTAAAAGAGTAGAAACCCAGTGGTTAACAGATACTATGATGTCATCGTGTTGCCTACCTAGTCCATTAACAAAAGGTCTAAGAGAAGTGACTCATCATTGTAGGAGAGGGATGCACCTAGCTAGCTACCGCAGCACTGCCTGAGGCCTTTTTCCACTGGCTTCCCAAACATGGCCTTCACATCCTGAGCAGTTTGTAGTCTGGTTCTGGCTAGCTGGATGCTACAACAGAGGTGAAGTACTATCTGGGACCTGCACAGCCCTGTCTGGGACCTGCACAGCCCTGTCTGGGACCTGCACAGCCCTGCCAGGCCAGTCAGCAGATTGTCATAATAAGATATGAGACGCAGTGAGGTGGTAGCTGCAAGCTAGCTAGCCTAGCATGCTACCATGATAACATGAGGACCAGTGACACGCAGTATTAGTTAGCTAGCCTAGCATGCTACCACAATAACATAAGGAGCTGTGGCTGGACTGGTGGCTGCATGCTAGCCATCCTAGCATGCTGTCATGACAACCTATTGCAGCTGGAGGCTAGGAGCACCGCATGACACAGCAGGAGCTTCCCTCACACAGCATGACCCTGCCGTTGCAGCACTCTGTGACACACATAGCCCATGTCCCAAACACAGGATGGCAGGCTGGTGACATTGATTTGATGAGAGCATCCAGCACTGGCACACACGTTATCAGTTTCAGTATCAGGAAGCTGGATTGTTTTCCAGTGATCTCAGCTAACCGCTCTGACACGTAGGATGGGAGGAATGTTCTGTGGATTTCTGGCTCCCTGACTCACTGTTCCAAGGATAAGTCAATCGGTGCCGTGAATACGCTGTCAGGTATTTTTCCTCGTTGTATGACGAACCATTAACAGGTTCGAAACTGGTTCGAATATTAAAAGGAGAGGGTGTGTCACTTTTGGACAAACTAGAGTGTATCGTAAAAACTGGCCAAATAGTGCTGTTAAACTATAATAACCCCTGGGCTCAAATGCAGCTTCCCGCTTCCCTCAGGACCCACACACAGGAAAAACTTAATAAATAACAACTCACAGTCAACAAAAACAGCTGTGTCAGGACAAGAAAAAAAATTGGTCTGAGACATCAAATTGGGCTCAAGCTGCCTCCCCTGGCTGGCCCTGGCTTTCCTCCACCATCAGCACAGCCTGCAGTCTACAGCCTGCAGCTCTACAGCCTGCAGCTCTACAGCCTGCAGCTCTACAGCCTGCAGCTCTACAGCCTGCAGCTCTACAGCCTGCAGCTCTACAGCCTGAAGCTCTACAGCCTGAAGCTCTACAGTCTACAGCTCTACAGCCTGCAGACCCTGAGGAGAGGAGCCTGGCTGCTCCCAGCAGTCACAGAGCTGCAGCAGCATGGCTGCATCTCAACTCTGCACAGCCTCACTCCTCCCCTCTCCATCATGGACAACAGTCTGACGAGTCACTGCACGGCGGCCGCATCTCAACTCTGTAGTCCAGAATGCCGAAGAGAGGAGCTAGGTTGTACAATTTGAGACGATGGATGGAGGGAACGTGGAGAACGTCCACCATAAATGGGGTCGCGAGAAGAGAGGGGGAGAAAGGAGAGAAGAAAAGTACAAAAACTCTGAGGAGAGCAGTGGTGGTGATCCTGGAAGTCTTCCTCCAGCGAGGAGAATGTAGGGCACGTCATGTAAATGATGAATGTTGTGAGCCTGCTCCACTTCCAGCAGAGCACCGGGACATTCTGCATGCAAATCCAGCCTTTACTCTCTTCGACTACAACAAACACGGGATTTAGTGGAAGCTATCTTTGGCGGAGGGATTGTTATTAAATTAGTCATTTAACAAAACACACTCAATTTGAGGTTAGAATAATATTCAGGGTTTTTATCAAATCTTCTGGGATTTCTTTATACTTTGATCCAAATGTTTGTATTTATTTATGGATCTATTTTTGAGTTAAAGGACTACCAAATCTTCTACAGAAGAGTAGCGCTGGCCAGCCTTGTGATAAACGCTATGGAGGGGCTAGGCCCGGGGGGAGAGAGGAAAGGCAAGGCATGTTGGGAGAGAGAGAAGAGGCGAGGGATGATGGGAGAGAGATAGGAGAGGCGAGAGATGATGGGAGAAAGAGAGGAGAAGCGAGAGACGATGGGAGAGAGGAGAGGCCGGGGATGTTGGGAGGGAGAGAGGAGAGGAACATTAGTCAACCTCTCAGGACACTGATGCTGTCAGAGCTACAGATCACAGGGACCCTGTGTGTGTGTGTGTGTGTGTGTGAGAGAGAGAGTGTGCGCTTGCATGAGTGTGTGTACATGTGTAGTTGGCAGAGGACTGGAGGTCTGGGGCCCTGGCACATGACAGCATGTCCTGCTGCTTGAACTACGAGCAGTCTGCCTCTCAGTATTGGGATCCTGTTAGGAGCAGACACCCAGACTCTCTGCTGACTGGAACGCTGTAATACATGGAGGAGCGTGACCTCATCATATCCCACCCATTCAATCTGCAGTGGTGCTTACATGACCATGCTGCTAATAGAAGCCGCTCCAGAGATGTGTGGAGCGAGGCCTTCTGACAAGGTATCAATCACCCAGGGAGGGGCTGAGGCTCATGTGGGAGGGGGGGATCCATCATCTATGGTCTGCTTGATTAGGACTATTACACACACACAGCTTTGTGCTTCTTGACATTACGGAACCTTCTAACAAGTCCTACTTCAGCAGTGGCCATAAATCAGCTTTCTAATTATTTCTGATGAAAGGGCCATTATTAATACAGGCTATATTTGGATATCCTGTTCCACCGAGTCGTACAAAAACCATTGAATGCTTTGCCGTTCACCAACGGAGGCTCCCACAAACGAGGCTCTACATCTGTTCCGGCGATGTAAACAGTTCAGTGTTGGCTCTGTGTGGGATCAAACCACACATCCCTGTAAACGGGGACATGGCCTCCTAAGAAACCTAAATACAAAGCCACTTTGGATTAGGAAACCCACTAATGGCCAGTATGTTGTGACGCAATTCTGTTCATGTACTGTTTGCGTGTCTGGATGCCACTGTCCAATAAGAAGTAAGAAGGGAATCGACGTCCGACAAGCTTGTTGTTCATGTTGACAGAACTGTCTTCTTGCTCTGTGGACACGCTGAGCTAGACCCAGCTGTGATCTGATGTCTGTCTGTAGAGCTGCCATTTAATTGCTTGGCAGCATTTATATTTGACCCACTTAAATGAGTGGTCTGCACGCCACCTCCCTCCCTCCCTCCCTCCCTCCCTCCCTCCCTCGCGCGCACACACACACACACACACACACACACACACACACACACACACACACACACACACACACACACACACACACACACACACACACACACACACACACACACACACACACACACACACACACACACACACACACACACACACACACACACACACACACACACACACACCCTACTCCCCTGAGGTAAGGATCATAGCCTACTGGAGTCCATGTGACACCATAGCCATCAGGCAGGAATTCCCCCCTACACCTGCACCAGCCTGAGAGCCATGCCCTGATTCTGCTCTCCACACCTCTCCTCTCCTCCTTTCTCCTCCTTTCATTCGACTCCTTTCTCCGCCCCAATCCTCATCCCTCCTTCTTTCCTCATCACCTCTCCTCTCCCCGTCCCCAGAGAGAGATACCTGAGAGAGAGACTGCAGTAAACAAAAGGGGGCCTGCTGCAGCTCCATCATGGAGACCTTTAAAAAGGACGGTTAAATATATCAATCGTCGCTAGCAACAACAACACAGTTTCAGCCTGTTATTGAAAAAAAGTTGATCCACACTGGGCCTTTTGACATGGCCGCCTACATTTCGATGCATTCACGGGTTATCGTCCCCCAAAACATTGATACTGTTTATCGGAATATTGATAGTATATTATGTATCTTTTTTTAACATTGGAATCAAAACACACAAAATCAGTGTTGAGTGCCTTTACGTTCACATGAGCCAATGCTCATGGTAAAGACCAGTAGCGTGCCTGTCATTCTGCCATCAGCGAACATGATGGTGCAGCAGTAAACCAGCCTCCTCACAGCCAGGGGGTGGAGCATGTGGAAGCTAGGGGGTGGAGCTTGTGGAAGCCAGGGGGTGGAGCATGTGGAAGCTAGGGGGTGGAGCATGTGGAAGCTAGGGGGTGGAGCATGTGGAAGCTAGGGGGTGGAGCATGTGGAAGCTAGCGGGTGGAGCATGTGGAAGCTAGGGGGTGGAGCATGTGGAAGCTAGGGGGTGGAGGATGTGGAAGCTAGGGGGTGGAGCATGTTGAAGCTAGCTGAACAGGAGGCTAGCAGGCAGCGGTCCATCTTCCTGTGAACCCCACAACCAGCCTTCCCAGGGCTCTGTCTCTGACGGTGACCCCGGTGGCAGGAAGGCCTGGATTATGTGTGCCTCAGCAGAGTGTAGTGTTAATGAGGACCTCATATCAACAGCACGTCTAATTCAATCATCTGCAGCTAATCACAGACACAGGGAATTACAGCAGATTACGGCCCAGCCCGGCCCCGGCCTTTTAACAATGGCCTGTAATCTGCTTTAATTCCCAAGATAATCAGGAACGCGCTGCTCACAATCCCGGCGTAGGGTGGGGCAGAGGGTCCAGGGATGTCGATCGCTACACACAAATGCAGTACACATACACACAGTACACACACACAGTAACACACACACACACACACTCCTTTTCAACACTTGAGCTAGGCTACGTAGGATGGCTACATAAAGCCTCAAGATCATACACATGATACATACAAAACATCTTTCATAGCCACCCTTCCTGCTCAGAAGCATTCTCCTCTCCCGTCATACCAGTTCCTACACACACACACACACACACACACACACACAGCACCCAGTCCAAGGCGAAACAGAGCCACACCTTTAGTACTGATCTGAGAAGGTATTGTATTCTATGTCACGCTACATCACACCCGTGACCCTGCCGTATCTCTGCTGCAGGGTCCACGCTCATGTTAGCTGTGTCTTCCTCCAGACCTGTTTCACAGCCCAGGAACACACAGGCCTGAGGAACAAAGGCTGCTGGGAGGAAGAAAAGGGATGTTTGCCCAGCGGTCAGTAAACACAGCCACGATAAAGAGGTCTCAGTCCAACCCTTGTCCATGAGTTCTTCAGAGAGGAAAAACAAGAAGAACCAAAACCATGGCTGTAGAAGAAGCCCAGTCAGGGTTCTGACAGACACACCTGCTCATTCATGCGAGTTAGGTGAGATCTGAACGGGCTATAATCACTGCACTGGCTGGGAGGAAATTAGAGCAAATTCCTTCCAAACACAATTGAGTACTTGTCATGTGGTAAACCTGTTTCAAGTACTTTTTAATGGCTGCCAGAAGGTTTCCTTGGTTGTGTTTAGATCAAGCAAGGAGAGCTGAGTAGGCAGGCCTGGTTAGCATAACAGCTCTCAGTCAGAATAGCTCTCCCTCTCAGAACAGCTCTACTCTCAGAACAGCTCTCTCTCTCAGAACAGCTTTCCTCTCAGAACAGCTCTCCCTCTCAGAACAGCTTTCCTCTCAGAACAGCTCTCCCAGTCAGAACAGCTCTCAGAACAGAACAGCTCTCCCTCTCAGAACAGCTCTCCTCTTAGAACAGCTCTCCCAGTCAGGACAGCTCTCCCTCTCAGAACAGCTCTCCCTCTCAGAACAGCGCTCTCTCTCAGAACAGCTCTCCCTCTCAGAACAGCGTTCTCTCTCAGAACAGCTCTTCTCTCAGAACAGCTCTCCTCTCAGAACAGCGCTCCCTCTCAGAACAGCTCTCCTCTCAGAACCGCGCTCCCTCTCAAAACAGCTCTCCTCTCAGAACCGCGCTCCCTCTCAGAACAGCTCTCCTCTCAGAACCGCGCTCCCTCTCAAAACAGCTCTCCTATCAAGACCGCGCTCCCTCTCAGAACAGCTCTCCCAGTCAGGACAGCTCTCCTCTCAGGACAGCTCTCCTCTCAGGACAGCTCTCCTCTCAGAACCGCGCTCCCTCTCAGAGGAGCTCTCCCTCTCAGAAGAGCTCTCCCAGTCAGGATAGCTCTCCCAGTCCGAGGAGGACCTTGCTGAGCGTCTGTGCTGCCGGCTTAACTGAACGCAACTGCTCTGCCTCTCCCCATGGCTTGATTCCACAGGAACGCAGGCGGCCACGCCACACTCCAGCCTGGTTAGCATCGACAGGAGGGAGAAACACAGGGAAGAAGAGGAAGAAGAAAGGAAAGGCCTAACTCTGGGAACCACCTCTCTAAAGAATTAGTTAACGAGAGCAAGCCCTGACATTTAATAAAGCACATACCAAGGGAATGAGGAGAAGATTAAGAGAGAGGCATGAGGAGAGAGAGAGGCCAAGAGAAGGGGGAGAGAGGCAGAGAGAAAGAGAGGCAGAGAGGGATAAAGACCGAGGGAGGAAGAGAAGGAGGTATAGGGAGAGAAAAAGAGAGGCAGAGATGGAGACAGAGGGAGACAGAGCGAGGGAGGAAGAGAAGGAGGTATAGGGAGATAGAGAGGCAGAAAGAGCGAGAGAGGAAGAGAAGGAGGTATAGGAAGAGAGAAAAAGAGAGGCGGAGAGAGAGGCAGAGAGAGAGAGAGTGCGAGGAAGGAAGGAAGGAAGGAAGAGAAGGAGGTATAGGAAGAGAGAAAAAGAGAGGCAGAGAGAGAGAGAGAGGCAGAGAGAGAGAGAGAGAGAGAGGCAGAGAGAGAGAGAGAGAGAGAGAGAGAGAGAGAGAGAGAGAGAGAGAGAGAGAGAGAGAGAGAGAGAGAGAGAGAGAGAGAGAGAGAGAGAGAGAGATAGAAATAGAGAAAGAGAGAAAGAGAGAGAAACAGGCAGAGAGGGAGGGCGAAGACACAAATAAAGGTACAGGCAAAAAAAGAAGGGCGTAAACAAGAGAGGGCAATAGGGGGAGAGAGAAAGAGAGATGAACGTAGAGGAGAGTGGGACAGGCCACAGGAGACGGCTGTGGGTGCCCTTGAAACTGCTTGACTCATTTACTGCAGCCAGTAACGGCTGTTTACGTTTGCTGATGGGGGAGAAAGAGAGAGAGCCGGAGAGAAGCAGCTCTAAAGCCAGCAAGGAACACTTCAAAAAAAAAAAAAAAAGGGCCACATTCTCGCCTTTCATTCTCCAGCTTCAAATATCACCCCAGTGCCACAGCGAGCGGAAAAGATAAGGCAAATGTTAACACACTGCTGTGTGGCCTCTGTGGACCAGATAGGAAGGGTGGAAGTCTCACGGCTCTGGGATGGACCACTACCTGGGTACACAGGAGGTCTAATGAGAACTGACAGACAACCAAGGGCTGACTGAGATGGGAAGACGTGGCTTGACTGACAACGACAGGCTCCAGCACTGCCCTTCACCCCCTCTATGAAGCCCAGAGAGCACTTCTGAGCAGAGGAGAGTACAATAGAGTAGAGACGAGCAGAGTACAGAACAGTAGAGTCAAGTAGAGTAGAAGCAAGCAGGGGCCAACTGAGGCAGCTGCTCCACTTCCTGCCCATGGACGAATGGACGGACAGACGGACGGACTGGCTAGGGAACAGTGCAGTTCTCATCTGGTGGAGCACAGCGGTCGGATGGCAAACAGAGCAGAAGCAGACGCCTGTGGCTATGCAGAAGTCCCCCCATGGTCCCCCCATCAGTCCCCCCCAGACTAAAACTGAAACAAAACTCTCCAGGGCTACCCAGTCAGCCAGTCTGTACCACCGAGCTGAACGAACACCCAAACTCCACAGGAAGGGTCGAAACCGTACGGGCAGGTGGATGAAAGAAGCGGCCGGCGACTCAGCTTCTGCTCCAGACCGGACACAGGGAGGATTCAGAGACTTGGAAACACAGACGCGCCAAAGGTTTTAGCTTGACTGTTATTTTAGCACACGTTATGTGAAAATAGTGCTGCTATTTCAAATACGGCTGTTCTTGCACATTGTGGTGTTCCTAAACAAAGATGTTTTAGAGTGGACTGAGGACCTCCTGCGCAGGGCAGTTGAGTCGACCCACCCCCCCCCCCATCAGAGTGATTTTGTTTCCGGGGAAATCTCTGCTGCCTCAAGCCAGTGGCAGAGCTTCATCAAATCCTTCGGTATCCTGTCATATCCTTTACGTTAAGAGACACATGCAGGCGATGTGTGTGGGAGGAAGACGGTCCGAGCAACATGGCGTGAGTGTGTGTCGTTTTGACCGGTCCCTCCAGACCTGGCGGTTTCCCTGTGGGCAAAAACCCTCCTCTCCCTCCTCCTCCTCCTGCTCTCAGCCCTGACAGCAACAAGGATGAGGCCTGAGGTCAGAGCAGAGGACTGACATGCCAAACTAAGGAGATTACACTCCTAACTCCTGCCAGCCCTGCACAGACCAACCAAAGCTCTACCTCTGCTGTGGCCAGGAACACAGCCGGTCACAAAGTCAACTGGCACTTACTTAGCCTCTGTGGCACCAACTTAGTAGCCCACATTGAGAGAGATGGGAGATGTTGACCTCCTTAATGAGTTGGTGATGGAGCAGAATGACTAGGCAGAGGACTGATAGGTAAACAAGGTAATGGCAGGTGGGCAGTATTTGTCTATCCAGGGCTTTTCTAATAGACCACAAGCGGAGGCTGTCGTCAGCTGAAAGCAAGCTGATACTATCACAGACCAGAGATCATACTCCAATGTCAACTGTCCTTGCTTTTTAGAGGAATCTCAAGCTGGATTATGTTTTTTTTTTCTCTCTTTTTTTTCCTCAGTCACAGCTTTTTCAGCTGCTCTACCACAGCCACAGAGTTTTTCGTTTGAACACATTGACCCTCCCAAATCTCTTTAAAACTTAGAGAGTAGTATTATCAGGACTTCCCCGTGTCAAAACTGACCTTCGTCCCCATTGGGTCAACAAACCTTTGCCCATCCACCACTCAACTGCCATTCTGCTTTGAAATGTATGAAACCACCCTTTCGTTGATAGGCAACCCTGTCTGACGCTCTGCTGTCCAAATGCTGGGCATCCACGCACCCGAGGATGGGGTCCTGGTCTAGCAGACCCAAACACCGACCGCACAAACAGGTTCAGGTTCCGGGGCGAGGCACGAAGCCAAGGAAACAAAACAGAAAGAAACACTGAGTACAGTTTCCCTGAAGCCGTAACAACAAATCCGAAACTGAAATGTGCCAAGCTAATAGGAGGAGGGGGGGTTGTTTCTGATTGGGTGCCAGCCTGCTCCTCCCTCGGCCCTGTAGATCTGGGCAGCCTGGAAACATCCCACCAGGAGAGGAAATGCCACAACACTTCATCTTGAAAAGACATCCAGGGAGAGATGCTGTTGTAGAAACCGCTAGAAACCGTCTAAGGAAGCCCGGCAGAACGTTGTACCAATTAATTCTGCATCAAGATTACATTACATTGACCTTTTGATGCAAAGCTTCACTGTTATGGAACAAGGAAAACTTAGATGTTTATGGTGTTCAGTCTATTACTACACGCTATCTAAACTGAATTACGAGGAAGGACAAGATAGAGGCTGCCAAGTATTTTAAGCACCCCGACAAGTAGTTTGTGTTAACACTGGAAACCAGTTGCAGTTATTTCTACTAAGTAAAATACAGTCATTTACGCAAGGATGATGTCGGTACTGTTAACTCTCACAACCTGAATACTTCTGCACAAATAATGTCAACACTTACACTAATAAGTCACTGACAAAGTGGAGCTTAAAGAAAAAAAGAAAAGAACAATATAAATATATACAATAATTATGTTTTGCTATTCCCATAATGTTGGCGTGATTTCTGAGATAGTAATAAGGCACTAACCAGTAACCATTAAAGCTCAACTCTGGGTCTTATCGTCCCTCACGCCTTGCTGTTGGCCAACGACAGTAGGGATCAAGGGCTTCCATGTTTAACAGTATCAGAGAAGGAATGTCTGTCACAGCTGCTACACAAACACTTTGCCTATTTGTTTCCACACCTAGCTAACAAATGTGCCAAGCGTGCAAGCTTGAATAGGAACTCACAGCAAAGTTCCCTATTCATGTACACTCTGTTGTTGTTTTTGAGTCATGCATAATCATGCAAAATCCTTTTATTTGTTTGTTTTTTTTTAACTGTACTTCCATTTTACCGTTTACCTGGTTTAGCCTACAGCCCAGAGCCAGACTAAAACAGTGTCGAAAACCTGACCTGACCTGTATCTCCTCGTAGGCCTCGTCAATGGTGGTGACTTGGTGCTGCTCGTGCAGCGCCGGCTCGTCACAGAAGAAGCACACCAGGCTCTTGTCGCTCAGGCAGAAGAGCTTGACCTTCTCGTGGTCCTTACAGGGGTAGGAGCTCCGCTGGGCGTTCAGGATGGCGTCCAGCGGGAAGGCGGAGTAGCGCTCCACGATGTTGGACAGCTTGAGGCTCGGGGAGAGCAGAGGGTCGGGGAAGGTCCTCCTGCACTCCGGACAGTCTCGCGCCCCGTGCGGCTCCTGCCTGCTCCAGTGCTCGGTGATGCACTTGCGGCAGAAGTAGTGCTCGCAGCCGAAGCTGACTGGATCCTGGTAGATACTCAGGCAGATGGAACACAGGAGCTCGTCCTTCAGACAGCAAGCCATTTGCAAGCACTGGGGTGGAGCTGCATTTAACTGCAGAGTGTATGCGGGGGCCAATTGCACTAGGCAGGCCAGATATACTTGACTATACTTACTATATACTTTACTATACTGTGCTCGGGGCCAAGAGCACTTCTAACATGAAAGAGGGCGCAGATGGGAAGTTCAAAAACACCTGCTGCAGAATGTTTGATCCTCTTCTTTGGTTTCTCTGTTGGGAACTGAATAGAATGAGACACACAAATCAATAACTTGCAATGAAATCTTGAAGGTGGTCAGAATTATTCCAAAGCAATCAATCATTGACAAGTCTCAGTCAGTGATTCACTTTCAGGGGTTCAGTGATACCCAAGAGAAAAGTATCCTAGACCTAGTACTGTGGCAAGCTACATGACTGAACTACCTAGCTGGAGGACTGGCTACAGTAACCTTATCCAGAGCTGCCCTAATTCATGATGGAATGACTGACAACCGCAGCATTTCGACCTGCTAATGTCCTTCTTTCCGAACGCTGTCTTTGACGAATATTTGTGACATGTCAAGTGGTGTTTCTAAGACAAACTGACACTATGAATCAAAATTTAACATCAGAAAATATTTTTATTCATAATGCTATTCTAGCTAGTGCTAATCTACAAAACCCCAAACCTGCCTGTAGCTAGCTAAGTATAATTGGCTAGCTAACGTTGGCAGGCTAGATAGCAGCAGATGACTGTCTCTCTACTAGTACTGCAAGCTAGTAGCGCTAGCAAGACTATTAGCTAACGTTAAAAAAACAGTATCGAACATAGCCATAACCATTTCATTGGTTTCAAAACAGTGTGCCACGCCGGATATCAAACTAATCAGGAAGACATATATATACAGTTAACTAACAT
Source organism: Hypomesus nipponensis (assembly GCF_054491055.1). Classification (NCBI taxonomy): domain Eukaryota; kingdom Metazoa; phylum Chordata; class Actinopteri; order Osmeriformes; family Osmeridae; genus Hypomesus; species Hypomesus nipponensis. The sequence goes on from NC_140369.1 coordinate 15,138,761, forward strand.
ATAGGACTCTCCACTCACCGTTCCTTAGTGTGACCCTATCCTAAGCTCAGTTTTCCCATCAACAGCGAGTACAGGATCCCTTCGCTTCCTCCTCTCTCTGCCTGATCCCTTTGAGTGTGGGACTAAGTCGTGTCGGATCACAGATAGAAACCAACCCACCACCTGTACAGCGGTCCACTAGCGCCGCTATTCACGACTTCCTCTTTCTGTGTCATATGATCTACCCCTCTGGCCATCACCAACATCTCATGTAAATAATACAATTTCTTTACATTTGATAATTATTTTTGTTTTATTCTGTTACAACACCGTACTTTAATTCTGGTGAAGAGAATACATCGTTGGTAAATCCTTAACCAGGAGGGGGCGATAGTGGCTTATGCATGAGCCACGATGATGCATTTGATCAGAAGATAAAACACTCAATAGCAGTATTAAGAAAATATGTAGACTATAGGTAAACTAGCTAACTTCACATATTTAAAACTACACTAACAATGACAATGTATACACTTTGTACATGAAATATATACATTAAATAACAGAACATTTGCTTCTTCAAGAATGTTCACTCTCCTGAACTGCAATCAACACCTCCTTGCCTTCCTCCTGCTGCGCCACGCCGACACACTCCTCTTCCTGCCCCAGAGGTAAAGGTGGGTTTGTGAAGTGATTTTGCAAAGAGTCTGTGGGCAGACTGGAAGGTGCGGAACAGCACCCATTCCCCATTTCCACATTGAGAGTGATGTTGAAGTTCACCAGGGGGCTGGAGGGCAGTGGACTCACTGGGGACTGGGGGCTGGAGGGATGAGGGGAGGGCTGGGTCTGATATGTAATCATCTGGGTAGTGGAATGAAGAGGCATGGGCTTGTTTTCCTGGTTGCCGGAGCAACCGTTAAGGGAAGGTTGTGCCTGACTGATGTTGTTGCCGTGGTGTCCTGTTGTGAGAAGACACTGCTGTTCTGGGAATATGGAGTTGAGAGACATAAACCGGGGATCTTTGAGGTTCACCTGAAGAGAGAGATTGAGACAGAAGAAGGCACAATAACGAAAAAGCTGGTTTGTGTGAGATGTTTGTGTCATACAGTTGTGTACGACTGTAATATTAACAAAAACATGCTCTTAACCTCACCACTTCAAAATTTCCATTGGAATCTGTGTTGGAGTTGTTCGGTTTATAACCTGTAAATTATTTGAGAGAGAGTAAATTAAAAAATAAATCAAAAAGAGCCATTACAGAGCTAGATTATAAAGTGATGACTACATTGCAGCCTACTATACATTTTTGTAAGTAACATAATTTAAGTATTTTAAAACAAAATAAGTATTTAGTATTTCAGTTATTTAAGTATTGAATTTATGATATTGGCCAGTGCAGTCGCTTATATTGAAATGTCTTTCTCTGAGAAGAAATGTAGTAACATTCAAACGTTTTTGACAAGCAAGTAACAATCTTATATGCAACACTTTACCTCTTTGTCTAATTTTGCATGACACCAAAACCCCAATAGTGAGAATAGCCAGCACCCCAAAAACACCGAAGCTCCATATTAATACACCTATGAAGTAAAACAAGAATAAAGTAAAAACATTTGCAAAAAGAGAATGAATTAGTAGCAAAGTGGTCAGTGTAAAAATAACTTCATTGCAATGTAGTCATTTTAGGAACATCCTTTTACAAAAACACACACACTCGACTATCACAAAAAAAAACAGATCACTTCCACAGATAATTACCTAGCCCCTTGTGTGACAATCCGTCATCTGATGGTGCAACAGTAGTCTTTGGTTTAGAGCTAGTTTCCTTTTGTGTAGAGTTTGTGTTGGGTGCTACTGTGGTGGCCTGTAGGGTAGTTGTCTCTGGTTCAGTTGGTGTCTTTGGATAGATCGTCGTCTGAGGGTTGTATCTATCACACACACTGTCTGAGGTAGTATTACCGGGGTGTAGCATTACACTGCCTTGAGCCTTACAACTGTAAATAGAAATAAATACAAATAAATGTTTGAGTGTATTTATGCTTATGTATACATGTGTCTGTGTGCGTGTTTGCATTTGTGTGTGTGTTTGCGTGTGTGTATGTGTGTGTGGTGGTGGGAGGGGTTGTCTCACTCACTCTGTATGTTTCTGGCAGGGTTGGGTGTAGGAGAGCATGTCAGAGAAGGTCCCATCAGGGCATGGTTCACACTCCACATCCGAGTCAGAAGATCCTGAAACAGAGAGAACATTCCAATCCTTGGACACACTGTTTGTCTGAGAAGTCTTCCACGGTTTACAACTATTACGTAGCATATAAATCTAGAGCTTTGTTTCATCTTTTTACTCATAAAAAAACCTTCATTATTTTGACTAAGCCACAGGAAGTTGTCAGTAAGTAGACAGGATATCCCCTTTTGTTGCAAAGGTTGCAATGTGTCATTTTTTAACCAGTTTGGTTGCACCGGATGGGAGTGCCAAGTCTTTGATGTTTTCAGTGACTCAGGGGGTCCTGAAGACTTTGTGACAGTGGAGTTACTCTTACACAGCTAAAAAACTAATAAAAAGTAATATTTTTTTGTAATTTAAACAATACAATACAAATACAAAAAAATACAATAATCGTATTGTAATACTTTGAAGATTACAATACATCTAACAATGACACGAACTATTTTCTACAAAAAAACGGAAGCGTGAAGCTATGAGTGAGACTATCCTACCCTTTCTGGAGACGCCATGGCCAGGCATGCAAGATGTATAGCTTGTGCACGCTTCACAGAATGGGTTTTTAAAAGCAGTTGTGCAGTACATCCCAGGCAGGCATGTACAACGACTCCGAGTGGTCTTGGAGCATTTCTGGAAATACTGCAAGCCTTTGTCTTTGAACAGAACACATAGATCCTCTTACTAGCCACATAAGAACTGTCGTTTGTGTGAAGTCAACATGCACTTAAACATTATTATTATTATTGACAAACAACTATGTTGGGGTAAAAACAAATACAAGGAAAGTATACAGTGATTCAACCACAGGCAAACATCCCAAATCGACGGCGTAGTTATCTACCCACCTTTCTCACACTTGGGACACCTGTGGCAATTATGGACGTAATGATATGTTTCTGTGTACTGGGCTGTGGGACACTGTCCACATTCTGTTTCTGTTGTGGCACTGCATTGTTTCCTGAATCGGGTCCCTGTCGAGAGTTTAGTGAGATCAGTACCAAGAAGACAGGTTATGCAGCCATGGTCTCTGGCCTATAGGCTTCGTCATCATTAACTGGGTGGGTATAGCTTAGTGGGAAATAATCTGACTGCAGGTCTAAAGAAGGTTCAATTCCTGCTCTATGAAGCTTTGGATAAAAGGATCTGTGAAATGAATACATTCTCATGGTCGGAACTCAGTGTGACTGTCTCTCCCTCTTCGTTTATCGGCACATCCTTCCCTGGTTATAATGCAGACACTCTACATACCTACTGTATTCCATAAACTTAACATCCAAGACTAAGTATCAATGGTTGTGTGTCCCTCTTTGACTTTTATGAAATATATATTATTATTATTATTGCTGGTGGTGGTGGTAAAGAGTCACATGGAGTCTGGCTGTTAACATGTGTAAAACAGACATCCTATTAAAACCAACAGCTCTTACCGGGAAGACATTTCTTGCAGCACAGATTAGAACCCTCTGGGACATATTCTGTGTTGGTGTTATTGCAAGATCCACCAGGCCCGGCTTCATATGGTAGGCTGTGCATCTGCATGCAAAGACATGTGTGCCACATCAGTGACCGATTATACGATTAATCAAGTGTTGTCACAAACATTTTATATTAGAAGTGTCTTGGCTAGACTCAAGACCCTGCTTGTCCATCACTTGTCTTCATCTAAACCCACACGTATGCCTATGCTGCTGACTGTCACAACCTGCTTGTAAGAAAAGGAGAGGAAGTGGTTTGGATGATCTGATGTTTCCGAGAAACTTACAGTAGGCTACAAGCATTCCGAAATGTGAATATTGTGGTCGGACAATAGGTGTTGCCAAGCCCAAGAAAGACAACTACCACCCAGTTTCCTCTCAGGGTGAGACTTCATGTTCTTGGCAGCGTTTAAGAACAAGCTTGTAGAGAATTTTGGCTTCGAGACAAGGGGGGGGGGGGGGGGGGTGCTACTGGTCTTGTATTGCATGCCGCGCTATTTAAACAAAATGACAGTCTCTCTACAGTCAGAGTTCGTGCAAGTAGGTGGAACGTAAGGAAGATATCCTGTCCAAAACTTGTAAGGGCGTAATAGTTTGTGACATACCCAGAGAAACACAAAGGTGCCTCGGCAAAATCCCGGACAAATTTTGGAATCCCTGCCGGACGCATTTTGTAGATCTCGATAAGAGGACATGTCCGGGTAAAATAGACGTCTGGTCACCCTACCCAAGCCCCTTACACAGACACGAACTACTAAATATGTTATGACAGTCGGCACTTGCTGATACAGCGAACAAGAGTTTATGACCCAGTTTCGTCAGAATCCGTGAATAGCAGCGTTGTCGTTTTGACAGGGCCTACTAAAGTTAGCTCAAAGAATTGCGTGTAGAAAAACGTCAAGAAGCAAAGTTCAGTTGACAAAGTTTTTGATTAATTAATCCAGACTTTCCTCTATTCGGTATTCTGGAACACTTACCTTGTAAATTTCAATTGACAGCCGGATCACCAATAACAAATAGGCAGTGCTTCTCATAATTTAAGATTATCATTGCCCGAAGTCAAAAACTAAAATGTATGAGTGCAGCCCATACTTCTCGGACTAAAGCATTTCCTTGAATGCACCTCCTACTCTAATGTTAGTTTGTTATGCTTGTCAAACAAGGAAATTTCCAGCTTCCTCCACATAGCTGGAGTAGAAATGAACAAACAATTGCTTTAATCCAATCTGACCGGAAAACCAAGTCTTGAAAGAGATTTTGACAGACCACTCTACTGTGCTGTCAAGTGGTCGCAAATACTGTATGTCTCTTTGAGCACCTGCTAAGTGAAATACATTACATGCCTATTGCAAAATGAAGGAGGGCCATTCCATTTGCGGTCTGTGACACAACATTGTCTTGATTTGCTTTCACGTGCCTTGTTAGTAGCAGTCATTTCAGTCTTGTTAGTTCACACACCGTCATTTCAAAGACCACTCTGAAACAGTATGTTATGTAAATAAAATGACATTTCTACGGTGGGCATTTTATGCATCTTTAAACGTTAAATTGTTTTAAAAACACGATAAACACGTTTTAGGGAAAGTTCACCTGTCTCACTGCATATGATTGACCTTAATATAATGGAATCCCCCCCCTCCTACACCTGTCATTTAGATTCACTGTAATCGTGTGGTTAACTGAATATTATTCGTTCCCAGAAAGACCTAGCAAACTTGAAGACCCGGTTTCATTTTCACAGTTCGTTCACTACTTTACACAACAGAAAAAAGTCATATTTTAGTAAATCATTACCACAATTTTAGGACAAGAGGCAGGCACCCTCAGAACCCTGTCCATCCTGTCATGGGAAACTCACCATCTATGAGCTCAAACGCCACAGTCCAGAGAGCGAGCTGCAGCAGTGCTCTGATGGAAAGTCTACTTTAACTGTATGTTTCACAGTGGAAGACTCATTGCAGGGCCCCTATGCATGGATAACAAGTGATCTTGTCATTCACTGAGCTGTCTGGACTATGTAACTTTGGCCTTTTTGTTTAAGATCCGAGACAACCACTAACATCCACAACACATCCAGTTTTGGTTACAGAAAATCTGTTTTTAAAGATAAGTAATTCAGATTGCACTGCAATACTATATGATGACTCCACCATTACAACAAAAATGTTGTAGAGACTTTCAAAGTCAGGAAGTGAGAATACAATTCTGGGTGTGGGTCTACATGCAGTGAGATATATCGCAGAAGTACAGTTCGTAAACATTGTCAGAGGGGGAAAAAAGGGAAAAGAAACGGAAAGTAGGATATGAGAGTTTCAGAGATTGCAAACAACTTCACTTCCTGTCCAAGAGCACAACTTTAAAAACACTTTGTTTTACTCGATAGCAATATCAGTAGTACAAAACAAACAAAAAACATTTTCAACAGCAGAATCTACAACACAGATGAACAATTTTGTAATCAATAAAAGTTTTGTTAAACGTTAAAATAATGGTTTACACTGCTTGGTTTACATCAGCGTTTTTTGGAGGGGCCAATTTGTGTCAAACTGTTCTTTTCAGCCCTTTCCAATACTTACTGTGTGCCTGATTGGGACTGCCTATTTAATATATGTCAAAAGACTACTTGATGGTGTTTCCAGTGGGTGTTCACAACACAGGATAGGAGGAGCTACATGCTGGCTTGGGAGCAGGAGGCAGACGCTGGATATGGTAGCGGGCCAGACGAGACACGGTCAACAGCTGATCGGAGCGTGTGCTACCAGACACTCTGGACACGGAGAGATCCTCCTGAGGACGAGGTTCAGAAGATGCACATGAAGCTCACACGATGAAAGACTTGATAAAAGCAAGGCTTGCTAAAGGTGACCTCATCTCTTCACAGTGATACTGTACATTCAGGCTTGACCTATAAAAGGTTTCACTCCCTGACTGGCCATTCATGTTATACAAGGTCAGAGGGAAGACATTTCGTACAGTTTGCCACAGTACGATGTGTCTATTCATACGTTGTTTCCGATTACAGCGTCTGCTAAAGGTGGATGTAAAACGTCTCACCTGCTGGTTCAAAGGCTGTGGCAGCGCTGACGCCAGCCCAGTGGGGGGCGCTGTGTTCCTCAGGTAGCTCCGCAGGTCCAGGCTGCTGGCCAGAGGCAGAGAGCTGGGGGCTGGGTTCGACCAGCCTGAGAGACAGTGCTGTGGGAAGGACACAACAATGCCACAAACCATGTCACGGGCTTGTCCCAACAGGCAAGCTCTATGAAGCATAGCTGAAGAATCAAAGCGTTAAGTTAGGCAACGTAGTGAGTGAAAATCTGATAACTGTAGTGTTGTCGCAGTGTAGGCCTGAGCAGGTTAACAACACGTGACTCAGATAACAGAGGAACGTTGTTGGTACAATATCTTTGATTCAGTCAGAACAGCCTGGCATAGCTTGTCTCAGTCTCAGTCACGGCTGTCTTCAACTCACTGAAGGCAACCCGAGGCTGTCTGAGGGGTCGAAGCTGCAGCGGCGGTGGGCCTTGTACTGGTAGGCTGGCAGGAGGGTGGACCGAGGGATGCTCACCCTGGGACACAAACACAACGACAACACATTCATAACACCCACAGCCTGCAGCGCTAGAACGAGCCAGCCATTCACACTACGGAATTGTCATCCGAGTGATGGTTTCGCCAGCTCAAATGTCTTCCGTCCTGATACGAGACCAAGCCGAATGGACATGAGCCGAACGTGTTCTCGGTTCAAGGAACGTTTTTAACCCTTGTGCTGCCTTCGGGTCACATGACCAAAAGGTTCATAACGAACCATCGTTGTGTTTACTCAATTTTACCCAATACAAAAGCAAATACAAATAATTTTATTTTAACCTTCGCAATGTGGGGGGTCTGAGACAGCCCAACGGTTAAAAGAAAATGTTTCACTTTGTTTTTGTATGCGGTAAAGTTGTTGCAAACGACGGTGGGTCCCAATGACTTTGGGTCAGAATGACCCGAAGATAACACAAGGGTTAAGATGGAAACCTTTGCAATGATTAAGACGTGGGATTAACGCCATGAAGATAGGTTTTAGCTATAGGGCTAAGCACCTGATGAAAGCAGGCTCTGCTGCAGAGTGAGGGTGCTCAGCTTTGGGCATCTTACACACAGGACAGGACTCCTGAGGGTCCAGAGAAGCTGGGAACAACCTTCCGTTGATCCTGTAACAGAACGTACCTGAGGACACACACACACACACACACAGCTATTAGTTGTTTACTACCCGTTATTTATGCACGGAAGTACATTTATATACATTACTCATTCATAACGGGAGTACCACGGCACTTAGGAATGCTTGATTGGACCTGATGTTAGTTTCCTCCAGGATCACAATGACTCTTATTGAGTGACTGGTGCTCTTGTAGGTTAGTTATTACAAAGTTAACTCTTGTACTCGCTGTGAAATATTTTACTGTTGATTGTTCTTCTACAGGTACAGTCTTGCACTTTTTGTGGTTCATGTTGTTTTAATTTGTAACGTGTATAACTGCATGCTCTTATGAGTCTTGACTCCCTTTTGCACTTGTTTAGTTTTTCACAATGTATGCTTCATGTTTTGGCTGCTTGCAATATTTGGGACCACCTCGTTGTTATGATCAGTGACCTAAGCTCTTTTGTAAAGCTCTCTCTTGGAAGTCGCTTTGGATAAAAGCGTCTGCTAAATGCACAAATGTAAATAACGGTGTAATGTCGAACAGTACAGGACTGTCGTAGCATAGTACAAAAACCCTACTAAAATTCAAATGCAAGAAAAATCAACATACATCATCACAGTGTCAGTGCAAAGTTGGCTGTGGAAGGCGCAGCATTCAGGAGGCTGGGGATAAACAATTCTCAGATGGTCTACGGCATGGATGAATGAACGCGTCCAGTTTGAGTCTTTTGGAGGGTGCATCTGCAGCAGCACATGTTAGCCCAGTGTGACCCAACATCTGTCAAGGCCACTTGAGAGGCCAAACAAACTGACTACCTAAGTGCCTACATCAGCCTTTGCATCCACACCTCCATGATGCCGTCTGTGTTGTCTGACCAAGCGAATGTAGTATGAGGGCGAGGGGTTGCTAATTCCAAATCTGTCACTTACACCTGACCTCAGGTCCCTTTCATGTGTCAGGGGTACAGAGGTTAAATCAGGACTTACACTGATGGGTGTCTGTTTGCTCTTTGGCTTCCTCCTCTGCCGACAAATGTTGGGGAGGGACTTCATCCTCAAGTAATCTGAAAACATTTAGCGAACAAATACGTCCAATACGATCCATTTCCATTCAGTCTTTCTCTCCTGTTGCACAACTTGGAGACATCTCACCCTCACTAGTCGTAAATAGAAACTGCTGCAATGCTGACTACACAAACTGTACTAACTGGTAAGGCACCCGACTCACCCTACATGCTGGCTGTGGACACACTGGTCTCTGTTGACTTGTCGGAACATCCGCAGGTCACTGAAGAACTCTTCAGAGCGTTCCGTGAGGGAGCTCTCAGCATCCAGAAGACCTGAGGGGGGGGGGGGGGGGGGGGGGGGCATACACTGCACATCAAACGGCATGGGAAATCTTCTCAATTTCAAACTAATTCTAGCCTTAGTTTCAGGCCACCGGGAGATAGAGAAAATGTGAGAATAAGAATGGGTGAGTGAGAGAGTGCAATAGACAGAGAGCGAGAAAGACATCTCAAGGGATGGAAACGAGAGAAAACGATTGGGTGTCAAGAGAAAGAGAGGGAGATTGAGGGAAAGTGCAAGTGAGGATCACGGAGAGCGAAGGATACCTGCTATCCAGTCGTAGCCAAGTAAAGGCTGCATGCGGCGTCTGTCAGATGCTGTTCCCTGTCCCCAGCCAGGAGGCTGCTCTGTGACTCGCCCCTTCTCTCTCTACAAACACAAGCATCAACGTAAGTCACCTTGTGGTCAGGTTATGCAGTTACACTGGATTAAAGAGCCGAACTATGGGAGATGTCAGTGTTGTGGGTAACGGAAACACATTCTGATGTTACAGCACCATCTACTGGCAAAACAGTTATCCCTAGCCACGACCATGAGCAACCATCCTTATTGAAATTTAATTCAACTATGTGTTATGAACTGAGACTGCCTGCAATTAGACCCTGGGAAAGAGAAATACATATTAGCTTTCTATGCTACTCCTTAGCTCATCCATACTTGCTCTTGGTTGAAGACAACGGGTCTAGCGCCGGATCTTCTGGAGCCTTGGGATCTAACTTGGCCTCTGGTCCGGCTGTTGCCTCGATCTCGGAGAAGTCCAGTATACACCGCTTGACCATCCCCAACATGGCTTTGTGAGGTTTCAATCATCAGGGATGGTGCTGATGACATGAAATGGGTGAATTGTGCTGGAATATATTCCACCGACTCGTCTACAGTAACAAGAAACATTGGTGTGAATTTTAAAGATTTGTTTCAACCTTCATGCACATTGTCTCCATAAAACACTTACCAGACGTTTTCAGTGGGGCTACGGTGATTATCTCATCGAACCGCACAGCGGGTTTTCCGAGGGCAGCCCGTGCAGCAGGACCATGGTTGGCGTCAATAAGTGTAACCATAAAGTCTGCAGGGTTTCGATTCTCTTCGTTTTGCACCAACAAGAGGTGGCTGGCCTCCGTTATTGTCCTGTCCTTTTCAACCACCGAACGTTGTCCAGTAGTCATGTTGTGTGCGGTTGCTTCTGAATTAGTTATGCTTGCTTCGGACCTCATACTTTGTTTTAGTCTTTCTGTTTGGTGCATCAGCTGCAGCAACAAGTCTTGATTCCTCTCTCGTAATAGATTCAAACGTTCAGTCGAAGACATTTTAACGTTAGATCGCTTTTCCTATCTAACTGAATCAGCAGCAACAGGTCTGAGTGAAATACGTTTTTCAAATCTTCGTTGTTTCAGCTTGGCTTTCCCCCCATAACAACGAGTTGAAAACACTTTATTTGATTGGCTACCCAAGTTACCCAGAATGCCAAGTGACAGATGTGTTGCAAAGGAAAAACAACAGGGGGAGCAGTTGGATTAGTATGGCATGCCAAACCACATAACAGCTGTGATAAATATATACTTTAGATTTACATGTATTTGAATAATAAATGTGTTTGGATAAATATATGGATTAAAAAAAAATCATTTGTAGGCTATATGATTAGTTTTAAAATTTAGTTTTTTTTCTAGAAAAGTGCTGGCCTTGAAATTAATCCCCATTAGATGCAGCAAACCTTGGTAGAATCTTATAATAATAAAGTTTTAGGTCTGTCCTCAGTCTTTTGCGTTTCATCTTCAATGTCTATGAGTTATAGAAAAGGAGTTTGGATCCAAGGATTTTCTGCAGGCTACTTCAAAACTGATAAAACGGAGCATTTGTTAGTTCCTCTTCTCATCATATTTTATTTTTTTAACAAGGTCAACACTTTTTTTTTCTTATTATGTCCTTCTAAAAGGCCAATCAACGCTTGTAAAAGCTGAGATATTGGTGTGTATTCATCCTCAACGGTGTGGCAGAAAGAGATTACTTCATCTGCCGTTAAACCTGTCCATCCATGGTGACACTAATCATGGCACTGCAGGTGGCAGAGGGTCACAGTTATAATGATATGCGTGCTCCCCTGTCGAGCGGCACGGAGCGTAACAGATCAGTGTGGGCGAGCTGGTGCTCTGTATTCCAGTCACGGCTGGTTTGCATTGAGAGGTGTCCCATCCAGTGCAGAGTGATTAGCTGACCACAGCACTGTGGAGTTGCACCCCATTATCATTAAATGGTGGCAGTCATGAAGTCATATACTCCTCTCTGTCCCTGTAATTACTCTCCCACGGTTGGGCTCCAGGCAATTACCGCCTGCTGCCGGAATGCCTCATCGTTCATTAACTGCTGATAACGTACACCGCAACAACAAAAACAAAAAAAAACGCAATTACACAAGATTTACAAACATATTATTATTACAGCTGAGCACAAAATGAACTGTTCGTTTAGAAACTGCTGGTTCATTTGGTAATGGGATTTATTGTCATAAGAAAATGTAATCTCTAATTTGGGTGGGCTGGACTGGATGGAGGCTAGCAATCTTACAGCTCATTGTGTATAGCTATGAGAGCCTGGCACTGAAAGCTAGGTGTTGTCCTCCAAAGTCTCACGTCTTTCACAATCCATTCAGACCCTCTAGAGGGCGATGTATGACTTTTAAAGCTACTTTTGTACTTATGGGTGACAAGTATGTTATGGATGTCTCAATGGTTTAATAGTATTATTTTTATTAGGGTGAAAAAGGTGAAAATGTGTTTTAGCCATATTCCGTCAGCAAAAAGCAACAATAGAATTCTCGAAGTAGCCTACATAACGTTCTCTCATGCATAAGCAAAAGGATCTCTGTGATCAACTCTGAATGAATTTATGATGTGTGGCAAGTGGTTCTACATGAATCCCATCCTGGACTAGATAATGACTGTCTTGACCTTGCAAGTCCAAGGATGCAGATCCGTTTTTTAAATGTAGTTTTACATGATCTCTGTTGTTGTTTTACCTCTCTTCAGCCTTTTTCAGTTTCTCTGCTTGAGAGCCGCAGTCGTCACTGAGGGACTGTTGGGATTAACCCGCCTCACAGCCCATGCAAGAGAAAATAAACTCAAGCCTACATAAATACACCTCAAATATCTGTCAAAATCAAATACAAAATTTGCTGTCTATATATGTTCATATTGCAGATAAGCACAGGCCATTCTGGACCGTTGATTGTTCCAAAATCAACAAATATCAGGGGTTAAAAGTGTAATATTTCATACCTCAATACTTCTTTATGTGAGTCAAGACAATATGAAACAGATTGTACTTACAGCTTAATATTTGTTATATGTATTTCCGAAAGGAACACTATTTAGGATAAATGTGTGCGTAGCAGACCACAAACATTAGATTACCTGGACAGTAGTGAGGGATCATTGAAAGGTTCAAACAGAGAACAGGGGCACCTGTCAGAGGAGCTGGCAGTGTGGTATTGAGGAGGGGGTGGCTGTGCTGATAAAGGGACAGCAAGAGTCAATTGTTCCCGCTACGAGTGCGATAGCAGGGAGATGCCATTAAGATAAGGAGGATTAGGGCAGCTACAGGGACAGTGCTGTCCTGGCTGCCACTGACTGAAAGACAGGTGGAGAGGCAAGGCAGGCTGAGAGACAGGTGGAGAGACATGCAGGCTGAGAGACAGGTGGAGAGACACGCAGGCTGAGGGACAGGTGGAGAGACATGCAGGCTGAGAGACAGGTGGAGAGACACGCAGGCTGAGGGACAGGTGGAGAGACACGCAGGCTGAGAGACAGGTGGAGAGACATGCAGGCTGAGAGACAGGTGGAGAGACGCGCAGGCTGAGAGACAGGTGGAGAGACACGCAGGCTGAGGGACAGGTGGAGAGACACGCAGGCTGAGGGACAGGTGGAGAGACACGCAGGCTGAGAGACAGGTGGAGAGACATGCAGGCTGAGAGACAGGTGGAGAGACACGCAGGCTGAGAGACAGGTGGAGAGACACGCAGGCTGAGAGACAGGTGGAGAGACACGCAGGCTGAGGGACAGGTGGAGAGGCAAGCAGGCTGAGAGACAGGTGGAGAGACATGCAGGCTGAGAGACAGGTGGAGAGACACGCAGGCTGAGGGACAGGTGGAGAGACATGCAGGCTGAGAGACAGGTGGAGAGACACGCAGGCTGAGGGACAGGTGGAGAGACACGCAGGCTGAGAGACAAGTGGAGAGACACGCAGGCTGAGAGACAAGTGGAGAGACACGCAGGCTGAGAGACAGGTGGAGAGACACGCAGGCTGAGAGACAGGTGGAGAGACACGCAGGCTGAGGGACAGGTGGAGAGACACGCAGGCTGAGAGACAGGTGGAGAGACACGCAGGCTGAGGGACAGGTGGAGAAACACGCAGGCTGAGGGACAGGTGGAGAGACACGCAGGCTGGGAAATGCCATAGACAGGAGGAGGTACAGCGTCACTCTCAACCTTCAGTGCACACACCACAGGAGGTGTACGAACACCACACTCTGGCTGGATGGAGGGCAGCGCAACATCACGATGCTAAACGGTGAAAGGAGACTGTTAATGTACAGGTTATAAACACATGTATAGTATGTAGGGATCTCATCTGTCCTTATCACATAGACTGCGAGAGCAATATTCTTCTTGTCAAAATTCATGACCTAGTGTCGCAGTTCCAGTCAGTTCCTTTTACTGAATAGGAGGTTTGTGTACTTAAGACAGACAGGAAGAATGTAAAGCCCCTTGTTAAAGGAGTCACTGGAACACCAGGAGAAAAGAAATGGAACGTTCTGAACCAGGTCTACTGTTGGTGTGATAAACACTGCTCTCCTCTCACAGCTTTCAACAGGCCATCCCCCCTGGTGGTGAAGTGAGTTTGCTATGCAGCTGGGTTTTTTTCATGAAGTTGACCTGCAAATGTGGACACTCAGTTCTCTAACCATCGTCACCAGGGTAACAATGACAGAATGACTCCAGAGTACACGCACAAGAGACAAAATAAGGTGCTGCAGTACGGGTCCCGTATAGATGAGTCATTCTAATGGCATATAGTTAGTAGAAACAGCATGGCTAAGAGTATACTGTAATCATATATTGTGTATGGATGTTGAACACTTAATTGTACATCATAATAGCCTTGCTTAACTCCCCAGATTAGCTGAATGGTAATTTACTGTCAGCAACACAGATGGAGCTCTTAAGGCAACATTTTTACACACACACACACACACACACACACAGACACAGACACAGACACACACACAGACACACAGACATACACACACAAACACTCACACAGACACGCACACAAACACACAGACTTATGCACTCACTCGGCCCAACGTTATCATCGCTACCTCATATGCCCCACAAGTAGACCATTATTTTCTGTCTTTGAAAACGGCTTTTCTTTTTTAAGCAACTTATCACCAAAGCAATTATGCTCAGGGGCTTTGCATGAGTGCAGGTGGAGACACCAAAGACGTGCTGAGATAGGGTGTGTATGAGGAGCCAGCTCCAACACAGTAAGATCTACGCTAGTATTCTGTCTCCACAGGAACCCACCAATCTACCCCAGCGATGACAGCCAGATGAGCAACCAGGACACAGAAACAAATCAGTCAGAACTGAGCGGGGAGGAAATCTGTTGCTTTTGCATTGAGCAGCTTATATACAAGGGTTTCTATAGTAGACGACATGTCCGTCGGGCCCTGGCTGTGTCTTTATTCAAATGGAGTTGTGAAACCAGGCGGTAAAACCAGGCGGTAAATCTAGGCAGTAGGAGCAGTTAATCTCAGCCACTCACTGCTCCGTGTGTAAGGCCAGCCCATTAATCCACAGACCGCCGCCGTGCCGACAGCCAGTCTGTTGGGAAGACTAACGCTGTCACACTACACAGGTTGCCACTCCCATCTAACTAGAATCGATGCCTCGGTATTTCACCCAGAATTCCCCCCCCAAACCCCATGTGGGGTTACATAACCTCAAACACTTGTATTGGGTCCAAGCCAAAAAGATGCAGGGGCTCTATTGTTTTCCTACTGTGGAAGAAATTGGGATTTCCTGTGTGCTTACATTATTCACTAATCAATAGAACTAATCATTGGATACTAGTTAGTATGTTCTCATGGGAGCTTGCTATTACTGTAATACGAGTAGATTGTGTCTATTAATAGTTCGGGGTCAGGAGAAAGTACTGGGTAAACGTCCCTTGTCATGACTACAAGGAGAGCTCCAACTATGATTTTTTATTCCATATAATTGTATTCATATTATTTTATTTTATCGTATTTCATTTGAAATTATATTGTATAGCTCTGCCAGACAGTATTTTGTTGTACATGTTATCTTGTTTATTATGTTTACTGTATGCACCTGCCCACCAAAGTAAATTCCTTGTTTGTGACCACTTACTTGGGGATTAAACACTATTCTGATTCTGATGATCTCTCTAGTCTGAAAATGGTCCTGGGTTGAGCTGTGAATCTATTTCTCTGAGACTGTTGTAACGTCATTACTGTCTGACTGTCACTATCTATGTTTACATTCTTGTGCCCTATAAAAGATGGTCCTCCGGCCTTCAGAGCGGAGAGAGACTTGATTGAGACCTTAGCCTGGTGTTGTGTTGTCATTTATTGTCAGAGGTCTGGTTTTCTCTCCCAATCTGCAGATTGATAAATACTTATTAAAATCCAGAACTCAACAGAACTTAGTCCCTCCGTTTATGAAGAGACGGACAAAACACTTTCGTCATCACTACATACTATTATTACTATAACAATGAATTTCCTTCTGACCAACTCAGCCCCTGAGCAGTACATTTTTCACCCTTTGGCAGGTATGTCCAAACCCTAACCAAATGATGTCCTTAGAAGTATTGACCTAAAATATCTCATGGTGGCGCTATAGCAACTAGTTCAACTGAAAAGGATCAGTCAAACTTTGAGAAAGATGTCCACCATACTGTGATTCAACTTCTGTACATTGTAACCTAGTTAAAATGTTGAAGTCATTCCTCTTTATATGTCAAAAACTGAGCTCCATACAAAACATAGTCATCAGAAACAACCTAACCAAATTATTTCACGCCTACAAACATCTAAACATTTAGTTTATTACATAAGTCATTATAGGCTCAATGGTTGAGCCAGTTGTCATAATTGTAGGCCTAATTCGCCACACAGTGCTGCATGTACAGTTCTGCCTAAGTGGTGTTTGCTATGTTTAAATTAACATTAGCATTTTTTATTAAATGGTCTTATATTTTCAGTATTTTCAGTTCGCATTTACATATTATGATGATATTCACCTCTTTTTGTTACCTGGGTCCACTTAAATCTCCCTACATTGGTGGATGTCCAAACACTCCAGGTCAAGCTTAGAGTATTACTGAGGAAGGCCCCGGTCTTCCCAAGCCTTCGTGTGTCCTCCCTTGCTCCCCAGGGTCCAAAAGGTGTACAAATGATCTATTCTCCCTACATACATGTTCGTCCTTACTCTCCAGGCTAAAGGCATACCAGCTACACCCCTACTTTCCATAGTCTATATCCTTGATACTCATATTGTTACGTCTGATCACATTGCTCACTTCTAAATATTTTCTTTTTAAGTCATTTTTGTATTACTTTAGTGTAAGTAGCCTACATGTTACTTTGGATTCACATGTGTTTTTTTCTGACTTTCTGTGAATGAAAAGACAGAAATGTGTGTTTTCTCATTGGAAATGCACATTCAAAATATCACTGTCTTGGTCACAAAAGCAAAGTTTGTGAGAAATAATAGCCATTTGATATACTTTTGAGGCATAAGCAATTAAGAAATAACATTACCCAGGAAAAGATTGGGTTACATAGTGTAAGCAAATCATTTGGCTGTCACACTTATATTTACAATTGGGTAGATTTTAAGAATAATATCTATCAAAATGGTCACTGCTCACAACTCTGTAGGAAATGTATAAAATAAAGCAACACAAAAGGTTTTGGAACCACTGTTTAAAAAGTAAGCCCACTTCAGACACTGAGATCACCCAAAACCTCCAGGGCTCTGATTGCTGGCAGCTTGTATTTGTTTTGGACTTGTCTTCTACCAGAGGAGAAAACCAAGTTTAAAAAGTGGTTTGGATGAGATTTTGGAAATAAATTGTTCTCTTTCATGTGAGATGGTATTAGCTCATTAATAGTGTTATGCAACGGGATTCATACACAAAATGATGCCAATTACCAAGTAATGCAATACTGAGACCCACATATGTTAACTTGTCTCAGAACTGAAATTAATTGAATTCATTAACATATTTGTAATGATGTATTAACAGTGTTAATTTAGTGGAAAATCTCATAATAACTCCAAATATGGAACTCAAGATTGGAGTCGTTTATGTCAAAGAAAAACATTAACATTAATATAATTGAAGCCACAAAATATAGGCTAGGAAATGCTAGTGGTATTATTTGAAGTAAAAGTAGATAATCTGTATGTAACCAGGAATTGAAGTTCAAGTTCTTTTATTTGTCAGGTACACAGAACAACACAAAGTCAGACTGGGCACTGAAATTCTTAAGACAAGACAACGCAAGCACCTGGCATAACATAACATATAAGTACACAGAACATCAGAATCTGTGACTCTGAAAGTACACAATCGTACAGGGACGCCTTCTGAAGAACCTCTTCAGACCTTGATGAAGAAAGTGTTTTGTCCGTCTCTTCATAAACGGAGTGACTAAGTTCAGTTGAGTTCTGGATTTTAATAAGTATTTATCAATCTGCAGATTGGGAGAGAAAACCAGACTTCTGACAATAAATGACAACACAACACCAGTCTTAGGTCTCAAACAAGTCTCTCTCAGCTCTGAAGGCCGGAGGACCATCTTTTATAGGGCACAAGAATGTAAACATAGATAGTGACAGTCAGGCAGTAATGACGTTACAACAGTCTCAGAGAAAGAGATTCACAGCTCCCAACACATGACCACTCAGACTAAAGAGTTCATAGTCGGAGCTCTCTCATGACAAGGAACATTTAGCCAGTACTTTCTCCTGATCTCAAACATCTATTAACCGTGACACATAGACACAATCTACTCTTATTGATGTCAAGCTTACATGAGAACATACTAACTAGTATCCAATGACTAGTTCTCTTGATTAGTGAATAATGTAAGCACACAGGAAATCTAAATTTCCTCCACAACCTCCAGCCCACAGACACTTTTCATGTTTCCTCTACAGAGACCTCTCAGTGTTGTCAGGGACTGTGCTTTCCAGAGATATTCTGGTACATGGCTTTTAGCTAGTAAGTAGTGTTCTTTTCATCAAAGACATGGACTCATCAGTAATAACATTATTAAAAAGCTTTCAAAGCTTGTTTTTCAAAGCCTAATCATAAAGGCAGTAAAGTATTTCCTCCGGGTCTGAAAGAGTCTAAACACACACACACACACACACACACACACACACTGCTGACACACACACACACACTGCAGACACACACACACTGCAGACACACACACACGCATACATGGCACTGCTTCACAAGCATTGTTGTGCACTGCTGCACAACAAACACAACTCTAATGATTGTATTTGAACTTCTTCACTTAAACAATAAGACATGTTCTTGGCGAGCACAGGGGTGCCGTAAGAGTTGAGCACACAGGTGTTTGACATCGTTCAGACATCAAGCCACATGGAATAACAAATGTGTAAAAACAAGTCAGTAAACATTTCTGTCTCAGTCGCAGCAAGAGAGAAGGAGACCACAGGATAGAACATGTGGGATAACAAGACGAGGCATCTGGAGATCTTGAAGAGTTTGTTCTAAAGTTCTCCTTTATGGTTCATTGTAATCGACTGTGTAGCAACACGCTCAACAGGTTGTTCAATGGGACAGTGAAATACGTCGGCTGTGCTGTTACAGTGAGGTGTTTTCTGTTTGCAAACAGGCAACAAATGAAAGTAAAACCAGGTAACTGTGGCCTAAATAAGCCATCTCTGGTCTTTGCTGTGCTCCTCACTAACCTATCCAATCATTTGACTTACAGTAACTTAAAGTTACTGATCCAATCCATAGTGTTTGGCAATAAGCACTTCCCATCAGTTACTGTCCACAACTCATTTCAACAGAACTTGTGTGTTGGCAGTCTAAACTCATGGTTTGTTTCTTTGTGGAGTTTATTGACTTCAGGAGTTATCCGGTGAACTTTCTTCCAAGCAAAATCTATTTGGGATTATGAACAGATTTTGCATGCCTCAACTGACCTATCTTAAGGTTTTACGGGAAGCTAGTATGGCATGAATAGACATTTTTCTTGATCTGCAGTCTCATGAGACAGTGAGATTAGCTGTCACTCACTCGCTCGCTCGCTCACTCACTCACTCACTCGCTTTTTAAATAGTCTTTTGTTTTCATCCTCCTTGAAATACAGCATTTTACTGTACATAATCGTGATTGTTTTTTCCTAAACGTGTTTACAGTCATTTAACCCACACACACGCAAGCTTCCTGAATATGATATTTATTCATGTGTTGCAAGCAGCAGGACCTCCTGCCTCTCACGGACAGCTGGGCTGGAGAAGGGCCGTTCTCAGGACACAGTGGTTTCCTCCCTCTCTTTCTAATATCAGTTAATTACTGCAGTTAATCAGGCTGTTGATGAGCCTGGGCTCCACGCCATTTTACCACTCTGACACAGACGGAGGGGCTTGGGATGCTGAAGGGGAGTCTAGGTCGGTAGGATGGGTTGGGGCTAGAGCTGGGGCTGTAGATTTGAGTACAATCTAAAGCTAGAGCTGGGTCTGGGGTGGGTACTGGGGCTGGGTCTGGGGTGGGTACTGGGGCTGGGGTGGGTACTGGGGCTGGGTCTGGGGTGGGTACTGGGGCTGGGTCTGGGGTGGGTACTGGGGCTGGGTCTGGGGTGGGGACTGGACTGCTCCTGGGGCTGACAGTATGACAGTAAACACCCTAGCTTAGACCCTAGTCACATGGCACAAGTCAGAAAATACTTCAATAATCCATACATTCCATTTGCACATTTCTCGGAGCACAGGATTTGTGTCTGAGCCTTCCAAGAGTCCCCTCCTCTGACGGCTTCTCTCTCTGCTCTTCACTGAGCAGCTGGGAGCATTCAATAGTAACCCCTTTGACAAAATGAAAAACGGAGAAAGAAACTGATATAATTGCTACACCCTCTACTTCCACCTCTCCTACCCTCCCCTCTCCTTTCACCAGTCCTTTCCCTGTGATTTCATTTCATCACCATCACTATCTCACAGGCAGACTCCATCCACATTTTCCTCCTCCCCTCTCCTTCTTCGTCTCCCATCTATTTCTTCCAACCCTTCCTCCCTCCCCTCACCCCCCCCCCCCATCTGTCTCCCCTCGCCTCTCTCTCTCTCCCTTTCTCTCACTCCCTCACACAAGCTGCGCCCAGGGGACCAGATAGTCTCTCCCGCATCCAGCGGAGCACACGCTCATTTCTCCACACACCAGCTCTGAGTGAGAACTCAGTAGGGGTGTCTGGGATAGCTGGCAAAGGGACGTTTCTGGGATTGCTACCAACCAGACACACAGGTAAGGAGCGCTGGGCTCTTACACACACTTCAGAGGTGTAGGACACCTGTACACACACGCACACCTCAGGACTGTCAGCATGTCACAACTGATACTTACAGCACATTTCCAGGTGGACTTGGGTTATCTGTTATTACATGGCAAGATGCATCTGATAGCCAGACAAACATAAGTGAATATTGGTGGTTCTCAAACATACATTGAGTTCCTCATATACTGTATGTGTCCAGTAGGGAAATTCACATGCATTGAATCTTGGATGACACTGTAACTACGTGGTGCAATGTACTTTGTAGCATTTTTGTGTATTAAAATTTTGTGCAGAATTGACACCTGTAGTTTACAAATTGTTAACTCCTCTGGTTTCTACAGTTGCAAGCTGACTTAAAGACTTATTGTTTGTGTTGAGATCTGTGGCACATTGCTCTCACATATCACTCACTCTGCTGACTTCATAGCTAATCCCCTCAGGGGTCTGGCCACACAGTACCAGCCACCAAACAACACAATTAGCTACATGCAATCACAAAAGTAAAGGATTCTACAAGCAAACATGTATCCATTCTCGGTCAGCCACACACAGCCCAACACAGGGTTTCCTTCTGTCGAGCATTTTAAGATCATCAAATTACATATTTGCAGTTTTTAGTTTTACCTCATGTAATTATACACCCTAACATGGCGTTTATCGTTGTTAGGCTATTTAAATGTAGAACCTGTGTTTTCCGCATAAGTCAGCATTCGGGGGTTACATCACTTTAGAAAGAAAATGCTGTGGAATTTAATTTAAACTGCTTTACCGTTTTATTTTTTTGCTCAAGGCATATCAGTCATTTCCTGAGCTCTAATGAACTTTTAGCTATAAGCCTACACTCGATTTGTTTAAATAAGAAACAACAGAAACGGGCATAAAGGCATATAGTTATAAATTAACTCGTTAGGAAAAGATACGTCTTAGTAAAGTCACCACAACGACAGACACATGATCTAGTCTGTGCCAGTCTTTCCACGCGGTGGAATACCTTCTACCATCAGCATAACCTTTCTGCCCCCGGCTCATCCATCACAGCGATGGCACTGCCAGACGTGTGCCCATGTGTATTCATCAGCCGGAGGTAATGGGCCCTAGCTGCATGAACCTCTGATTTACAGCACCGCTCTCCTGTCAGTCTTAATGACGGTGCAACAGGCCGCCGATGGAGGAACAGGTGCCTCTTCCTGAATAGAATGCAGAGTGATGCCGCAGCTGAACGCCATGGGTGATTATGTTTTGTTCCTCCATAAGTGCTCATTTGCAGCATTGTGATAATAGAACATCACGATGAATGGGTAATAGTGCTCTTGGATGTATGGCTCAGACCTCCTGTTAGGATATCTCAAAGGGGCCTTATCCCATTTAGCATGCAGTCACAATATATGCCTCACTCCTAACAGATGTGGGTGCATGGACGCACATTAAGCCAACCGCCTGGACACACACTACAGTCGGTCATTTGATCGCTTTGATTACAAGAGGGCTACGTTTCTCAAGCACGTAGGCTAATGGGTATCCGGTGTAGATACAAAAACACATTGTTTGACAACAACGGGTGATTTTATGCACTCACGTCCCTGGGCTCGCTCTATATCTCTGAGGGAATGCTGCATCACGCACTGCATAACCGACCAGTCACGGGCGCGTACGCTTTGTGCCAGTATACCCTTCACAAACCACGCTATACTTTTTTTCAGAGAGCAGGGGAGAGATAAGAATGGGCAAATCCGAAAGCCAAATGGACATCATGGAAAAATCTACCAAACCAGGAAAGCGCCGTTGGACTGTTGCGGAGATCGGACTATCCGTGTTGTTGTTGCTGGTCAGTTGCGCTCTGGCCGGTCTTATAGTCCTGTACACATCTGCTCTGAAAGGTAAGAACGTGTGCAACCACGGAGCAAGTCATCATGCCTATCTGATCCAGATAATGTTAATTAGCATAATAGCATATTAAATGTACATTTTAAATAGAGTAATTTTGACTGTTGGAATGCATCGATGAATTGATCCACACCAGCCACTGCTAAGTAAACTTTCTTAATGCATAACAGGCAGTCGATTCTGTTAAAAGCTCATATATAATTCAGTAAGACGCTAAAGTAAATGTCCTCCCTGTTTTGTTTTTGATCGTTACCAATGCAGAGCGAAGTAACAGACCAGGTGTGTCCAGGAACTCAGTCTCTGAAGGTAAGTCTAGGCACCTGGCGTTTCCTCCACACACTATGTGGCGTCAGAGGAATTCTCTGATCTATGTGGCCCCTTCATTCTCTTCCCTGCCTCATCAGCAGAGTCAGACAAAAGTGAGAGTTAAGGCCAGTGCTGACACAGCCCATTCCTTTCTGTACCAGATAGGCAGGCAGACAGACAGACAGACAGACAGACAGACAGACAGACAGACAGACAGACAGACAGACAGACATACAGGCAGACAGACAGACATACAGGCAGACAGACAGGCAGACATGTTCAGCTTTGATAAGACCACATGCTAATGAAAGCTCAAGCCTAAATTGTGTTTTTAAACCAGTAAACCACGGACTGGTTGCTACTGTATCTAATGCCTAATGACTATGTTGTTTCCAGGGCAGCTGTATCGCTCCAGCATCAACAATGTGTGCACAACTCCGGAGTGTGTGACAGCAGGTGCCAAACAGAGCGTCCGTGCCGCTGGTCAACAACAACGTTTCTGTTCTCCAATGAGATAAAACGCCTCACAGATAATGTTCAAAACACAAAAATCGAAACCAAAAAATGGCCACGATACAATAAAACGAGAATTCCCTTTGATGTATCGGTTCGATCAACCTCCCTCTTTTCATTCTCTCCCTCTTTCTGTCCTCGTCCCACTTTTTCCACCACCTCTCATTTCTTCTTCTCCTCCTATTTGCTTCTCCTCTTTTTCTCTCACCCTCCATCTTTTTGCCACCTCTCCCATCCTCTCTGTCTGTCGCCCAGGCGCTCGCCTCCTGCAGAACATGGATGCCACCGTTGAGCCATGTCAGAACTTCTACCAGTACGCTTGCGGGGGCTGGCTGGAGAGCCACGTGATTCCAGAGACCAGCTCTCGCCACAGTGTCTTTGACATCCTGAGAGACAAGCTGGAGATTGTGCTCAAAGGTCAGTCTGGGTGAGTTGCCATAGTAACCCTAAGGTCAGCTGGGCAGGGGCCTGGGACATCTGAACAGAGACCTGCTGGTCAGCTGTTGCTGTGTCTGAAGTGAGAGGGCTTACAGTGGCGTTTTAGTAGAGGTGTTGTCTCATCTTTCATTTATGAGATGGATGAAAACGTTCTGTCAGGGCAGTCTCTCTTCTGCTTGGTTTCTACCAGGTGTTCTTGAGACAGAGAACGAACAGGACCGGGAAGCCATAAGGAAGGCCAAAACCCTCTACACCTCCTGCATGAACGAGAGTAAGTGGTGCACTTGTCAACCTGACTCTGGACAGAGTACTGACTCCTGATGGTCAAAAACGCTGACTGAGACACGAATATCTGTGTGTATGCACGTCTGTTTGGGTGTGTATGTTTGTGTATTCCTCTGTGTGTGTGTGTGTGTGTGTGTGTGTGTGTTTGTGTATTTATGTTTGTGTGTGTTTGCGTTTCTGTCTGTGTGTCTGTCTATGTCGGTGTCTGTGTATGTCGGTGTCTGTGTGTGTGTGTGTGTGTCTGTGTGTTTGTCTGTGTGTGTGTCTGTGTGTTTGTCTGTGTGTGTGTCTGTGTGTGTGTCTGTGTATGTGTCTGTGTGTGTGTCTGTGTGTGTCTCCTGCAGGTCTGATTGAGCAGCGTGACTCCCAGCCCCTCCTCAGGCTCATTGACAGTGTAGGAGACTGGCCTGTTGCCTCAGAGGACTGGAACAGCACCACGGGTACTAAACACACACACTCTCCGTCATCTCTGACAACACAGTTAATTAAAAACACACACGCCCACAGACGTACACACAAACACACTGCGCTTTGAACCACATGAACACGCACATCTGGCTGTTGGAGCCAGATGTGCACATCATGACAGACAGACTGACTGACAGAGAGAAAGAGAGAGAGAGAGAGAGAGTCTGCTAAATGACTAAATGTAAAGAAAGAAGGAAAGAAAGAAAGAAAGAGAAAGAAAGAGAAAGAAAGAGAGAGAGAGACAGGCAGGCAGAAAGAGAGACAGACAGATAGGCCGACAGATCTTTAAGGCGATAGACCTGAGCTGAGCATTCAGGTGTTGTGATTAGGGGCGTGTTGAGTGGGCAGAGCAGGTTCTCAATCAGGACTGTGACCGCTTCTTAAAATAGCGTCTCCTGACTGCTGACTGTGTAATTACATGTAATCATAAGAGCATGGTTCAAACAGAATTAACCACGCATCAGTGCATCTGCAGACACAGATTCATGGTTGCTGAGGAGCAACGGGAGGAAGGGTTGCTCTAGGTTCTAAGAGGTAGTTAGCTGGTCTTTGTAAACATTTCCTTGTTAAATGGGTTGCACAATATCGCATTAACGCCACTGTTGTACCTCTCAATCAACTAAACATGTCCAGTCTGTAAAGCATTACATTTATGCTTCATTGAATCTCAAGTTTAATGCACTGTACTCCTGTTCTGTCCTCGCGAGTCATTATCCTTTATGAGTACATGACTCTGAAGGTGTGCTAGTGTGAGGGTTTGATGTTCCTGATGTTTCCCTCAGAGGAGGCCTGGAGTCTGGAGGACACGCTGGTCAAACTCACCTCTCGCTTCCACAAGAAGGTGCTGCTGGACATGTACGTGTGGACGGACGACCGCGACTCAAGCCGCCACATCATCTATGTGAGTAGAGCACAGGGTCCGCGTGACAGCACAGGGTCCGTGTGACAGCACAGGGTCCGTTTGACAGCACAGCACAGGGTCCGCGTGACAGCACAGCACAGGGTCCGTGTGACAGCACAGCACAGGGTCCGTGTGACAGCACAGGGTCCGTGTGACAGCACAGCACAGGGTCCGTGTGACAGCACAGCACAGGGTCCGTGTGACAGCACAGCACAGGGTCCGTGTGACAGCACAGCACAGGGTCCGCGTGACAGCACAGCACAGGGTCCGTGTGACAGCACAGCACAGGGTCCGTGTGACAGCACAGGGTCTATGTGACAGCACAGGGTCCGTGTGACAGCACAGGGTCCTCAGAGTGACAGCAATGAGCCACAGGTCCAACAACAATCAGTATTTATTAACAGTTTGCAGCTGTAGACACTGGAGGAGTTTCACGTGATTTTGTCAGGTGTTGTTTCTGCACAAATCATTCAAATGCACACAGACAGTTCACTGCACACTGATGCACCTTTCTGTGGTCTTTTGGGCCACTGTCCAGAGTAGTATGACTGTGGTGAGCTAACCCCTGCTGTTTTGACAGATCGACCAGCCTGGACTGGGAATGCCATCCAGAGACTACTACTATAACGATGGAAACTACAAAAAGGTAACTTTCCAAGAGTGTTGTTTTATTTTAGCAGACACTTTTGCTTAAAAGCGAAGTGCAAGTGCATATGACAAGAACAGCAGAAAATCAAGGACCTAAAGGGGCACAGGTTAAACTGTATTTGTCTGGTTAGTGTCACTGTATTTTTATCCGACACAGTGAAACAATAACAGGAAATAAAGTACGATTGTTGAAATGCTGTTTGTTTATCACAGTGACTCCCAGACAATGGGAAAACAGGAACATCACTATGTATGTGTGTGTGTGTGTGTCTGTATTCAGGTACGAGAGGCCTACTTACAGTTCATGGTTTCCATGGCGAAGATCGCACGTGAGGACCGGAACTTGACCCAGGATGACGAGCGTGTGTGGGAGGAAATGCTGCAGGTGTTGGAGCTGGAGACAGACATTGCCAACGTGAGTATCCAGTCTCCTTGCACCCTAACAGAAAGTACATTAGCAAGACGGGACAAAGAAAGTA
This sequence comes from Hypomesus nipponensis, assembly GCF_054491055.1. Taxonomy (NCBI): domain Eukaryota; kingdom Metazoa; phylum Chordata; class Actinopteri; order Osmeriformes; family Osmeridae; genus Hypomesus; species Hypomesus nipponensis. The sequence goes on from NC_140369.1 coordinate 15,165,523, forward strand.
GACATCATGATACATCTAGCCCCTCCCCTTACTTAACCAAGTAGAGACAGTCAGAAATACAGTATGCTTGTCAAAAAAAGAGTAATACAATTCTGTATGGTGCATCATATATGAATGACATAAAGAATTGGTCTTTATTCTCCAATGAGAGTCAACTGAACTTTTTATGATTCATCTCTATACAGTATAAGATATACTGTACATCTCTGTATACAAGGTATATCGGACGTCCTAGCATGCCTGCTGTGTTGTTGTGTGTTGTCAAGGCGACGTCCCCAGCCGAGGAGAGGCAGGACGTCACCGTGCTCTACAACAAGATGACCCTCAGCGAGCTCCAGGACACCTTCAGTCTCAACGTAGGTGCAGTCTGCTCCCCTCCACCCCAGTCACTTGCCCTCTGCTCCCCTCCATCCCAGTCACTGGCCCTCTGCTCCCCTCCATCCCGGTCACTGGCCCTCTGCTCCCCTCCACCCCAGTCACTGGCCCTCTGCTCCCCTCCATCCCAGTCACTGGCCCTCTGCTCCCCTCCATCCTGGTCACTGGCCCTCTGCTCCCCTCCACCCCAGTCACTGGCCCTCTGCTCCCCTCCACCCCGGCCACTGGCCCTCTACTCCCCTCCATCCCAGTCACTGGCCCTCTGCTCCCCTCCACCCCGGCCACTGGCCCTCTGCTCCCCTCCATCCCAGTCACTGGCCCTCTGCTCCCCTCCACCCCGGTCACTGGCCCTCTGCTCCCCTCCACCCCGGTCACTGGCCCTCTGCTCCCCTCCACCCCAGTCACTGGCCCTCTACTCCCCTCCACCCCGGTCACTGGCCCTCTACTCCCCTCCACCCCGGTCACTGGCCCTCTGCTCCCCTCCACCCCGGTCACTGGCCCTGGAAGTCCTGGAGAAACACTTAAAACATTGTTTTTCTTCTGTGATATCTGTTCAAATCCAGTCTGTAGTACGTTCTGCATGAGGACACACTAAGGCTCGAGTGTGTTGAAACTGGTCGTGCCTGGTTGCAACACTTGGCTCAAACGTAGCTCCGTTCTGTTAAGGGCTTCAACTGGACCCGCTTCGTCCAAGGAATACTGTCCAGCGTGGACGTTGAGCTGCAGCAGGACGAGGAGGTGGTTGTGTACAGCGCCCCCTACCTTGAAAAGATGAACAGCGTTCTCTCCAAACACAGTGTCAGGTCAGATGGAAGAACTCAGCGGTAGCATGTTGTGTGGGCCACAGAACGGGCCAGATTATCATCATGGTCACGGTCATTTACGTTTGTGTGTGGATGGGTTTGGATCAATGTCTGCATGGACGCGTGTGTTCATGTGTGCGTTCATGTGTGCGCGTATCATTCACGAGAATATGAACGGACTCCAACAGAACCATCCAGAACTACCTGACGTGGCAGCTCATCACTGAGAGAGTCAGCAGCTTGAGCCGGCGTTTCAAGGATGCCAGGTCTCAGTACAGGAAGGTGAGACGAGATTAGAGACGAGATTGAGACGACAGTATTAGGAGGAAGACTTCCTCATTAGGAACACATGACGACGCATTCGTTTTCACAAGGCATATGGTACTGGAAGATTGACACTTGTGACTTGTCTGTGTGTGTGTTTGTGTGGGTGCGTGTTTCTGTGTGAGTATGTGTGTGTGTGTATGTGAGTATGTGTGTGTGACCGTGTGTGTTTGTGTGTATCTGTGTCTGTGCTTGTGTGTCCGTGTGTGTACTTGGCTAGGCTCTCTATGGGACCACTGTGGAGGAAGCACGTTGGCGGGACTGTGTGCGTTATGTTCAGAGCAGCATGGAGAATGCCGTTGGAGCCCTCTATGTACGGGAGACCTTCGCTGGGGAGAGCAAGCGCATGGTGAGTCACGGCCCCGGATAGGAGGCAGACAAAGCAGGAAACTCTCCCTCTGGCTCTGCCATTACTGTACAGCACTGCCACAACACTAGCTTAGTCTGCTGAAAGGGAACCATTATTGTCAGCAGCACAGAGGCTTTTGTCCGTTCAGCTTCACGTCTGCCAAATAAGAAATGGGAACAATATACAGTTTCATGTTAAAACAAGTCAATACATTGAATTTATATTAACTAATTTTTACAAGATGCTGTATAGATTAGTCACACGGTTTGTGTTTTACTTGAAACATCTGTCGTGATTTACTAAGATTTAATTTGATTTGATCTACATTTGAACTTGGCTGTTGTGCGCAGGTGAGCGATCTCATCAGTAAGATCCAGGAAGCGTATGTGGAGACTCTGGAGGAGCTGAGCTGGATGGATGGCCCCTCCAAGGAGAAGGCCAGAGAGAAGGTACAAACAGCGCAGGGGGAAAACTCTCAAACTGTGAAACAAGAAAATGTGTTTCAACAATAAGCAAGTCTGCCCGGAAGTCCCTGTGTTGTTCACTGTGTCTCTGAGCCTGGCACCCTGCTGCTTCCTCATCCAGGCCATGGCCATAAAGGAGCACATTGGATACCCGGACCATATTCTGGAAGACAGCAATCAGAAGCTGGACCAGGAGTATGCCCATGTAAGGGAGACTGTTTTACACACCTCTCACTTCTCTCCTCCACCCAAGGATTACCTGAGTTTATTTTCCCCTTTGGGATTGTACAGGTTTTATTACACCATATCACAGAGCAGTTTGGAGGGAAAGAAGAAGGTGTGTCTCAAGCAATAACTCTTGTTGGGTAGATAAGGGAAGACGTACAAGGATATGGAAAGTGTGTTGATTTAAAATGGGGACGGACATTTTACTTAACTTTCAAAGGGGGGCCTGATAGAGCGAGCTTCAGAATTACTGCCGTAGCGGCCATGGAGAGGTGCAGATGATCTGTCATCAAGTGTGGTTTGGATAATCGGGGTTCCCTCCTTCCTTCAGTTGAATTTCAGCGAGGAAAACTACTTTGAGAACATCCTGGAGAACCTTGAAGCCGAAGCCCACAAGAGTCTTAAGAAGCTTCGTGAGCCTGTGGACCCTGACCTGTAAGCTGCCCGGCATCATGGTCAACACTGACAGTGCACAACACAAGAACACACTCCCAGCTTCCCCTACACGATTACTTGGGGAAGCAGCCAGTCTGCTCATTGGGACTTGTCTTAGGATAGATGCTTTGCTTTTGGGGAACAGGGTTGGGTATCTGGATTTGATAGCACACGTGTCATTAACTCAAATACATGATCCTGCATCAGTGCGTTGAGACATGCAGAAGTGAGTGACGAGACACTGAGTGTGGCGTTCTCTTTCTTCTAACCAAGGTGGATCATCGGTGCTGCCGTGGTGAACGCCTTTTACTCGCCAAACAGAAACCAGATTGGTAAGACTCTGAGACCATGCCACAGCCCGCCGCGCCACATACAGGCTGTGCATCCGAACCAGATGATTTGAACTGATATGAGTCTGCTTATGTGTCAGACTGAGTGCCTCAGTGCTGCTATCACCTCATTCAGAACTATGATTGCCTGTAATGACATCCTTCCACTGTTGATAGAATAAACTAGTTTCAGGCTCCAGTGAACGCCACCTCTGTGGTTGAGAGACAAGAGAGGTTTTGTGGCGCCACAATGCATGCGATTCAGACAATGTTTCAGTAATACTGCACTGCTAGTTTGATGATAATAGGCTGTGGTGATTTTAGGCCAAAGCTGGATCTTGTTCCCTTCATTTGCTGGGTAATGTGTGTGTGCGCGGGTGTGTGTCTTACTGGGTTGTGTGTCTGTGCATGCATGTTCCTATGCGTGTGTGTGCGCTTGTGTGTGCCACATGTACACCATGTCTGATTTGTCATCTCTTCATCCAGTCTTCCCAGCTGGAATCCTGCAGCCTCCCTTCTTCAGCAAGAAGCAGCTTCAGGCTCTCAACTTTGGGGGGATTGGGATGGTGATTGGACATGAGATCACCCATGGCTTTGATGACAATGGTGGGGCATCTGTGGTAGTGCAAAGCACATTATGGAACTGATTACAACTGTGCATGCTTTGCCAAGCGTTCACATGCTTGTGTAGTGACTCCAGTCCTCTATCCTGTGACGCAGGGCGTAACTTTGACAAGGATGGTAACATGCTGAACTGGTGGAGTAACTACTCAGCAGAGCACTTCAAGGACCAGTCACAGTGCATGGTTCAACAGTATGGTAACTTCCACTGGAAGCTCGCAGGGGGACAAAATGTAAGTTCTCCGAGTTCGAAGACTGTTGTACGTGTGGGTGTGTGTGCGTGCTTGCGTGTGCACGTGTTTGCGCGTGACACGTATGTGTGTTTCCTCAGGTCAGTGGAATCAGCACCTTGGGGGAGAACATCGCTGATAATGGAGGAGTTCGACAAGCTTACAAGGTCTGATGTGCACACAGTGATTCTGAATTGATATCCCCATCTCATCAACCTGTTAGACATCGCTTTGTCACCAAAACAAACCTGTGTCTGTGTGTGACCACAGGCCTATCTGAAGTGGGTCGAGAGAGAGGGAGAGGAGCCCCGTTTGCCTGGTCTGGACATGGACCATAAGCAGCTGTTTTTTCTGAACTTTGCCCAAGTGAGTAAAAAGTCTTGAAGTAATGAATGACCTCCTTTTTTTTTGTCCCAACAACCAATTGATGCACTCGGCAGGCGTCCTGCTGGCCCTGCTGTTTGTGACATCTCATGAAGGGCACGGGGAAAAGCTCGAAATTCTTGGTTTTCTGAAAATAAACAACTGTGCAAAGGGGTTTGGCAACATGCAATTCAACCAACCGCGTATCATGATTTTGGATGGAGACTACTTATGTAAGGGTCAACCATCTCTGCCAAAATAAAGAGAAATGTGGTGCCAGACAAAATATACAGCCCAGAAAACAGTGTGTGGCTGTGTTAGACTCTGCAGCCAAAGCAAGTCAAAAGCCTGTTACAAATCGGTACAACAGCCACACAGAGTTCCTGCTGGGATTATGGACTTAGGCAGCCGTGCAAAGCTGCGAAAAAAAAAACAAGCTTGCTCTCTCAAGCATATTATCTTCACTTTATGGGAAGGATTTAGAGGGAGTAGTATCCATTAAATATTATTCCTTAAAGGTTCAGTCCGCTAAATTTATGAGAAATAGCACAAAACAAACAGAATGGTCTGCTTTGATCAAACCTGAACTAATGTATGTCTCCCCTAGGTGTGGTGTGGTGCCTATCGGCCTGAATACGCCAGCCAGTCTATCAAAACAGACTCCCACAGTCCCCTAGAATACAGGTATGGACCTACTGTCATTGAAGAAGTATCCTAAAACACAGCAACATATTTAGGAAGTAAATTTTTGTGTTGGATATTTCAAATGCTTAATGTGCCTGAATGTGATTTCCCTGTGTAATATAAACACGTGAATTGCCCCAGGAGTGTCAATCCTACTGCAACTGGAGAAGATGTTGTTGACAGAGGTCTGCTACTGTCTCTCTCTTCTCTCACAGGGTACTTGGCTCCCTGCAGAACTTTGGTGCTTTTGCCGAAGCATTCCAGTGCAAAAAAGGCACTCCCATGAACCCTGAGTCCAAGTGTCGGGTGTGGTAGTCCTCTTCTGCCCTCCCTGTGGTATTTCTTGACAGGGGGCAGTGGAACACAAGAGAACAGTTAGCTACCCACCAGTGTTCCACACACCTCACAGACATGTCCTGCCTCAGAGCTTGTCTCATTTATTTACATGGCAGGGGAGGGGGGAGGGGGAGGGGGAAGGGGGGAGGGGGGAGAGGGGAGGGGGGGAGGGTGGTTACTGGGTTAAATACAGAGACATTCACACCAATGTGCAAATATTCAGTATCAATTGACTGCTTGGATTACAGTCCAGCTTCATTGCTCCAAACAGACTCATACTGCAACACGGCAGGAGAACACCTGCTTGAGTGTGTGTGTGGCTTCTCAACTTAGAACTTTAGTTAACTTGTTGGCAAGTGGATTAGCTGTGTACTGTACCACTGTGGTTGGTGCCTGGTTTATAGGACGCGTATGAAGGCACCTTCAAATCGGGGAAAATTAAGACCTTGTGGAATATTGTACACTTTAGGGCTATTGCCTGACTTTAAATGTTTTGACCGCCTTTAAAAAGAAATGATGCCCTGAAGTTATCAAACCTACTTGGGTTTTCTGTCAAGTCACAGGGAAATACTCAATCCTTTGAAGTCCACAAGTGGCTAACAGTAGGGTTAGGGTTAGACAGAAACAGTAGGTCTTTGTGCTCCAAAACAGTTGTTGTGCCGACGGGAACGAAGCATAAACACTAGGTCTCTTATAACAGCACAAGGAGGAAGGCTGGAGCTGGACAGAGTCACACACGCTCGCTTGGCTTTGTTCAGTTTCATTTCCTTTGAAATGAAACAATTCACCTGAAGACTTAAAGACTGTTAGAAATCATTTGCAGCTTTAATAGACATATTGAAAATGTAAAAGTTGAAAATGTTTTTGTTTTTTTTTGCTGCTGTGTGACTCGTAGACGATACTGTGTCTATCGGAGATGTGCTTGCAAAGATATTTAGTGTTTGTTTAGTGAAATAGCCTTGAACTATATCGTTTGGAATTTGTTCCTGATGTTCAGCCAAGGAGAGTATTTAATTCATGATGGATACACAATACTCACAATAACCTCAAGATCATGTCGTGACAATTGAGGTAGATTTACAGCTAATTTCATAATTTAGCTGACACCACAAATACTGTCAGAGAGGGCATTGTGATTGTTAAGTCCAAGTCTATGAAACAATTTTAATATTCCTTGCATAGATAGAAAACAGACTACCCACAATGTAATATAGGTTTTTTTCACAGGCATCACTTGGTGTGTGTCTCTGGCTGTAGGGTAGACCACCTGTCTCAAACAGATGCTTCTCTGAATTAGCCTCAGCTGGTGTTACAGCTGCAAAACAGGACTTGTTATCCGAAACGAGATTGAAGTTGGCGATTTACACACGGGCACATACACACAGACACACAGACACGCACAGACAGATATCCACACAAACGTACACATCACACGCTCACACACACACACACACTCGACTATTTCTGTGTTTGGAGAACACTGTCTCGTATCATTAGTCACGTCTGTGTTCCTACATAGAGACCAGTGGCTGTTGCTTTGACCTGGACCAGATCTCCAGAGCTCCTTTCACTGTGCTCTTGAACATGTTCCTAATGATGGTTCATATTCTGCGTGAGCTACCCTGGGCTGCCAGAGAGACCTGATAGTGGCTTCATCACACTTCCTTGGAGTGAGAAATGAAATCAGAAACATGTCACACATTCTGAAGGTTTTTAGTGAGCTACAGAAATGGATGTATACATAAATGCGTCAGCCGTGATTGAACACATAAAACATCCTTTGAAAGAGTAGCTCCATTCAGGCTTCAGGCTTGAACTAGACTCTGAGAGCTGAGGATCGGAACACCACTTAGAGGTTGAGTTAGGGATGTGTAGAGAAAATGATAGGGGAAAAGAACCCATAAAGCTTGTGAATGAGAAAGGCTGTCGACCGGAGCAGGGGGACGCAGGGACTACTGGGTAAACACTTGGGGGAGGAAAATGGCTTCTCATTACAGGAGCGGTCAAGGCCAGGACTGTTATTTTCTACCTTGATGAACCAGTAATGAAAGCGAAACTGAAGAGCAGAACATGAGAGTGAGAGAAGAGCTACCTGGCAGCATGTTTAAAAGGGGGACGTGTTAGCTGGCCACCACTTTGGACATAGGAAATGTTGTTTTGGACAGCGATCTTTGAAACATAAGAACAGTCACTGACATCGATGTTTCTGGAAGCCTTGGTCACTTGAACATGACTGTTATGTGTCTCATTCGAGACTGATGAATGTATATAATATACAGTATCTGCCTTTGAAGTTTTAATCTATATTTACTCTTAGCCTGTTTACGTATTTTACTGGCTTATACTGTTGTACCGTGCAGGGGATTATTACAGCTTTGTGACTAGTGACTGTTTTACTTGGTCTGTGAGTGGTGAAAAAAAGCCTGTTAACCAGACTCGAGTCAAATAGAATTTGTGAGTGTTTTCCTTAAGTGGGCATGGTAGTCCTGGCCATGGGACTGCCTCTGGGCACGTTTATTTGCTTTCATTGCGTTTGAAATAGTGTCCATTGCGCATAGGTAGAGTACCTGCAGATATTTGCCCCAGGCTGGTCTGTTGCCTGGTGTGAAGCAGATATCCATGGTGAATGAGGAGTTAGAAGATGTAACTGCTCCATAGGCACAGTGAAAGCTGAGACTGAGGTTTAGGAGATAAGCAACGGTGTTTCCGATTTATGCTTTGATGGCTGGAAAAAAATCTGAATCATTTACTTTTGAAATATCTACTTTGTTGTACGTGTATCACCCACAGCATAATGCTTTTAGGGCTGTGCATCTGATTTTAAACCTACATATATTGCACAAAATCACTTAGTAAGTCGTAAATAATGTACTTCAGTTCACACGTTCATTTGAACTATAACAAATGAACAGTGTTCATTGTTTAAAAGTAAGTAGTAGTAAACCAGATTAATTTAATCTCAGCGCAAACCACAAGGCCCCATGAAACGCACTGTAGTACGGCCCATTCCACAGACTCTAGTCATCTGCTGCCATGAACAGAACCAGAATGTTGTCCAGGAGAACAGTCAGTGTCTGAGAGGAAACCACAGTTACCTGAGGACAAAAAACACTATTTACATAGTGACATCAGCCTGTAAATGTTCATCTAAAGCTTTATTTTTGGGCTTGGTCAAATGATGCTATATTCAGTCAAATTTCAAGTGCAAATATGTAGACCAACAGCAATCTCAAAATCTGTATGTAGAGTTTTTCATTGATTGTTCACTGGTAGAGAATTCCAGTATCTGTGCCCATCACTGACAGCCCATGCTCATCTTTCAGGGTCACTGTCTCGTTTGACATGTGACCCTCTCTTGATACTCAATATGTGCTGTATTTTGTGATTAAATGCAAAACAATATTGCGTAATGTGTCATATGCAATTTGTTAACCGATATCTTGGTGTAAAAACTATCCAGTATCGTGGATTAAAATATATTGTCTAAGCAACAAAGATGATATTTGTGCCAGTTTTTTTCTTGTATACTTCAATTTATTCACACTCTCACATCCATACAATGTATACAAGATACAAAATATCTTCATATTGTACCCATTACAATGACATAATATGTAAACAGGTGTTACAAATTGTTAAAAAATCAGTTTAATTTAAGAATCCACCGAAGTAATTCAATTAAATTATTTATAAAAAAATGACATTACATTTATTTATTAGAATGGGGAGATACACCGATTGATATGAGAAGGAATGTTGAAAAGATTTTGTGTGGAACACATAAATAAACGCACACAAAGTATCAAAATGCATGTACAGTGCAAATTAAAACAAAAGAAATGAAAACTGACTGTTTCAATAATTATATTGAACATGAAGTATCATTCACCCTTTCCAAAGTATTAAAGTGTTATCTTTGGCTATGGTGACTGCAGGTTCGGAGTCCCTCTGTCATTTTCCTAAAAAGCACTTGAGGTGTCAAAGGTAGGGAGAACATTTAGGCTTCATCTCGTACAGACATCGTCGTTACACTGGGAGAGAAACGACACAGACACTGGATGAGAGCAGGGCTAGGTCAAACATTCTACAGGCCGGGTAGATATCCATAAACTCTTGAATTTCCTTCTTGATTAATAAAGTGAACTGAGTTTAATTGAATTATGAGAGGTCAACATGTCACCTTTCAAACTTGGCTCAATAACGTTTTACTGGAATGTGATGACATTTTAATGTTTTAATGGTGTATTACTGGATCTGAACATACTGTAGTTGGGCTTCAACCGTGGAGTTTGGTTTCACCTACATTGTTTTCATTTCCTTTCTTATCTCGTGCCCTCTGAGGTCTGTTATGTTTGGGCAAGTTTTGTAAGAAAAGATGATTCTGTTCTAAAAAGATGGGAATTGAAGGACTGGAATGTGGAACACACCCAGTAGATTCTGAGTGGAGTCATGGCTGTTGCAAGGAAACTGGAACATTCTGCAATAGTAACACCTCTAGTTCCAGAAAACATGGACAAATGGAGCCAGCCCTGTCTGTAGGGACTTGGTCCTTCCTGATGAGAGGGGTGGGACGATGACCCTGTGGGGCCCCTGGTTAAGGGCAAGCTGCTGGACAGCCGGGCCTCAGGGAACAACCTAACCATTTCCATCTCTGATGCAGACACAGATGAAGAGCTTGTGATTGACACGGAGACTGACAGGTTCAGCCCAGCCCAGTGTGTACTTGTGTGTGTGTGTGTATGTGTGTGTGAGAGAGAGCGAGAGCGAGAGAGATAGGGGCGGTAACTCCTTTCAGTAACAATAAAACGCAAACAGTTTGTTAATCTGATGTGCTTATCAAATGACCTCATCATCTAGGACACCTCATCAACCGGACGGCCACGATTGTAAATGTACCATTGGGCCTATTTGTGAACTTCAATGACGCCAAAGAGCCCCCCCCCCCCCCCCCTCCCCCCACCCCCTTGTAAGCTAACATAAGGTCTGCTCTGTTCTGGGACATCTGGATGTCCTCAGTAGTGTCACGGGAGAAGGAAGCCACACACTGCAGCGATGGCTGGGAGGGTCTCTGGGCTGGTTGAGAGGGGAGGAGAGCCAGGTCCCTGCCGGGCTACAGAGCTGTGGTTTAGCACCACATGCTGGGCCTCGTGGGCCTGCTGACTGGCCTGACAACCACGGAACTTTCTCAGGCTGCGGCCCTCCTGTCCTGCTGCCTAGGGGACAGTCAGACTGGGTCGAATAGCAACTGCGGATATGAAAACGAAATCTGATTTGATGTGCTGTATATATTATCGGTGCATGAACAGACACAATGTAGGACCATTCCTACACGAATACGACAATACCTGCAATCGATTTAATGAAGTTGAATGTGTTCATTAACACCACGACCGCCGCAAACTTCCCTACGGCTCTCACTGATCTGGAGCTACCAAACTTCAACAACTTAAAGAAGAGAAGGTTGGCGCTTGTTCTGAGCACATAACAATCAGAATAGTTCCTCAAGCCTGAGAACAGCACACCACGTCCTTCCTTCAATGCAGTCTCACTATAACTAGGTGAATGAGTGCCCCCTGGTGGCTCATTAAAGTCACAACCAGAATCGACCACCTGAATTTGGTAGACGAGATAACCACTACACTGATTTCCGACCATTGATCAGTCAGTAAGGAGGGACAGAGTGTTCTTACTGCTGTTGCAGTTGCTGGGTTTTGTTCAGTGGTATTTGACAGCAAATCAAGAGGGTCCAGGTTCAAATCCCTCTGTACCATACTTTGGATTAGAGTGTCTGTTAGCTGAATACAAAACAATACATAACTGTTCTTCTTGTTTACCTGCGGTTTCTCTCCTGCCTGGGCGCTGGTAGTGATACCCAGAGCCTTGGATATGTCCTCCAACGGCACAAAGTCACCCGGAGAATCCTGGACGAAGTGCAGCAGGATCTTCTCTCCACCTGAACGACACACACGCACGCACACACACACACACACACACAAAATAATATAGAACAATAAAGAGCAGCAGGAATAGTGTGAAACATATACCATCTTAGAACAGAACATTGACTTGCAACAAACAGTTACTGATTATTTTCCCTCATACAATTTCCAGACAACTGATGTGATACACCAATGCCCCCTGGTGGACTAGGGGGCATTTATACACTGGTGGCAGTATATAAATGCCATATAAAAAGAGACCTAAAAGAGACCACGGTATTTCACAACACTTGCTGTCATAATCAAGAAACATAGAATCTACTACACCACGGCTGTTTGTGATGATATATGCGTGGTTTGTAACCCAGTTCTATTGCTAACATGTACGAATTGTTCATGTGTTTCCAATTTTCACCATGAAACAGCTATCTGATGAAAGGCTTTTAAACTTCTGAGCACCTTCATCACACTTGTTAGAACTTCCGAGCACAAACTCTTTTTTTCTATACATACAATCTCCTTGGTTGTGGAGCGGGGGGTACTTACCTTTGGACACGATGATCATGCCTCCGCTCTGAAGGAGGTCTCCAGTGAAGTTCCCCTGGATACCCTGGGCATTGGCCTGACAGCCGAAGGAGAACAAAAACAAGCAAAGCTCGTCAGACATCGTTCACAGTCCTGTCAGACAGTGTGTGCGGTACAGGCCTTTCACAGTCCTGTCAGACGTGTGTGCGGTACAGGCCTTTCACAGTCCTGTCAGACAGTGTGTGCGGTACAGGCCTTTCACAGTCCTGTCAGACAGTGTGTGCGGTACAGGCCTTTCACAGTCCTGTCAGACAGTGTGTGCGGTACAGGCCTTTCACAGTCCTGTCAGACAGTGTGTGCGGTACAGGCCTTTCACAGTCCTGTCAGACAGTGTGTGCGGTACAGGCCTTTCACAGTCCTGTCAGACGTGTGTGCGGTACAGGCCTTTCACAGTCCTGTCAGACAGTGTGTGCGGTACAGGCCTTTCACAGTCCTGTCAGAAGGATCACCTTGGCTGTGACGTCTCGAACTTTCTTCCCCAGTGCAGCAGGGACCACGCTCAGAGCACTGTACCTGGAGGAGACAAAAACAGGTGGTGGGATGTGTGTGTGTGTGTCTGTCTGTGTGCGTGTGTGTGTGTGCCTGCGTGTGTGTATACTGCATTTAACAGATGGGTCATGGTGTAGTCATATATCCCCTTACCAGCAAACCACTGCGATCAATACATGACTCACAATTCACCTTTTAAATCCCAGATCCTTGTACGATTGCTTTTTCTCATCAACGTAAATGTCTGTAACAGAGTTGTACATGAATAGTAAAACTCCTTGTCATCCTATAGGCCTAGGCATATATGTCACATCATAATTAAGCCGAACCCTTTAATTAAAGAGGCCTCGACATCTATTTAGTGTAGTTAATCGTGTGAAACTAGAATAGATATGTGTGAAATTGTAAACAGACAACAAAGAATTATAGGTTAGAGTTAGAATCATAATGAACTATCATTTCAACATCTGTGTCTGTTGACTCTGGGCTCCATTATGTACAGTATTTACCCTTTACAGCCAGGTATAGTAAGGATAACAACTCTCTTTTATAACACTGAGCTCTTTTATAACACTGGCTGCTAGAGCAACCGCTTTGACACGCCCTTGCTAGCCAGGAGTTACACAAGCCCCCGTACTAAAGTTGTGTAAGGGTGACATCGTGTTAATACTTTGGTTGACTCTAAATGACTAGTCTAAAAGCCCTATCATTGTGCAAACGGTTTCTGACTTATCGTATAGAGATGAAAAACACCAAACAAAGCACTATGTCATCTCTGTAGTTCTTCTCTTGCTATCTAGAATGTTCCCCGGTATTAGAGAATTCCCCATTCCATTTTACATTCTGTGTAAACATATTCCAAACATCACCGAGCCAGTAACACACCCAAAGTTGTGATCCTGCTCACCTCCTTTGAAGAACCCCCCTTCCTTGAACTCCTTCAGTCCTGTCTCCTCGGGGCCAATGCCAACCAGCGCCACTCCGCTGGCTTTCAGGTCCGGTTCCAGTTTACTGATCTCTGCTGCCGTCCAGCGACACACCTGGCAGCCAAACCTCTGCAGGAAGAAGAGGATGGCCGGCTGGTCACACCACAGAGACTGGAGCGCCACGCTCTGGAATACAGACAGAGAATCGGGTCATTCAATTGTGTGTGTGTGTGAGTGTGTGTGTGTGTGTGTGTGTGTGTGTGTGCTGCATAAGACATGGGAGAACGGATGGTGGACGGGTGGTGAACATGTTCTGGTCTGGTCATGCATGAACTGACCAGCATCACACAAAGGCAAAGATTAGATTTTAATACAATAAATCACGTGTAATTTATTTATTTTTTATTTTTATTTAAATGAACACATGTTAAAACTCAACATGAAAATGAGCCGGGTCCCCTTAAGAAATCCAAACTTACTGACAAACTCACCCTGTACTGCATCAGCCCTTGCATTTACAAAGCATACCTGGCACTCCCTATAGAATAGTGGTAAAGGATTATCATCCTTATTATCGCCCCAGTCTGCAACTGAGAGTGCCAATTACACATTGTTAAACCCGCTATCAAGATAGCAACTAATAGACGGTGTGAGATTTCAGATCTCAGCATGCTTCTCAGGGGAGTGCATTACAATCCGGAAGCCGTAGGGGGCCTAAACGATAAAATAGGCCTACACCAAAACCGAACGAGCTGTCGTAACAATTCTCGATAAACTGCATAGGCAAAGCGTAATTGGGTTACAATAGCTTTGGCGAGAACTTCTCACCCATAAACCATTTAAACATAAGATCGAGTCGCTTGTTTGCTTGTTGTTAACACGAAGCTTTTAGCCTACCTCTCCAGAAGCAGCACTCTTCAATAAGTGCGCTCCCACTTTCGACAGGTCAATCTTCGCCATTATAGCTGGAGGTCAAATTAATGTGTTGACAAAAATGAGGTCTCAAGAAGTAGATCTCTTTTAAATTTCTCGGTTGTAGTTGAATGAATGTCTGTTCATGGGTTACACCCCTTTAGTTGCGAAACATCACTACTCTAACCGCGCCCCTTCCAAACTACCGTCCAATCATAATTTAAACAACATGGCAAGTCAACCAATAAACTAAAGACTTGCAGCGGTGGGGCGGGTTATGTTCCATAATTTGACAACTTTGAGCATGTGCATTTCTAGTTAAGTAAACTCCGACTGTGTGACAGCTTTTACAACTACAAAGGGCTGCTTACATTTCTCAATCATCTATGACACCTTTATTGTTAAAGTGAATCACTTTGCACATAGCCTACATTTCAAACATAATGCGGCTATTTTATTGCAAATTGCATAACCCAGAATGGTGCTGACAGAGGGCAAAGGTTGAAACTCATCAGGAGGACGAAGTGGTACGCATATTCGTTTTTCCTTTTTTTCCTTTTTTTGTGCTGGTAGCCTATATCTGACCTAGGGGTTTTCCCTTTGACTCATGGATACAATTAACTGATTAGTAGTGTGTTATGGTGGAACTCACAAGGACCCGAGCAGACATCAGTAGGCTACAGGAAGGTGCCAATGCCTCCTGGAGATGGTGCTGATGTTGCAGGTCTAACAAGCGCATACAATCAGGAGGGGTGATGTGACGTCATGGGTGACCGGGGGACAGGGGAAGGGAGGGGAAGAGGGAGAGAGAGGGGGAAGGAGAAGGGACGAAGGAGAATGCAGCGGGATGACTGCATCAGGGAAGAAACATGTATCTTCTCATTTGTCGCACATTTTGTAAAGCATAAATATGATTGACTTGTTCATCAACATTTTATTCTACAGTAAACGACAAGACACCTCAAAAAGGTAATTTTCTCTCACGTTTCAATTTGCACGCCTTATCCTTTTAAAGCACAGTTAAACCTATTGTAAAATTCACCTTGCAAACAAAATGTCAAATCATGACAGAAAATAATGGTAGATTATCAGCCCATCGACATCATTATCGAGCTTGTCACAATTGCACGTTCTGCACGATTTGGTAGTGATAAATAGACGTTTCATGTCGAATCCGCGGGCTATAAATAAGTATTACACGTATATTTTTTATGTCAGTTGTTTATGCCCCAATGCCTGCCTTACGCCTCTTCTCGCATGCATCCGATTTTTATGTATTCTTCCATGAAAAATTAAAATGGAAACAGCTTCCGTATGAGACATGGTGCCGCATACTGCTGTACTCAGCTACACCGGGCACATGGTTCTTGCGCACATCACACTGCTACATGCGCATTGGTTGCAGTGCGTCGTGCCCACGAGGAGAATTTGCCATCAGCTCACACTGGTGATGGCCAAACTGTCCTTAGCTGGTTACCATGGTATCCTTGACAACCTACTTATTGCTGCCTAACTTGAAAACAATGTAAGCCGCAGTGATATTGAATGTCCTCTAAAAAGACTATGGTTAGTTACTCTACACATTTGCATGCGTGTGTTGACTCCTTTAAATTCTTTCCCCTCGCTGAACATAAATTCCTCAATACTGTTCTGTGGTTTTGATTTGATAAGGATCCCCCAGCATATGCAGAGTGTACCAGAGTGATGTCGTCTCCAGGTATGGGCACCCCCAGTGACCCCCTCCTCACCAGCCCAGTGGGGGGAGGGGGAGCAGGGGGGAGGTCATCCTGTGCCACTCAGGATGGCCTCTGGAGGACCTGTCTGCCAAAGACTGCCAGCTTCCCGTCATCCACCACACGACACCTGAGTCACCGCGCCAACAACTTCCAGAGACACCCGAAGCGGCGGAAGTTGATCCGCCCGTCCCCTCCCCCGCCCCCCAACACCCCCTGCCCCCTGGACCAGCTGGATCTCAGCGAGCTGCCCCCCCGACGCACTTTACCCGAGCTGCTCTTCAATGGCTGCGTCCTGTTTGGCATCGAGTTCAGCTACGCCATGGAAACGGCCTACGTCACTCCCGTGCTGCTGCAGATGGGCCTTCCAGACCAGTTCTACAGCTTGGTGTGGTTCATCAGTCCTATCATGGGTAAGGAGGGGACCAAGGGAGATGTGGATACTCAGACTGGCCAATAGTCTAAGTATACATAATATGTGATGCGGTAGTGTGTGTAAGCATATGATTGGAGCTCTGGGGGGGACAAGTTAGACGGGTGCTTTGAAATGATAACCATCACCTCCTCCTCCTTCTAGAGTGCCATAAACTCTTCTCTCCATTGGGCTTGTAGGGTTCCTCGTCCAGCCTTTACTTGGAGCCTGGAGTGACCGTTGCACATCTCGCTTTGGCCGAAGAAGGCCTTTCATCTTTGCCCTGGCCATAGGTAAGTGTCAGGAGACATAGCAACTGAACGTTGTTATGTGCTAACACTATAAGCTAAAGACTCTGGTTTTAGGTTTGTGTACACGTCTTGATATCTGACTGGCCCAGGACATTTAGTCAGCCTCCCATCTACTACTACTGTCCTTGTATTGTTGTTCTGTTTTGTCTTGTTGTTCTATTTGGGATGCTATAGCCTGCATGGAGAATACCAAATCCAATTCCTAGTATCTGTATACATGGCATGAAATAAATAAAGTATAAGTATCTTGGCCTGTTGTCGTCACTTGGTACATCCACCAGGGTGATGCTGTGTCTCTGATGTTGCTTCTCTGTAGGAGCCCTGCTGGGTTTAACACTGGTGCTGAACGGACGAGACATCGGTGGGGTGATATCAGACACAGCAACCAATCACAAGTGGGGCATTATCCTGACCGTGTGCGGAGTGGTACTGATGGACTTCAGCGCCGACTCGGCCGACAACCCCAGCCACGCCTACATGATGGATGTGTGCAGCCCAGAGGACCAGGACCGGGGCTTGAACATCCACGCTCTGCTGGCAGGTCAGTGGTGGTCATGCTCCCTGCCTGCCTCCATCTGAGAGCATGGCTTCATTGCTGCACACCAAACCCCATTATATATTCTAAGATCTATGTGGAAGAATAGATGAATTCATGTTTCAGGGAAGGGTAGAAGATTTGAGCACTCTATACCGGCTGATTTGATTTCAAGGCTTTTTTTGTTTTTACCGTGCAGATAAGAAGGTTTCAAGCTGAGTGATTGTGAATTTGTTGAATGAAAATCCGTTATTTTGTGGTAAGACAGTATTTCCTGTTTGTGATGGGCAGGACTGGGAGGTGGGTTTGGGTACATTGTCGGCGGAATCAACTGGGACCACACGGAGTTCGGAAGGTCTGTGGGAGGGCAACTTCGGGTCATCTACCTGTTCACCAGTGTCACCTTGGTGGCTGCCACGGCGATGACCCTGACGAGCATCCCTGAGCGGCCCTTGCCAAAGACGCAGCCTCAGAAGAACTCCAAAAGCCTCCTGAAAAGCCCAAGTCACCCCCTCCCTCCCTCTCCCCCTGTCCACCCCGCTGTGGCCCTGGAGGAGGAGGTAGAGGAGGAAGGCCTGTACGGCTACCAGTTCTCCCACCACCACCCTGACCCAATGGCACATTCCTGCAGTGCCAACGCGCGCCTCTGTGCCGGCCTGACTAGCCCCATATCCCCACTCAGCCCGCTCACTCCCAAATACGGCAGCTTCATCAGCCGAGACAGCTCCCTCACCGGCATCAACGAGTTTGCCTCCTCCCTGGGCACCTCCTACATTGACAGTGTTCTCATCGACTGCTACACAGGACAGCAATCGCCACAGCCTCTGGACTCCTGCGGTGCAGCCAGGCCCTTGCGCCCAGGTGACAGCCTGCCTCCACAGGGATCTCAGCCAGGGGCAGGAACCCAGCCTGTGAGTGGGCCTCAGCCTGCAGGTGGGCCTCAGCAGGGAGCAGGGTCCCAGCCTGGTGCAGAGATCCAGTCTGGTGCAGAGATCCAGCCTGCTGGAGTGGCCCAGCCCGCTGGAGAGACCCAGCCTGGGAGGGTGTCTATGCCCGGGGCAGGCTCCAAGCGGGGCTCCTCTGCTGGCATCCTGAAACGCCCCCAGAGCCTGGCTCTGGTGGAGGAGCCTCTGATGACTCCAACTGGGCTGGAGAACGGCAGGAGGAGAACAGTCACTTTCAGCCAGCAGGTACATCTGGACTCCTTTTTCTTTTTTGATCATTTTTTTGAAGTGTTAAAAATCGAGCAGTTCTTGATAGGAGTGTTTGCGTCTATACACATAAGCTATACTGCTTATTTTAAAACAACAGCTTTACTATTTGAAGACCTAACCTCATGGGAGGGTGGGAAAAGATTTTATCAGGTGATTGGGCTGCAACAGGTTATTATCCACAAGTCCAGAAGACTGTAATTAGAAATGACTGGTCTCAGTCTCCACCCTTAGATGCAGCTCACAGATACTAGACTAAAGACTACTGTTCCTCCAAATCCTTCAAAAGCATTTTGTCCTTCAACTCCAACTAAACTATGGACCCTTATCAACCGTATTAGTCAGAATAGTGGCTGCAGTCGGTTCTAAGATAAATTACTACCAATTCAACCAGTTTGAAACATATGTACATGTACATGCCTGTTATAAATATACGGTATATGCATATTATTACTTAAATGTAAAGGTTTCATAATGGTTTCAGTTTCAGAATTGTAAAAATAGTTTATAATCAGTGGTTTGTTTTGTTGTTTGTTGCCCTGAAGGTGGCAAACATCCTGCTGAACGGAGTGCGCTACGACAGTGACCTGAGTGAACACGTGGAGACGGCCGACTCCCAGATGTCCATGAAGCTGCTGTGTGTGGCCATCTACAGGATGCCCCCCTCCCTCCGCAGCTTGTGCACAAACCATTTTCTGGGTAAACTGGCACTCGTATCCCTCTTAGTTGGCGTGTGTTTGCTGAGAGCCATTTTCCCACTAACACCTCACTAGATTCAATGTCTGCTGCCCAGTGAAAGCTTTGTTAAAGTCAGGGATAGTGGAGGCCAGGCCATGTAAACCCACAAACTTTGGTACAGAAATCTACATTCCTTGACAATTCTTGAACTGTTTACCCACTCAGTCCCGCCCTCATTATACTTTTAAAACTAATATTACCATTTGTGCTTTATGCTTCAAGCTAAGCCCTGTTTCTGCTGTGTCCAGGTTGGCTGTCCTTTGAGGGCATGCTGCTGTTTTACACTGACTTCATGGGGGAGGTGGTGTTTGAGGGAGACCCCAAAGCCCCTCACGACTCGGAGGCCTACCAACGCTACAACGCAGGGGTCAGCATGGGCTGCTGGGGCATGTGCATCTATGCATTCAGTGCTGCCTTCTACTCAGGTGAGTCCCCTCGCACACACGCGCACACACACACACACACACACACACACACAGTTCCTTCTTCTCTCATCATAGGACATGAAACTAAAGCAAACGCCCCCCTCCCTAAACACAGACATGGGCACACAAACAGTGTCAGTTCTGCACAAAGCGTCTCATTCCCCCGTTTGGTTGTCTTCCTTCCAGCCATCCTGGACAAGCTGGAGGAGCGTTTCTCCCTCCGCTCGCTCTATTTCTTTGCCTACCTGGCCTTCGGTCTGGGCACGGGTCTGGCCACGCTGTCCACCAACCTCTATGTGGTGCTGTCTCTCTGTGTCACCTACGGGGTGCTCTTCTCCTCCCTGTGCACTCTGCCTTACTCGCTGCTGTGTGACTACTACCAGAACCCTGAGGTACAGTACATCCACAACACTTCAGACACAGACATAGACTCTCTGGATAGAGATACTGAGACACAGACACAGACATAGACTCTCTGGACAGAGATACTGAGACATAGGCTTAGACATAGACTCTCTGGACAGAGATACTGAGACACAGACACAGACTCTCTGGACTGAGATACTGAGACACAGACATAGACTCTCTGGACAGAGATACTGAGACACAGACATAGACATAGACTCTCTGGACAGAGATACTGAGACACAGACATAGACTCTCTGGACAGAGACACTGAGACACAGACTCTCTGGACAGAGATACTGAGACACAGACATAGACATAGACTCTCTGGACAGAGACACTGAGACACAGACTCTCTGGACAGAGATACTGAGACACAGACATAGACATAGACTCTCTGGACAGAGATACTGAGACACAGACATAGACTCTCTGGACAGAGATACTGAGACACAGACATAGACATAGACTCTCTGGACAGAGATACTGAGACACAGACATAGACTCTCTGGACAGAGATACTGAGACACAGACATAGACTCTCTGGACACAGATACTGAGACACAGACACAGACATAGACTCTCTGGACTGAGATACTGAGACACAGACATAGACTCTCTGGACAGAGACACTGAGACACAGACTCTCTGGACAGAGATAAAGGTTTACGGAAACTAGGTAATAATGATAGATCAGTTCCTGATTCATTCATGTTTATTTGTAATTCTGAATATTTTTGATAGAACTGTGGATGGGGAAATGTACTTACACAGACATTTAGCAGACGCTCTTATCCAGAGCGACTTACAGTAAGTACAGGGACAATTCGGGTGCAGTGCCTTGCCCAAGGACACAACGTCATGTGCACTGGCCGGGAATCGATTACCAGCCCGATGCTCTACCTGCTCAGCCACCTGACTCCCTACTTACCTTACTGTTCTGTCTGTGTGTCTGTGTGTATAGTTTTGTGGCTCCTCTGAGGAAGGGACCAGGAGAGGGATGGGCGTGGACATCTCTCTACTCAGCTGCCAGTACTTCCTTGCTCAGATCCTGGTTTCCGTGGCAATGGGACCTCTGACCTCGCTGGTGGGCGGGGCCCAGGGAGTGATGTACTTTTCGAGCGCGATGTCATTCGTGGGCTGTCTGTACTCCTCTCTCTGCGTGGTGTACCAGCTGCCCCCCCCCGAGGGTGAGCCCCCCGATAGTGAGACCCAGCCACTACTAGTTCACATTTAGAGCCCTCACTTTGTCTCACACACTCTTGCTGAACAACACGACACCCCCCAAAACACGGTAGTTTACAGACACCCTTACCTAACTTTGCTTCGAGACAGCGGACATCCACACTGTGCTGTACAGTCACACCGTACAGCTCGTAGGTATACTGTTAAATCTCAGCTCAGATACACTCAGAACTAGTCAACAGACAGATAGACAGACATTGGCCACCGACAGTGTGTTTGATACAGAGCGTGTATGTATGTGTCCTTGCATTTTCTTTCCAGATCTTTCCGGCATTTATGTGAATGTGGTACAGGTGTGAGTCCGAGTGTGTTTGTGTGTACAGTGGCCTTTTTGATTGTGTTTGTGAGCTATATATATGACTCGTGTGTGTGTGTGTGTGTGGGCTTTCTGCTGGAGGTCAAACCTCTCTCCTCATCTCTCCTTGCTCTTTCACATCTAAGGTCGATTTTTGATCAAACCTATTAACAGCTTTAGAGGCTCCTTTATCTCCTGTTCCTCAGTCAGCGTTTGCATGAGCTTCAATGCCTTGTCTTAGTGTTTGGTTTTAGTTATATGGCCAAGGAATGTCTACCTGCCTGTTTCTCTGAGTTATCTGACACACTATCATGTAACTGTAGGGGAGGTTGTAGTGACTGACTGAATGTGCCTCCATGACCTTTTGCTTGAAGCCCCGAATGAACACACACACATACACAAAGACATACACTCAAATCTGCACACACAGACTCTCACACAAACACACAGAGGAACACACACAGGATATCGTTATTTATTCACTTCGTCTGTGTAATAAAATGCACTTTTTAGCGCTAGACCGAAGCATGTGCACTCTTTCTCACGTGGCTCACAGCATTGTTCTGGGAAACTCTTCCAGTTCCCCGGTTTAGCATAGCTATTCGTTACCTCCAGACATCCAAAACGTTGTGATTGAGTCAGACACGCACGCACACACACGCACACACATACTGTACGTGCGCACACACAATAGAAGGATCATTCTGGACCCTCACTAAGCCATGGACAGCACTCTGACCTGTCACCCTGCTGATGGGAGGGGGGCCTTGTAATGACAGTGATTCTTGTCATTATCAGGAAGAGGAGAAGTTGAAACTGGGGTGTGACTCAGCATTCAGTTGGAAACCGAAAAAAGACACCACCAAAAAAACAAAACACACACAAAACAAGAAGAGCAGCGAAAGAGCTGTTTCACTGGCAAGAAAGAATCCAGGAAGATGCTGGATGGGAACTGTGCTTGTGAAGCGCGGCGGCCGAGAGGAGGCACTTCTGGGGGGTTTTGCGACGTGAACGCCAGCCAGCTGCAGGTGCTTCTTCTGTCCACTAGAGTGCATGTTGTAGGATCGAGCCCTCTCTCACCACACCTGACCCGCAGTGGCCTGGAGAGTGGTTCCTCTATAATGCTTGGGTTCGGTCTCCACCACCCTTGTACCAGTCACACACACACACAGCATCAATTCCTCCATCCTTCCATTCTAGAACCTTCCATCTCCATTGGGACGCTAATGAAAATCATTTGTTTTTTTTCCTGTTTCAGTTGTCGGAAAGACAACTGAAATCTATCAAATTCAATCTACAGCGTGTCATTCCAAAGTAGTTTGCCGTCATTTGCACTGCTCGGGCATTATCATCACGCGATACGACTGACACAGAGAATGCTCTCAGGCTCTTATCGATCTCCGACATCACTTGCCTGTTTTCATAATGTCATTTCTACTGGAATCACTGCCCCTGCCCCTCATAATACCACTTTGGTCCAGGCCAGGTGGGCCCCTGTGTTGGGGATATGGACACCCCCCCCCCCACCTTGATGCCTCCAGAACAGACTGGACACGCGCCACCGTTCTCTTTCTGAGGACTTTCACAGAGGAAACAGGGATTGTATGGAGCATGATGTTGCAGCGCTTGAAGTCTGACATAGACATCTACATTGTCAGTCATTTACAGTAACTTTATGTAACAATACCATTATCAATTATTCTTATATAATATTAACAGTGCTACTGTAACAGCTACTTTTACTTCAGGGTTGAGTTCAAGAAAAAACTACAAAAAATTGAATTTTGCCATTTTGACTGCTGTGTCATTCTTTCTCTAAGTATATATCATGTGCATAGTGATCCTTTCATTAAGATCCAACATTAGAATCTTATATTACAAATGTGAACATGAACACCAATACAGACAGTATACTAATACAATTACAAACAATATGGAACTTTGAACCTTTTGACCCAAGAGTCTGGATTGGATATTGAATGGCTTCATTTGTTGTGTTTATCATTTAACACTGGAGTGCCAACTCAAGTCACCTAAGATGACCTCTGTTGTCACACCCTCAACACAACACTAGATGGCGCCAAGCCTGATTCTTGACTAACAAAAGATGTTTCGAGCTTGTCAACCTCTTGTGCGAGGTCTTGTAAAACTGTGCCTTTTTCATGTATGTCTTCCAGTGTCAGATAAAACTAGGCCAACTGCCCTCAGAATCTCCAGTCTAGTAGGCTCACAGAAACATTCATGGTTTATCACTTCAGCGTCACTCTCAGTAACTGTTAAGCCTCCCATTAAATAGAATTAGAGCATGTGCTTACTAAGTAAGGTTGAGCACTGAAACCAAAACAGAATCCCACAAGTATAATTACAAAACACTGGTTAAAAAGACAAAGAGTGATTTATTTAATATCAAGAACCAGAAAATACAATACACTGGCCAAAGTAACCAAATGGCAATCTGGAAATATTACTGCAATAGGAGCGAGGACCCACATCAGTGTAAATATGTTGTTTTGATGGTGGCAGTTGCAGACACAATTCTTTCGGTACCCTGACACACATTTATAATAAAGAACTAGTTGAATCCAAACACAAACTGTATTCAGAGTACAAAATGGTTACAAACTTGTGTGAAATGCGTATGGAACAAATGACCAATGTCTTAAGATTAAAGAGGGGTTAATTAACTTTGCAGAAGAAGCCAGCCTCCCAACAGGGGTCAAACTATCTTTTATCTCAGAAGATGCGCCCCCCTCCCCCCCATTCATTTGGGCCATCTGTTACCAGACCAGCCATGCAAAGGATTAACATACTAGCAGCAGCACAGAGAAGGATTCTATATGTTTATATATATAAAAAACAAGACAAATAATGCTAACAATCGTCTATTAGCCCCTGCTTAAAACTTCTCTTTGGTCCTTGGTGAGTGTGAGGTCACGGCCATGACAGTGTCGGGGCTGAGAGGAGCAGCGTGCAGCTGCCTGAGTGAAAGGGTCCTCTGGTCGGCAGGAACATGGTAGACAATGTGCTTCCATACAACTCATACTGGCTAAAGAACACACAGTGATACACACCAAAGAAATGCTAATCTGATCGCATCGAGGCCGTACATAGACGAGTCAAAAGACACAACCAAAACAAGTTTGAGGGACCAATAAATAACATGTCATTCCACCCCCCCAAAAAAAGTGGACGGAGAAGGAGGAGGGGCCACTATGTTCTAGAGACTCCAGTGCAATGTCACATCAGCATGAAGCAAATACAACCTGTAAAACAAACAGAAAGCCCGGGCCCTACATTGTTAAGATGAGCGTGCCGTCAGAGAGCCGGGCAGGAGAGCACAGTGACGAGGCTCCTAGGCCTCCACCTCGGCCTCCTTTGAGTCGCCGTTTCCATTTTCTGTCTTCTGCTTTTTTGTCTCCGCTGTTTTCTGAGGGGCAAAGGAATGAAGAGTTTGTTAGGAGACAGCCAGTACCTTTGGGGATTTATGTAGGATAACATCGAATGCCTTCCATGAAATACCACAGCTGTTCAGCTTTGCTTTCTAATAGTTTGGAATCAGATGTGTACTTTTATAAATAAAATTAAAACAAGTTGCTTTGTATTATCATGTGTATTTAAGGTTAGAGTTACTGCAAACTGGCTCAAATATTTGTGCTGACTGATGCATATTCTGCTCCAGGTAAGATATAAGCTCCTGTGAATCCTGCTTTGTTTACAAATTTGCCATGGAACCCACCTCCTCCTCAGCAGGACGCTTCACAGGGACTGCATCCACCACCTCCTCCTTCTCCTTCTCCTTCTCTTCCTCCTCCTTTTTCTCTTCTTCCTTCTTCTCCTCTTCCACCACTTCTTTTTTCTCTGCTACTTCTACAATCATTTTATGAATGAAGATACACAATGAGACAACGAAAACAGTCTATTAACCTCTGTATGTATGCGGTTCTGACGGTAATGTACATAATTAAATGTGTATGAACTGAGTTCAGGCCAATGTTCAAATTATCATCTCTTGCTATGGGTTAACGTTGAACAAAACACTGCCAATGCAAACTTTTTATAAGCCTCTTGTTTGGTGGTCAAGGGGAATAGTATGTATTTAATTCCAAAATAATTCATAGTTCAATATGGACCCTTACCATTCTTCTCTTCCTTCTCTACATTTTCAGTATCTTTGTCTTCAGCACCTTTGGTCTTGTCAGCACCATTGGTCTGGTCAGCACCATTGGTCTGGTCAGCACCATTGGTCTGGTCAGCACCATTCTTGTGCTGCAAGGGAACAATAGGTGTGTCATAACATGTTTGAGAAAATGTCACATGATGATGTAAAACAGTAACAAAAAGATGACTGTATGTCTAACTGCGTAACCCCCAGGACACACATATGTTTGCAAATTTAAGCCATAATCCTTCCAGTAATCTGGTTGATCTGCATAACCTCCATAGTGACATTATAGCACTGCAGGTCTAAGTTGTTGGACAAGCTTTGATTCCCTACAGTCAATTCAGAGGGCCAATTGAGCTGTCCTTCAGAGGCAAACATCTGTGCCATTTCACAAACAAAACAAAGCCCCGTGGGGAAGAAGAAGAGCACTGTGAGTAGCGGGGGCGGAGTCTGCAGAAAAGCAGCCGGCGGCACCTGCGTGATGTGGGGGCGCCAAGACAAAAGGCCACGCGGCTCAGAGGTTTCTCCAACTCACTGTGCCATTTCCATTGGCAGACGCGTCGCTGCTGCCGTTCTCTTGTTCTGCTACTTTCTCCACGACGACCTCTTTCTTCTCCTTCAGATCCTAGGAAAAAAAGTTTGTTCTCGATTAATTACATGATCGCTCAACCATACCCTATCCCAATGAGTTATTAACTATCACTTCACAATGGGTAATCTTGAAATAACTAGCAGTATGCCTATCTGTGACAAAGTATAAGAAACATTGGCGACTGATGCATATATAGACTGAAGACAATGGGAACTTCTCTAGATCAGGCTGGAGACGGTCTTCCCGCCTACCCAACACAGAACCGCAGATACCTTCGACTGAAACTGAGGTTTTTCTCTAGATTGCGCAGCAGAGGTCAAAAAGAGTTTGTCGGCCAAAGATTTACCTCAGCAATTTCTATGCGTTTTATTGAATCAGATTTGGTCCATCAGTTATGTAGGTAGCCTATGTAGTTTACAGTAGTTCTTGTCACTGTGTTGGTGAATTATATACCAATTGGTACCTGAATATATTTAGAAATGTGTTATATATAACCTTATTTATTTCCTCATCAAAGTTAGCCGTTTAAACGCAGAGATAAAAGAGTAGCTAATAGTTGGACAGTTAGCCATTGTTACGCGGAGAATGGAACCAGTGGGGGAAAAAATGAATGAAACTCACCTTTGCCGTAATCTCTGTAGTTGTGGTCGTGTCTACTGCGCTATCAGCCATTATTAATTTGCTAAAGGTCCTCTTGAAATTATGAATGTTTGGGCTTCGAAGCCTGGTTGTCGGTAGTTTTATTGAAGGAGACGAGGGAGACTTTACACGAAGGATAGAGAGTGATGTATACCAGTTTCTTGTGTTTCAAACTCTTTGTAATCCACTAGTTAGAAAAGCGTTAGTCGATGGGAAATCTGATTGGACCAGGCTCAAGTAAGAAAAAAGCGCTACGGCTTTTCATTCGAGGATTTGTTGTCAGTCTTTAAAAGTTGTCCCGCCTTTCAATTTTTTTCAAGTAATTTCTTTCCTCATTGGTTGAATGTGTTAAAGCTCCTCGCTCGAGCTACTCTGACTTCGCTGTGATACATTTACAGGAAATAAATTACAGGCTATTTTCAAATGTAGTTTACTATTTCACATTACGGTAATATGCGTGTTTGTAGTTGTTGCATACTAACAGTTGAATAGACGACGGTGTAGACTGGAACTAGCCGAAAAGCATAAATGCCGATGTTGTATGTTTTGTGACTGAGTGGATGAAGGCATTTGAAAGTTCTAAATGTTCACATGCATTTTTTGTCGATCACGATGAGGATTAGTGGCATACAGTCTCTTTCTCTGACACAAAAAAATATTTTCTCTTGGTCTTTTCCCCCCTGAAATCTAGAGGTATCAAGTTACAGGAGACCGTTGATGATGAAACCAGTTCTTCGCCATTGCTATTGTGGTTTGGGAAGATATTGGCGGCTATTTATTAACGGGTTTTGGAACAAAATCCCCTTTGTTTAAACATGAAGAAGCTTTCCTTGCACATTCCAGATGCTGGCTTGAAATGTAAACTCACAAAAAGCCTAAGTGGTTTGGGTCTGAATGACAACATCTATACAATTGACAAATATTGTAAATATGAATGGAGTCTAGCTAGTTCTAGTAATGTTTAATACTGCCAGGACTTTTATATTGAAATGCACTTGAGCCGGAAACCAGAGATTGTACCATGCACGGCATGAAAAATAAAGCAGTCAAGATACTCCCAGACATTGTGTACACCGGGTGATACTAAGACACAAGTACTTGTCACAACAGTGCCAACAAGGGTTCTCCTATAATAACAAACTCAATGGTATTGGACAGGCTGACAGTGACTTAAGTTAATTAACAGCATGTAATCAAAATGTTGAAAGTCACCCACTGTCAGTGTTCAGTAAGTTATTCAAACACAATGCATACATGCTGAGGACTGGTCAGAAATCAGAGCTTTGTTTGAGGCCACATTTTCATGGCACAGAACCAGGTCATAGGGTCAGCAATTAATGTATGGCTGTCTGCTTTGTGAGTCTGACAGACTAAGACAGCAAGGGGAAGTGAATGGAAGGGGGAGGGCGGGGAGGAGAAGAGTACTTCCCAAGTAAAGATTGTGAGTGGATTTAGAGGAACATACACAGCATGCAAACATGTAGACAGACATTCAGTTCGACATGTCATTGTTTTTGACTGTTTTGATCATTAGGATGCCTCTTGTTGCTCAAAGTATAGTGACTTCCCTCATTAATTTCCTAATTGCAGACCTATTAATCTTTGAAAAAGAGAGAAATAGTGACTTGTAGTAGTTTACCATAGCAGATTGCTCTTCCGGTCCCCCACAGAGATGAGACCGCCTTCTTATTCCGTCTATCATCTCACCTCACAGGTAGACTTTAGGGAGTGGTTACTCTCTCAAACAAGTTCAGTTCTTGGGGAATAAATACACAATTTCTTTACTCTCAAACTGGTTTAGTTATTGGGGAATTAATACCTCTGAATATAAATCTGAACATTGTTAAAAGCACAATTTCCCTGTAGTTGTGACTTTCAAATATAATGCTATATTCAAATGTATCTGTAATGTTAAAAATGTGTTTGTGTGCATAGTGAACCCTGGGTCTCATTGGTCCTATTTGTTGGCCCTCCTGAGACTGAAAGATGAGACTAGTCTCACTAGCAGTCTACAACTGCAAAATCTCTCTATACCACTTTCAACGGAAATTAAATTACGATGGGTGGTAACCCAGGGTAATTACACACAAACAGCTGTATGTCAGAGTATGATGAGAACATGATTCTCTGTCTGTGAGAGTTTGTCTCCCCTGTGTAGGAGGAGAAACATCTGTCCTCAGTGTAAGCGCTTATACCAAACACTGAACTTCAAGAAGGCTCTTTTGAAGTGCTAAAACATCAGGCACTAAATCTAGTCAGTAGTGTGACTATGAATGGGAGACAGCACTTAAAAATGGACTCATCAGGGCAAAGTACCTGTGGTTACAGGACTGCACCCTTTCATTTAGCAGATTAGACCACATGGAGACTGCAGACCATACAAACAGTCAACTGTAGTCTGTCGCAGTAAGCTTGTAACCCAGATTCAGTTGAGATACAGTCAGGCAGCTCCATAAAAGCAGACGGTCCAAGCATTACTCACTTACTGTAACTGGAAAATGGGAGCAATCCAAGAGAGGGAGGGAAAGAGGGGAAGTGTTTGTGAAATAATTTCCTGTCAGTTTTTCTCTCCAGTGCTCGCTACCTCAGTTCATTTCCATGAGTACTAATTCCCCCACCAGCAGTGTGAGGGAACCTTAGTATATTGACAGAAGTTGGTGGTTAACTACAAAGAGTTGAATCAAAGTGGCAACTTACCATTTGTACTTCAAAGCCTTCTGGCTCTATACCTGTTTATTACCATCCTACCGTGCTACAGATAAATCAAACTGTTTTTCACAATCACACCTTAAAAACAAAGACAAAAGAATGCAACCCGACCTATGGAATGTCACGGCTAGAGGGGAGAGCAGTGAGGGCAGCCATTGAAGAGCAGAGGTCAGGATTATAAGGGGGGGAAGGGGTTGGTCTCCTTAATTGGAAGAATTGATGGGGGTTAACTAAATTATTTTCTGTTGAACAGCAGTGTTCTGCATGCTCAGAGAAGCTTTCCATGAGTCTCAGGAAAAACATGGGGACAACATAGATGTGGACTTCTCTCTCAGGCTGCATCAAACCTGGTATATCCCACTGAACCCATGTTGGCATGGTGTCAGCCTGATGTCACTTTGTTGTCCCATGTATGTGTGTTTGTGTGTCTGCATGTGTGTGTGTGTATTTTTGCATTTGTCTCTTTGTGTAAGTGTAATTGTGTGATGAGATAATATAAGACACCAGGACCTTAAAAGTGCAGATATCTATCAACGCTGGTAATGACAAAACACTTGGACACAAGGACCTGGGTAGGAAGAAAATTATATAAGAATGGATTGACTTAACTGTCTTGTGCTCCCCATTCATCAGTGTTGACAAAATCCCATGCCCGAGTACACCTCCTGGAATGTGGCTCTGTGGCCCTTAGTTTGAATGATTCAACATGTTTTTAGGTGACAAGGACACTGAAGCATGACATTATTTATTTAAGTGAAGGTACATCTTGTCAGATCAAATTATCAAAAAAGATAATCAGAATCAGAAAGGGATTTATTCGCCATGAAAGTTTGCACAGACAAGGAATTTACTTTGGCAGGAAGGTGCATACAATAAACATATAGGAACCTAACATTAAAATATGTGGACTATCTATACTAAGGGTACATAAACTAGAAGTACTAAGTGGAATTAAATCAAGTGTACAATCAAATAAAAGTTGCCATAAAAACCCTGAGAACATAAATATGACATTTCATCACAAACATTTGTGCCAGAATACCATACAGATATGTGATTTAACTGAACAAGGAGAGTCACTGATTCAACTTTTATTTTTGAGGTATCCTTGAAAAGAGAAAGTGTAATGAAGTGAACACAGGGCTACAGAGATCAGGGTAGTAGCAGTAAACTGACATGTCATTTCAGTGTTTCAGATGCAAAGGGGAATTTACCAGTGCGGTTTCAAAAGCTGCCTTATTTCACCTCATAAACCCCACCCACACTCCTGCCTTGACACAAGGAAGTGGAAATTTCCAGTAGTTCATATATGGGTTTCTTGTGCTGCTCCTCCTCTGTCTGAGTTTCCCGCCTCCTGTCTACCTGCCACTCCATCTAACCTGTTGAAATGGAGGCTCTGGGAAATACCACCGACCCTATCGTTTCATACTCTGCTTTGGCAAAGGAATTCAATTAATCTCCTCAGTCTTTTTTTTACTCTGAAATTATTTCCTGAATAACAAAGCATTATAACATTTTGTCATTGTTAAATTTTGTCTGTGTATTTTATAGTATTCCCTCATTAACGTCCTATGTTTTGCATAGGATGAGTATTTTGTTGTAGTTTCATGTTGTAAATATAAACGCTAGCTTATTGGCAGGCCAATCGATGACAGTGCCTCCTGTTAGGATGAATGACGAGCAAAGGCTGTTGCATGAGATTGCAGGGCAGATGGTAGATTTGCATTTCCTTGCAGAGCAGATCAGAAATTGTGCCTGTATTTATTTTTATATACCATTTTACCACAATTATGTCTACTTATCTACATACATGTTTAGATTTGTTTTGTCATATATCCACGAGAAATCAGTAAGAGCAACTGAGTGAGTAAAGTGTCAATCAAAAAACTGTCAAAGTCACAGCCTAAGGTAGTTTAACTTAAGAGGAATCTAAGGGGTTAGTGGTGTTCAGTGAGAAGGCTCCATTAAATGCAGTGTACATGTTTTTGTTCAGGAAACCCTATTTACAAATCGGCGTCAATTTAGCTCCCTATAAAATAAGACGATAGCAGGGCTAGGAAATGGACGCAAAACAGTGGAGCAGTGTGTCAGTGTGGAGGAGTGTGTCAGTGCTTGGGCCCTCTCACACTCTGACCTCCAAGCTCCATTGTGATGCCTCAACAAAGAACCATCTGCACAGCCATCCGAGCTGAGACGAGGGCCACAGCTATAGGGAAGAGGTTGGGGGCAGGGAGAGATAGGGACCTGGCAGGGCTCAGAGAGAGAATTGGGCGAGAGAATAGGGAAAGTAACAGTTCAAGGGGTGATCCAAATCGGCCAGATTACCACATATGGTCAGAATCACTACATGATCTCTTGTGATTTTTATGAAGCACACATATTGGCTGAAAGTTAGTCAAAGACTAAACAAAGACTAAACAAAATGGAGGATCGAGCCCCAGTGGAATGACAAATGGAGGACAGTCTTGATAGCCCATTACCTTTTCATTTCAAGATTAGGTCAACCGTCAGTCTAACTGGTCAAACACGCCTCATGTTTAACACTCCTTTTAACTTGCATCTGTTTCTGGCTACCTCTGGAAACTCACCATCTCAGTCACCAAAATTGAGGGTGTAAGTGTGTACATTTAAATGGGAGCAACAGTAAAGGTTTTGGTCATTTGGGGTAGGATGTTCTGGAGAGAATAAACATGTTACAGGTAGAGTGACCCAATGTCCCTGAGTTAGACATTAGGGAAAAATTACATGATCTACAGTAAGTAGGACCTGGAAGCCAAGATTGCTTAGCAACAGAAAACCCTAATTTCTTGTCTGTGCAGCAGCTGTGAATCAGCTGCTATCAATGCCCAGTGGCCTTTCTATTCCTACTGCAGAAGCATGGAATGAGGTTTGGAGAAATCAAAATATCAATCTGCAAAAAACAATGGCTGTGAACTTCCTAAACATGAAATGTGATGATCATAGATATTGATATATAAAGGCATTTATATATATCTATGGTGATGATGGTATGGAAAATAATTCTCTATCCTGTCTCTATCTACCATTTGAACGTAAACACTGTTGCCTGATTGGTCAGAGCCAGTTCCAGACCTCACAGAGAGTTGCCTGGCAACAAATATCGGTGGGAGAAGGGGGGGTTCTTCAGGGGGAGGTTGCATTCTGAAGCTGCAGGCAGACTAGGGAAATACCTGGCACTACGCCCAAATAAACAAACTGTGAGAGAGACAGAGTACATAACCTCAGAGAAACCTTAAATGATTGCATAAAACATAACTAATAAAACATACTCTGCCCTATGATCGGACTGATTGAACTGTCCTATGATTATACAGTAATCATAGAACATAAAGGACTAATTCATTTTTACTGTCACATAATAACAAGAGAGAGAAAGATCTCTTAAGGGTCTTCAAAAGTCAAACAGTGTCGTTTATCATTTGTTACTAATTTGCACACCTGAAACATGTTCTGTTTCCGATGCTGACCCAAATACAGCATGTAAACACTGAAGACCAGTGGTGAGAGGTTTCACTTTCACAGAGAACTCGCAGAGGTTACAGCACAGCAGTAAAGTACAACGTGCCATTCACACATGACAGGCCAACAGTGCAGTTCTTTTGGTTAAGGATATGAAAACACAGGAGTGCGATAGAGAATGGAACAGGATGCAGACCAGTGGGTGTAGAGCTCAGATAGAAGTATGAGGACTGTAGATGTGTGTTACTGTGTTCATGTGGTGGGCTTGTATGTGTTAGTGTCTGTACACAGGTTCTATGGTGTGGGTGTAAATGTCCCTTGCACACTGACAGCTTCAGTTCTTTCCACACAACCTTTTTGTCATGGGTCAATCGAACAATTGTCTCAGGCAACCAAAAGGAAGAAGGTGAAATGTTCCAACAAGAAAAAGTGAGGCAATAGGTGGTGGAAAGCAACTGTGTAGAAGTAGAGAACAATTAAAACAAGAAGGAAACCACTACCACACTTACACTTACAATCAATAGTGAATTTTACTCATCAAAAGGAACAGAGATGTGAAGAACAGGGAGGTAGAGAGAGAGAAATTGAAGCAGGAAAATAATTGTAGGAGAGTGGTGGAGGGCTGGTGGTGGGCAGGGCATCAGGGAGGAGGTGGGCCTTGGGACTGGTGCAGGCTGTCTCCCAGAGCGATCGGGAGCCTTTGTTTGGAGCAGGAAATGAGGTTCTGTTGTGATTAAAGGGAGCGTTTCTATGGCAACAGACCAACAAACCGTGTGCAAAGAACGTTTGTTGGGAATGGAGGGGGGCTAGCTAAGAGTTGGATTTCAAAGAAAATAACCTCCTCCATCTCATGTCTCCCTCTCAAACTTTCTTCATTGGACCCCTTTTATCTTTGATAATCTATTTTCATCGCCACAAAATCTGCCCTAAGCGGCTTATCTTGAGCATACTGGGCCATACAAGCTAGACAAGTAACAGTTTCACTTCCTCACAAAACTGGTAATCTACTCATTGACCAAAACACTACTCTCTGAATAAATACAGTATATATTTAGTTAGTGGTGGATAATAAAGAAGTAGATAGGTTTTGTAATTTCTTATTGTACTTTCTTACCGTTTTAGTACCTTTTTACCTTTACATAAGTGTTTCCATGTAGGAAAATGTTTTCTTTCACTTCACTACATTTCAAAGTAAGGTGTCCCACTTGTGACGCTACCACTGTTGTGCGATACCTGTTAATACTACTTTGATTGTGGAGAAAAAGGATTGCCAGTCATAGACCTATTATAAAGTAGACCAAGCATTAAAGAGGGCATCCCATGAGTTCCTATGGCATGTCCCCAGTGGAGCATTGAGGCTCGCTTAATCAAGATATGGTCAGCGCCATGTTAAACTCCCAGCTTGTCCGTTCTTGCGCAGTAGAGTGGCTCCCTGTGCTCCACCACAGTAAGCTGTGTCCTTTGATAAGGACATAACTGAGTAACTTCAATTACTAATGAAAGGGCAACGTGCTTATAATGGATGCCATTTATATATATATATATATATATATATATATATATATATATATATACATATATATATATATATATATATATATATACATATATACATATATATATAAATAGAGAAGTTTGCTGTATTTTTATGTCCGTAAACTCTGACAAACATAACCATACTAAATAGTAAAACATTTACTTTTGAATTTAATAAAATATCAGAGATTTTTGTACTTTGTCTCAAATAGAATTTAAATTGAAGACTTCTACTTTTAATAGAGTAATATTTATCAAGAATATTTGTACTTTCACAAATACAGGATTTATGTACTTTGTCCACCAGCCATGGAGTTCCTGTGCAAGCCAGAGGTGTAACTAGGCCTTTTGATCCTGTGATCTTCACATCACACCTTTAAATAGCAAAACTCAATTTAATTGTTCAGTAGGTTGGATAGAAGAATGGTGAACTTCCTTCCCTTGTCATTAGTCTGCATCTATGCTTCCACATGGTTTCATCCATCACATCTAAAACTCTTAAAACGTGATCTATGAATGAATAGGTGTTTTAATTAATTAAAATAGACCCTAACAAATAATTTGTACGTACAGTTTTATATGAATTACATTTGTAGTAGATCAAAAGTGCTAAAATGACTAAAATGTCAATGTAAAAGAAAATATTTATGAGAGAAGCTGATCCTGTATTGAGAAAAAATATATTTAAACATACATCTGCGTAAGGAAATTATAAAAACAGACTTTTAAATATTTTAAAGGGCAAAATATGTTGTTTCTGGGACTTTCAAATAAAATTTACTGGAGAGACTCATATTGAGTTTTTTGGAAGACTGTATGCTCAAGAACACAAAGGTGCTGCCCCCTTCTGTTTAATTGAGAAACTGCAACTGGATGTAGAATTGTTCTCAAGACTCCAGAAGACACCGTCCTGTCTTGCATCCTTCCTATATTCTATACACTAGTGAAACAGCCATCAGTGAGCAGTATTTGCCGTGGGTCATTATGGCAGGTGAAACCCCCAGTAAGCTAACAGACTTTAATAGATCCCTTCATGTCTACTCACCTAATGAGTTCAAGTTTACAGTAACAAATCCCAGTATTGTAACAGACCGTGATGAGGCTTCATCGTCTAAATTAATTTCAGTGGAAGAATACACCAAAAAAGTGAAATCATACCTAAAGATTTCCACATCTTATCTTTTTGTGACACGTAGTTCCTATCGCTAAATCAAGTCCACTTCTACAGGGCCTATCAATAGATGTAGGAGGGCTGAAAGTGCACATGAACTGTGCTGCCCACCTGCCCTGCCAGGCTCCGGTCACCATACAGCCAGGGTTGCATGCAGACTCAGGGCACCAGGGAGCGGTTCCTGTGGCCTTTGGTATCTCTCCCTCCAGCCGGACGGACTGAGTCCTCCTTACGCAGAACCTATAGAGTCATTTTTGAGGAGAGAATTAACTTGAGAACACTCAACCATGTATTGTCCAACCGGTGTGGGGGCGATACTGCTTAATACACATGTGAACATACTCACTAACAAAAATGATGGTATGTTAATGTGGTCCTTCTAATTCTATGGATACAATAAGCTCTGGGTATACATGAGTGAGTTTAGTGAGAGGCCCTAGCATAGTCTGTACAGTACGTATGTTTATCCGTGTTGAGAGAGAGTGTGTTTGTATCTCACCCCTGTTAAGATCCTCTGGCGTATTTCCCTCTTAGAGAGAGGTCTCTCCTCCTCATCCGTCAGAAGAGACTCCTCTGTGTCATAATCGACCCTGAGGGGCACACACACACACACACACACACACACAACGTCAAAAATAGGTTCAAGATCATGATCTTTTCAAAGTAAACACTCACACAGCCATTATAACTCAGGACAGTTACCGACCCAGTGAGTAGGGGCTGAATGACTACGTTCTGTCTGGGAATCTCTGGATTCTGACCCAGGAGGAACCGAGCCAAATCTTTAGGGTCATAATCTTTCTCCAGGTCCTGCGGAGGACAGGGCAGACAATTTAGCATGGTACAGCTGTGTGTGTGTGTGTACAATTCATCCATTCATCCATTAATCACCAAGCAATCAAAAAAACTATTTTCATCCAGCTTCATCCTTCGACCAGATGCGTGTGTACAGGTGGCAGGACCGGGTCATGTGCTCACCCTGGAGCTGAGGAAGGCCTGGATGGTGAGCATCTCATTGGTCCTCTGCTCCACCAGGCTCAGGTAGCTCATGATGTTGTTCTCCCTGATCCCAGCAGAGGAACCCAGCATCTCCTCAATGACCGAGCGGTCACAATCCATCTCCTGGAACAAGCTGTTCACTCCTGGAGTAAGCACACAACACAAGGGAAAGGAATGATGTGTTTGTGTGTGTCTGTGTGTGTCCAGCACTGCATATAGCGTCTACTGTCAAGTCGTTAAGGTAGGTATGTGGGATTGCATACCTCTTATTTTCTGTGTGTGTGTGCGTGTGTGTGTGGCTAAATATACCTGTCTTTATTTGGTCCAGGGTCTTGCTCACAGTGCTGGTCTGAGCTTCATACCCAAGTGCCTCAGACTCAGAGGATTTCTGGTGCTCGTCTGTCTCCCTCAACAGAGATTGATACTCCCTGTCCTGCTTCTGTTCCTCCACTCCATACTGCTCCATCTCACCGTGGATCTGGAAGGTACACACACACACACACACATTTAACGAAATTATATGAAAAAAGATAAGTATATATAATAGTATTTGTATAAATGCTAATACTGTAAATAGTGGGATGGTGAGAATCATATAGACCTGTTTGATCTGGTCTTTCAATGCTTCTACTTCGTTGTTCTGCTCGTTTACGTAGTTGAACAGGGCAAAGTTCTTATCTTCGACTGGAAAAATAAGAATTAAAGTTCAACATGTTCTGCTGGAATTGTGAGAGTTGTCAGTGTGTGGTTCTGTTGAGTCACAGAGTGTGGTTCTGTAATCGAGGTAGAACCTGTGTGTGTGTGTGTGTGTGTGTGTGTGTGGAACTGACCCTGGATGAAGCGGGAGACCAGCATGTCCAGGTTCTCCTCTCCAGTCACACTCTGGATGGTGTGGAAGACCTCCTCCAGCGACTCTATCGACTCCTCTCTGGAGTCCATCCTCTTCTGCTCTTTGAACTCTAAAAAAGGCAACTCCTCATCATCAACATTAAAAGAAGCACAGTCCTTCAAAGTGCCCCACTCCTCATTTACCACTGGAGGATGCTGACAATAATAGGTGAGCTGTGAATTGAAATCCAATTGCATTCTAAAACTCCTAAAAGCCATCCGGTCTGGCTGCTCTAAACCCCAGGTTGGGTTGCTGTCATCGTACCATGCCTGCGCCCCTGGTCCAGCCCCTCGTCCTGCCCACTTCTCTCACTGCACTTGGTGGTCATGAACTGTTTGAGTCTGCGCTCGTGAGCGATCACCCTCTCCAGCTCCTTCATCTCTGCGCTGTACTGAGCCAGGTCCTTCACAGCCTTCTCCTTCATCACCGTCATCTTGGACTGGGCCTCCACTCTGAGACACAAGCAGAGGAGAGATGGGAGAAATCTAGAATCTCAGGAGGTTCATGCACAGAGCCGGCAGATTCCAATCACCTGTTATATGGTTTTATTCATGTAGCAGATGCTTTTTATGAACTGATGCTTTAGGAAGCTCTTTCATGGAAAGTGACTTAAAGCAGATCGCAGAAATCAGCTGGAACAAACACATGGTACAGTAGTGCTTTTACTCACTAAAACC
Source organism: Hypomesus nipponensis (assembly GCF_054491055.1). Taxonomy (NCBI): domain Eukaryota; kingdom Metazoa; phylum Chordata; class Actinopteri; order Osmeriformes; family Osmeridae; genus Hypomesus; species Hypomesus nipponensis. The sequence continues at coordinate 15,204,076 of NC_140369.1, forward strand.
TGTGCTTTTACACCTAATAAGAACACCCATACATGAACTTTACATCTATGGTTGGTTTACAGAACACTTACCTTTGCTCACACAAAAATACACATGCAGTGGGTTGAGCACAAACAGTTCACCTCCAGTCAAGGGGCCTTTCCCAGTGACTCTGAAACAAGCCATGTATGAAGCCTACAAGGACGTCAGTAGACTGACTCCCCCATTCTGACCTGGCATCGTAGGCAGCAGTGGAGAGGCTGATCATGTCTCCGATCTCCTTTCGAATCTCCTGCAGCTCCTGATACACACGGGATGCAGAAGAGAGGTCCTGTCAGACTCTTCCCCTACACCCTCCTCCAGAGAGAGCGAGTGACCGGGCAGCCATACGGCCTCTCATGCGTGTCTCCCTCTTCTCCTAGCCTCCGACTGGCTGTGCGGGTCGTCCCACCTTGCTCAGCCTGCGCTGCAGCTGCAGGAAGCGGCCTCGCTCCAGCCGCAGGGTCTCCAGGTCTTCCCTCAGGTGGCTGTTCTTGGTCAGCTGCTCATTGAAGCGGATGAGCGCCTGTAGAGGTCAGAGGTTAGACAGGTTACTCATGTTGTTTTCCGATAAAAGTCCCCAATAAAACATGACCATAAAGTTATGTCTGTGTTCAAAGCTTGAAACCAAAAATACATAAATCAGACATTGAAGGTGACGAGGGCTTCTATGGTGTTGAACTTGCAGTAGCTTCAACCTGCTACTCAGCGACTGAGTGTTTGGCGGCATCACCTACTCACTCTGTCCAGTCTGTATTCCAAGGTGCGCATGGCCTTCGGAGTTTGCCGAGGCTGGGACTTCTGAGTGACCTTCTCACTTCTGAGCTCTGTCAGCTTCCTCTCTAAGCAAGCTATCTGTAAACCCACACACAGCTCATGGCAGAGACAGTGTAGAATGTACCATTCTGTGTGTGTGAAAAGTGTGTGTGTACGTGTGTGTGTGTGTCTTGTACTTGTACGTGTTGGCCAAAATGTATGCAAGTTAGCGTGTCTGAGCGGATACAAAGGTGCAGTCTACCTGCTTTGCAAGGTCAGCCTGGAACTGCTTCTCTCTCTCAAGCTTGTCATCCACCTGCTCCTTCTGGTCCAGCAGTGAGTGCAAGTTCAGGGCACTCTCAGTGTCCTGCTGCCGTTTGGATCCACTCTCAGACACAGCCAGGTCCAGCCTCATCTCTTCTTGCTCCTTCTCCAGCTTCTCTATCTCATAGCTGCAGTCACACAGATAAACTATAAATATACATTTATACATATATACATATATACATATATATATATATATATATATATATATATATATATATATATATATATATATATATCTTGTTTTGGGTATACAAATAGTCAAGGAAGAATGATCTATGCGTTTGCTACGTGTACTTTTACCAATAACACATACACTCTCACACACACTTAACCTACCGTTGTTTGCGGATGTATTCCTGAGACTGAATGTTGTAGGCCTGCTTGTCTCCCTCCATGATGCGAAACTGCCTGTGAAGTTTTCCCATCTCTGTCTCCGCTAGAGCACAACACAAAAATGTAGATCATGGCAGCTAGTCGACATAAATTATGCACAAAAAGGTTTTAGTTTGTCAGGTTGATGTTGTGGTACCAAATCAAATACAGACTGATCTGAAATGCTCCTCTTGGTATCTCAAAATGCATAGGTGCCCTACCTATCACGTCAAGATCCAGCTCACTGCTGTCCGAGTGGACACTAGTTGCAGACCTTCCCCGAGGCATGGTTACTGTAGGGCACTGGTTTTAGATCCGGTTTTTCCAATTTGATAGACGTCAATAAATGTGAACTTTGCTAAGTGCACAAAATGTATGACCACAAATATATTGTATTTAAACTTTGCTAGATTTAACACATTTGAAATTTCTAAGATATAATTTCGGTTAGCTTGCTATCTAATTTGCTTTCTCTTACTTGGAGATACCCTCCTTGCTCGCTTGCTTCTTCGTTGTTGTTGGCAACCGTTTCCAAGCACAGTAACGCGTGACAGTCAAGACTCGGGACCTGAACGATAGTGGGCAGTACAGACGCATGATAAAATGCACACACAACTAAACTTGTTTTACTGTACTTGTCTAGCCTACTCTAGGTATAGGCTAGACAAGTAAAATAATACGCATTTGTGGCCGGTAGTGAATCTGTGCAAAGGTGTCCCATCAGAAACGGTGACCGCATGATTATTCGCGGTAGTAACATATGTTTATCTGAAAGTAAATAAAATATATTAAGGTACATTTTCTCTGAAATGTTTCTAAACATGTATTTCTTTGTGAATGCATGCACGAGTTACATTTGTAATAATAACCTACCTAAAACTTACACTAGACCTACATTCAAAACTTTAAATTCTATTGTAAAGAAAATAAAAAAACTAAATATGTAATGTACCAGCACATTGGGTGAGTTGTCAGAATATGTGACCCCACTGTAACTGCTTAATAGAGGAGTTAAACTTCAAAATATTGTTGGACTGGAATCATGACATAACATCTGTGTTTGTATTTAGACCTTGTTTTTACAGTAAATGATTTAGACACAAAAAACAACAGCGCAGCGTTTTCAGATTTTATTGATTTTTCATAAACAGGCTACAATCATAAGCTATCATTCCGTGAAGCCATGAAATGCTCAGCAAACTAAAATAACAGAGTTTTAATAAGCAGTCACTGTTGGTTCTGCTGCTCCTCCTGTTGGTTTGGTGGGGCACCCTCAAGGAAGGTACGGAAGTGGTCTGGTTTATTCAAATCGGGTTTCTTCACCAGCAGGTGACACTTTGGGAAGCAGTAGGCCCCCACCAGCCCCATGTTGCTCAGCAAACTGACAGTCACATGAGCAATAGACTGGCCCTTGAGATCAAATGCGGTGTAGGTAGGAATAAACGCCACCCAAACCACACAGTAGATGATGGTGGAGAAAGTGATGTCCCTGGCCAGGTTGTATTGGTGAACAGGCTTTACTGCCATAAAGGTGCACATGAAGGAGAGTAGAGCCAAGAGAACATTGAAGCCTTGCATTACACCAAAGGCAATGATGGGCTCTGTTGGGCATGGCTGGAATATGACCACAAATTTCACCTCCATGTTTTCCATGTGGTTGGATAGAGATGGCACTGTCTGTATAAACATGCCAACGAGTCCTGCCTGCACTCCACTGCAAGCCAGCACCAGGAGCCAGCTTCCATGGCTCCTCATCATGCCTAGGTGGGAGGGGGCATTCTGGGGAAACTCGGCCACGTACACTATCTGCAGAAAGTGGGGTGTTAGCAAGGTCGCCAAGATTTCTACACATTATTTTGAAATGTTATGTTTTATAACATGGCTACAGTGGAAACTTAAACCTTGGCCTTCCATTTAAATAATTTGTTTTACACAAAACTCATATGGCTTTATCTCTAGGAGGCATTGCAAGGCTCAGACAGTCATCATACACCCACCCCCCATTCTGCACAGGGATTTATAGCCTTCCATTAAAACATCAAGGCATCAAATAGGATCGAGGAGTCAGATGGCTGAGCGGTGATGGAGTCAAGCTAGTAATCAGAAGGTTGCCGGATCGATTCCCCACCGTGCCAAATGAAGTTGTGTCGTCACGGCACTTCACCCTACTTGCCTCGGGGGAATGTCCCTGTACTTACTGAAAAAGACTAAATGTAAATAGAAGGCCTCACCTGCAGAGAGACGGTGAGGATGGTTGCCAGGCTGATGGTGTGGAAGATGCAGGTGAGCGGCAGCTGCAGGCGGCACACAAGATCTCCCGGCTGACCCAGGAACAGCAGTAGGCTGAGGCAGCCCCCTGCCAAGCTGAGCAGGGACAAGATCCAGAGGGCTCCCCCAGAAGCAGACACCATGGGGGTATGCCTGTGCTGGAGGAACAGGACCCCCGCCAGCCCCTGGCACCCCAGCAGGAGGGCCATACCCAGCATCAGACACAGCGATGCTGGCTCGACCCAGGTCAGGTACTCAAAAGTCGGCTTGGTACAGTTAGTGCTGCTTTTCAATGACCACTGACCCACGGGACACTTAGTGCACTGTATGTCCTCTGTGCATTTGAGAGGGGGACAGTAGGGGTGGTACAGAGAGATGGGTTAGACTGACTGTGTTTGGGAGTTTGTGATTGAAATATTTGCTTTGCTGATCTGCATTGCTCTCTGGCTAATTAATTCCCTCCCTCCCTCCCTCCCTCCCTCCCTCCCTCCCTCCCTCCCTCCCTCCCTCCCTCCCTCCCTCCCTCCCTCCCTCCCTCCCTCCCTCCCTCCCTCCCTCCCTCCCTCCCTCCCTCCCTCCCTCCCTCCCTCCCTCCCTCCCTCCCTCCCTCCCTCCCTCCCTCCCTCCCTCCCTCCCTCCCTCCCTCCCTCCCTCCCTCACAATCTTGTTGACTCACTCTTTCACTGACTCACTTTATAAATGATATATAAATATGAAAACATATTCTGTAGAAATACAGTGACCCACCTTTCTCTTTTTGGTAGGTTCCTGGTCCACAGTCAATGCAGTCATAGCAACAGGAGTGAAACCCTTTTACTCTGCGCACCTGGCCATCAGCACACTCACTAGAGCAGGTCGACACAGGGATCTGGAAGGGAAACAGGTCAAATCAAGTGTTTGACTTTCATTGTTTAAGCTGGTTTGACTTGTGTACAAGTGTGTGGCTCCACTACATTTTGAGTGTCATTTCAATCATGGACACCTGTGCGCTGAAGATTGTTTAAGAATTTACATGGAGGTTTTGTTACGCCACCTGTAATATAATATTTTGCAAAATATGCCTTCTAAAATGAGGACGGTCTTGGATAGAGTAGCATACCTGGGAATTAGTTGTATACCATTGGATGAGGGATTGGTTAATGGACAGATTCTGTTTGAAGGTGCCAATGTCCACAAACTTCAAACTCATATTCACCCAGACCCACTGGATGAGGTCATATCCTGTGCTTGGGTTTCCTTCTGTATCAAACTTGACATTATTTCCATGCAACTTGAAAGAAACTTTCTTCAGGTCCTCCAGCAGCTGCAAAGGAAGGTTTTGAATATCATGTTCAGGATATGGGACTATATAACTATATATTCATAATTTGTCATATTTAGGATTACAGGTCACATTCCATTAATGGTGTATCACTTTCCTAGTCAGTATAATGGGGGCTTTACCTTCCAAGGGTATATTTTGGTTTGAGTGTTCCATTGACACTTGGTGGCATTACAGCCAAGCATTTTATGAAGACCGTGAGCCACGCTGTACACAGCAGCATACACTGAAAAGGCAGCCTTTTGGACCTGGGGGTCTGTCACGATGCTCAGGTTGGCCACAGACAGGCTCCAACACTCTGGGCAGGGGTTGCTGAAAGACTGCATGTCGGATGTGGTCTCTGAGTCTAGGCTTGGAGAAGCTTGTGTGGCCCTCTCCTCGCTGAACTTCCAGAGAAATTCCCGTGTGTAATTGGTGAGCAAAGCTACAGCCTCTATCTCATCGGTGAAAGCAAGGATGGTGCCCACTGTGTTGATGCCAGGCAAGCTGGACACAGCTTTGTGCAGGGCCCAGGCTGTGCTGGCCACCCATACCCCTGTCATGTTCCTCCTGATTACCTGAACACATGGCAGCACACTCAATCTCTCATAGGAACGAATACGTAAGAAAAACACATTTATAAATGAAACGATGAAATATAGGCTTTACATTTTTTGCTTGAGCTTTGTTTTCCAGTAGACTTTTTTGCTCAACATTCTGACTACTCAAAACCGTACCAACTCAGACACAAACGAAACATTTCCGCTGACCTCTTTAAAGAAGGCTGCAGTAGACCCGGCAAGGGCGAACACCACCACCACCTTCACTTTGCTGCTTGCGATGTGGTCCAGTATCACATTGATCTCCGACTCCGGGTCGCTGTAGACGGGAATTAACCCCTCGTATGCCACGCAGATTGCGCTGTCCGTAGCAATGGTGCTGAAGAGCCTCAGGCCCTGGCGTCCGTAATCCTCCCCGCTACCCACGACGGCCACCCAGTTCCATTCAAACATCAACAGAAGCTGCACCATGGCCCCTGCTTGCAGCTTGTCGCTGGGCACCGTACGCAGGAACGATGGGTACAGTTGCTTATCGCTTAGTCTGTCACTGGTGGCTCGGTAACTGATCTGAGGACAAGGAAAAGTACAACCACTGAAACCTAGAATTATGTTTATATATATATATATATATATATATATATATATATATATATAAATCATTATTTAGACAAACCCAATGTTTGTGTGAAACTGAACCTTTTCCCATGAGCAACCTCACCTGTGGCATAAGGAAGAATCCAAGCAGCTTCCCGGTAATGGAGGCCATGTCAGAGATGCTGGGCCCGATCACGGCCACCACTCTGGTCTCATAGTTGGTATAGTTGCATCTGATGGCCAGCTTTCTGCTAGAGCCTTCAGTGAGGAACAGCAGCGTGGGCTTCACGATCACATCAGACTGCTTGCAGGTGTCATACATCTCGTAGCCCAGCTTGACGCCCGGCAGTAGGTCTGAGTTAGCGTTGATCTCGCTCACGGTGTACTTCATCACCAGGGCCAGGCCCAGCCCTTCTTCGTTGATTCTGCCAGAACGGACACGCGCGGGGTAAAAGAGGGATGATCACAGAGAGGAAACTCTGTGTGCTTGTTAAAATTTGGATCCTGTCTGACTTAAAGGGCAGATGTGTTAGTGACTGATTAACAACATGGTGGCTATTTCCCCCTGATTCAGTGAATGACGTGAGACACTTTGAATAAAAGTGTACCCGAACCCTAACAACAGAGACCTAAAATGATATGCGAACAAACATGGTTATGTGTGACCAAATATAACAACCAGTGAAAAGTGCTGATGATGATTGGGCCTCTTCCGTTGCCGTCCTCACCTGCGACACTCGATGTGGTTGGGCTTGTCTCTCTGGCTCAGGTTGCTGGTGAGTTGGTTGATAGGAAACAAACCCCCCAGCATGATGTCTCCCGTCTCTTTGAACAGGTTAGTGGAGATGTTCTGGAACCAGGCGGGCTGACTCTGTGTCCAGCATGGACCACTCAGCCAGCCCAGGGCCAGCAGCAGCCCCAACAGAGCAGCCATGACTCCCTGAGAAGAGGGGAACAGAATGGGAAGAATGCCCCAGCAGGCAAGCTGTTGGTGGGATGAGAACACCAAAAACGTCCTGGCTCCGGGTTTGTGTCAGAAACACGAATGGCACTGTAGAAAAGACACTTGGATGACATAAAACATCTCCTTAGTCGTGGTACTGCATGCGATGCAACAGAAGACATATTAGGATTGTTTCCTTAAGGAATATGATGAGCATGTTATGATGGTAGAGGAACGCTCAGCCTGGTGTGTCAAAACCTGGGCGCAGACTCACCTGGAGAGGATGTTTAGTAGATGTTTGTTGAGAGACGAAGAGAAGCTCTCTGTCCGTGCCGTCTGTGTCTCCTGTGTGGTGCTCCTGGCCAGGTGAAGGAGATCGGTGTCTGCCAGTCTTCTGTGTCACGCCAGGTGTGCTGGCAACATGGCTGATGGGACCTGCATTCAAATTGTGTGGTGAATATGGAGATGTTGGGAAGCTGGATGCCAGCCATCAGATCTCCCCATCTCTCTGCTTCTCCCTGCTCACTTTTAGTTTCTCCCCCAGACATATTTCTCAGAAATCTCTATGAAAAGGTGGCTTCGGTCCATATGGGCTCATGCTCGGGTAACTAATTTCAGATAGTGTGCAAATGAGGAATTCATTTTTTTATTGGACTACTGAATTCCGAACAGACTTCAGTGGTAGGTACATACACGTCTGTATGTGTTAAATGACAGGACTTCCTGAATATTTTACTGACATTTGCTTGTGGTGTCCACTCTTCAATGCAGTTAATGTTCAGAGGCAAAAGAGTGTATCTTCCTGTGGTCTCGTCTGAGCAGGTCGGATGTCACTGTACACCTTTGGAGTTTTGTCTGTGTCTATGTGACAAGGTGCTGTGGTCATCTCATTGTTTCATCTACAGGGAAATTCAGTGCACTGTGGCCATTGTGGGCATTCCCAGACCCACCTAATTGTGTCATTGGTCACGTTGTCTTTGCATAAACACGGTTGTGTTCTTTAATGTTGTTTTTTTGTTTACAGTGCTCTGTGAAATAAAGTTATAGAAAGGGGAGATGTTGCACTGCGTAGCACCAGTGCAATATGCCTTTATAAACGGTGTTAGTGGTTGATGTTGTGTAGTGCTGTAACAGGATATTTGGTAGACATGTTATGTTTTTGTGTGATTGTTTTGCATTCAGGTTCTTGGTACTTGATTGTTCACAGGGTTTGCATGCATTTTTGCATGTTATTCTTTTTCTCAATTTACATCTCAACCGAATGTTGGATTTCCTCCCAGTGTTTTTGCATGAAGCAACAAATACTCCTTAAAGTGTTGCTCTTTTTTTTTTTTACAAACACAACCCTGTAAATTGTGCAATTACAGATGCACTGTCATTTAACTTGTTGTTGCTGAATGTAGTGGGCCTTCTTGCATGTCGATGTACACTGTTCATTGACGGTTAACAGGTTCACTCTGATGAGTCACATTTCAGACACGTTTCTGGGGCAGATATCTTCAGGTGATCTTCAATTCATCGCTAGGAGAATCTTGACGTAAGCAGACAAAGATACATACCAAGACTTGTGGTAAACCAAGCTATTTCCCTTTGGTGTCTTATCACTACCACACAAGCAATTCTTTTTTTCTTTCTTTAATATTTTCTGCAGGACCCAGTATGATCAATAAATAAAAAATGTTGGTTGCATAGCAATTGACAAGTTGTTCAAATATTTAGAATTGCTCCCCCTGTGCTCGTGTACACAGTGTTTATGTGTTGCACCAAGATGTTTTGTCAGACTATGAATTCTAACCAAACAATCATATTGTTTATGAATTGTAATGTGTGTGAGTGGGTGTGTTTTTTTTGTTAACTTTTAATTGAAACGGACGTTATTCCAGTGCTTTCAATACATTTCCAGACAATCCTACAAAGTCATAAACACACACACCTTTCTGAACAGGAACAATCACTAGGTGGCAGGTGTGAGCCAAAAACACATTCAAACTCTTCTGCAAAGATTCTGCAGGGGAACTGCCTCCCCACTACCTCATCTGTGCGTACAGTGTCTGTGCTGCCAAAACCAGATATAGAGTATCTGTGCATACAGTGTCTGTGCTGCCAAAACCAGATATAGAGTATCTGTGCATACAGTGTCTGTGCTGCCAAAACCAGATGTAGAATATCTGTCCTGTGAGAGGTTGGAGGCCTGCTGGGTCAGGGAGAGTCCAGTTTGCTGTTCCGTAGATAGCAGAGGAGGTTTTCAGTCAGGGACACTGTGTTCTGTGGGTTATTATACAGCTGATAAGAGAGTGAGTTTACCTTCCCACTCAGAACAAACATCTATTGACCCGGTATGTCACAGACATCCCAGATGTCACTGATGCCCTGAATCTGAACAAACATGCCATTTGTCCCTCAGCTCTAGCTGCCTTACATTTCTTCAATTTAAAGTTTTACCTGCAGGGCCGCTTTTGCTAGGCAAACAAACACACGTTTTACACGTATATAGTCATTGCACATCATTTTATGCTTGCATGCAATCCTCACTTTATTACAAATCTAATAAAGCTCTTTTTGTGTAATTATGGTGTCATAATGTTGTCTGTAGTGAATTATTGCAGTGCACTAAACAAGTTATGTTCCTTTCCCCATACACTGGCCTGCTGGTGTGTCAGTAGCAGTGTTGACATAGCTGGTAAACAGCCCTTCTGGCACTGGTGCCATTTCCTTCTGGTCATAAAGGGTACAGTAGGATACAGACTGTACTGTCCCTCCTCTGACTGAGAGGAAGAGAGGGAGAGCAGGAGGGAGGGAGGGAGGGAGGGAACCAAAATCACAGCCCTCTCTCTTTCAGCACCCTACTCTCACCCATTCCCTCCCTCCATCCATCCCCAGTCCCTCCTCCCCTCCTGTCCTCCCCTTCTCACCCCCCTCCCCTGGCCACAGAACGGCCGGATCAGGCCCTCTCTAATCTGCTTCATTGGCCAGAGGAACACTGGTCTCGTTGTTGACATGTTGGCCTCCTACCCCACAGGGCCTGACAAATGATTAACCAGCCTCTCTGTGCTGCAAAGCCCAGGGCATCCTGGACAGTCAGCCCAGCCCAGGGCACTGCCTGCAGGCCAGCTGGGAGGGAACACTGAGCCCTGCTGCTGGAGGCAGGAGCTCAGGCCATCTGTCATGATCAGCTCCATGGCCTGACTGTGTTCTGACTGCAAGGAAGCAGTGTGGGAACCAACCAGGGGCCCTGCTGTGCCAAGGCGAGGGTGAGGGGGTTGGTCAGGGAGGCAGAACAGGCCATGCCAACCCAGCTGTGGTGTAGTTAGCCATGAGACGAGGTTATCAGCTGTCGATGATATTGCCCGCTTTGAGCGTTAACCTGCAAGGTCACGTGTGTTAACTGGATGAACTGACTGTGCATGCTGGGGAGGTGCTTCATCTAGTCTCTAAGGGTTAAACTAACGATTCATCCCCCCTTGCTGCCTCCCTTCAGTGGATCAACCTGTTCTTCTGGCCTTGTGTGTGTGTGTGTGTTTGTGTGTGCGTGTGTGTGTGTCTGCACGCTTGTGCACGTGTGCACATGTGTGTATTTGTCTTTTATTTACCTACCACACTGTGTAGTGCATGGCATGTGTGTGTTTGTTACACACCAAATTCACATACTGTAGGCAACCGATACATTTCATGTGTCTTAGTCCCTTCGCTTGCATCAGACACACAGAAAGATGGTTGTTGTTTGAAGATCTCGTGTCAGCTCACAGCTTTTCAAGCTCTGTACCCATTAGGTAAAACTAAAAACCCAGATTCGTAGAATACACCGTTTTTTTTCTTCAAATTCTCAGAATGTATTGTGAATGGCAATGAGGGTTCAAGGACTGGAACAAATTATGTTGACTGTTCAGAGTGAGTAACCTGCAATCGGGGGAGAAGATGACGGGGGCTGCCTCTTCAGGTTGTGCAGTGGAGGTTGACCAGGGTACTGGCCCTTTTGCCTGGGTCAAGGAGCTGGTGGGAGAATCTAGCGTGGCAAGGCAGCAGAGACTGGGTCTGCTGTAGAAAACCCTGGGAGGTACCGGGGACTGAGTAAGAACAGGGAAGTGCTCTGATATACAGGGAATGTTTTAAGACAAGTGTTGGAGAGTGACTGAGAGAGAAGGATAGAGAGAGAGAGAGAGAGAGAGAGAGAGAGAGAGAGAGAGAGAGAGAGAGAGAGAGAGAGAGAGAGAGAGAGAGAGAGAGAGAGAGAGAGAGAGAGAGAGAGAGAGAGAGAGAGAGAGGAGAGAGGGAGCAAGAGATGTAGGCAAACTGAGAGGTGGGGGATGTGTTTGTTCATGAGTGGGTGGACAGAGGAGATATGCTAATGATTGACTTACTGGTGCCTCAGGCTTTGTCGATGTAGTTCGTTTGGAGGAAATAGGTTATGAAATGTCTTTGTTACACCATTGTGTCTTATCCTCCATGATGATTCAACTTGCATGCACCCCAACCTGCATGTGTGTGTTTCATACGGGTGATTTTATGTGTATGTGTGTAAATACGGTTATTTGTGTGTGGGTGTGGGTGTTTGTGTGGGTGTAATTGTTTGTGTATGTGTGTGCGTATATGTGTGGGTATATGCATGTGGGTGTGAGTGCTTGTGTAGTAGTGTGTGAGTGGGTGTGTGCACATGTGTGTATGTGCGTGTACCTGTGTTTGTGTGTGGGTGTGCGTGTACGCTGTGTCATGCCCCACAGCTACATCATTAAAAAGTTCACAGCTCTCATCTGTCACTCAGCCTCTGGTCAGTGACTCAACAGAGGAGTTTATCTGTGGTCTGTGCATGAGGCCTGTGATTTCCCATTTGGGCTGGAACCTGTTCAAACTGGTCAGCTGTATCCTATTGACTCACATACATTTGCCATGTATACCCAAAAGCAATTATATCCCAAGGTAATACGGCAGGTAATATAGCTAGTTTTCAAAGTGGGAATCACAGTTCAGTGAGTCAAAGCTTGTCAGATGATATTAGCATCAATACCCCCATCAACTTGGAGGCAGGTCTGGGCACAAGCACTGCCAAGCCTGTCCACACAAGCATACAGTCTCCGGCCATGTTTTTACAATTATAATGTAATTATACTCATGTATATTGTCATTCGTTTCATTTAGGAAGATGCTTTTGTCCAAAATGACGTACAGAGGTGGGATTTGAACCTGTGACCTCTGGTCTCTATCTGCAAGGGGAATGCTTTATGACTGAACCCAACTCATCCATGATCAATTGGAGCTGAGCCCTTTCCTTAGGTAGGCAACGCTGTATCGAGTGTGGATGGCATTTAAGGAAACAGTAGGCAGGGCTGATGCTCCCTGGGAGCCAGCTCTACTCAGGCTTTGTTTCAGCTAAGGTAGCCCTGTCAGTGAGAGAGACAGCTCTACTCAGGCTTTGTTTCAGCTGAGGTAGCCCTGTCAGTGAGAGAGACAGCTCTACTCAGGCTTTGTTTCAGCTGAGGTAGCCCTGTCAGTGAGAGAGACAGCTCTACTCAGGCTTTGTTTCAGCTGAGGTAGCCCTGTCAGTGAGAGAGACAGCTCTACTCAGGCTTTGTTTCAGCTGAGGTAGCCCTGTCAGTGAGAGAGACAGCTCTACTCAGGCTTTGTTTCAGCTGAGGTAGCCCTGTCAGTGAGAGAGACAGCTCTACTCAGGCTTTGTTTCAGCTGAGGTAGCCCTGTCAGTGAGAGAGACAGCTCTACTCAGGCTTTGTTTCAGCTGAGGTAGCCCTGTCAGTGAGAGAGCTAGCTCTACTCGGGCTTTGTTTCAGCTAAGGTAGCCCTGTCAGTGAGAGAGCCAGCTCTACTCGGGCTTTGTTTCAGCTGAGGTAGCCCTGTAGTGAGAGAGCCAGCTCTACTCAGGCTTTGTTTCAGCTGAGGTAGCCCTGTCAGTGAGAGAGCCAGCTCTACTCGGGCTTTGTTTCAGCTGAGGTAGCCCTGTCAGTGAGAGAGCCAGCTCTACTCTGGCTTTGTTTCAGCTGAGGTAGCCCTGTCAGTGAGAGACACCCTGTGAGTGGGCGGCTAGTTCTGAACTCTGACAAGTTGTCGTCCCCACAGGCCCAGACCCAGCGAGGGAACAGGGAGCAGGCGCTGGAATTTTACCAGGTCAGACTTATGTAAGAGGCAAGAGTCACCATGTTGCACCGGCAGGGTGACAACATCTGCCATCTGACAAACAAGTGGTAGGGAGGGTGAGAGAGACACAAAGGAAGCGAAAGAGACAGAAAATTATAGGTGGGAAGAAAGGGGTTGAATGAAGGGAAAATTAAATCACGAGTTGAATATACAGCACACATGCAACGTTGTAAAATACTGTTGGAACTGTTGCACTTTTGTTCCTTGCTGCCCTAACTACATGCAGTATTTGTACGTTGTTTAAACAAATGTACGTAAATGTAAATAATGAGGAAGCCACTGACAGGAGGGGGGTTAAGGCATGAGTACCCCCGGGTTAAGGCATACACACTCTGTAAGACTCTGGCAGCAGCAGTAATCCTGGCACCAGCTCAAACTCTTTCCCTCTCTGCCGACCACTTCCTCGTCCTCGTATGAGTCAGTGGTTCACTGGGTTGGCATGAGTCTGTCACTCACCGGATGATTTGGTGGAGGGCGGAGCCTCCCTCCGTTCTGACTCAAGTAATTACCTTCCTCTGAGGACAGACAGGTCTCAGCATCTGCTCAGGAGTGGGATGGAGGGGGGGGGGGGGGGAGTTCTGTCTGTTTTTAGAAACAGCCCAGCTGACACGTTCTAGAACACCCAGGGGCTGTGTGTCTGTCCCAGGACGCCTGTGTGCAAGCTCGGATCTGCCCGGTGTTGTTAATGGGAGCCAGCCTGCACATCCGGCATCAGGTTCAGTCTCAGGTGCTTGATCATTACCAGGTGAGCACTTATAGAGCACGGGCGCTCTTTTCAATTTGCTAAATAGCTGATTCATGCTTGGACCCCTACCAACCCCACCCCACCCCACCCCCCCCTCCCCCCTCCCCCCTCCCCCCTCCCCCCTCCCCCCTCCCCCCTCCCCCCTCCCCTCTCCCCTCTCCCCTCTCCCCTCTCCCCCCTCCCCACTTACCTCTCCCCCCTCCCCACTAACCTCTCCCCCCATCCTCCTCCCCCCTCACTCCCTCACTCCTGTCCACCAGTCCTTCGTGGGACAGCCAATCACTACAATTCAGTGCAACTCTGTAATTACGGCTATGACTCTGTCATCATCTGGTACCATGGTCGGTTATATCCAGCAGAATGACTCACTTCATACTTTTTCCTGTGGTGGCCGTGGTGACGGGCCCGGTTCCGTACACAAAGGCTCAAAAACTGTGGGTGCTGATAGACCAAGGCCTTCTCCCCTTTGTCTCTCTCAGAACTGACCAGGAATGACTCGTAAGTAATGTTGGAGCTTCCTCCTCTGTGGCCAGAGACAAGGAAAGGCAAGGTTTCCTGTGGCCCTGGCCTCTCATTAACACCACTTCAGAGTCTGTCACTATTTCAATTATTTTTAGTGGCGTCGGCCTTGAGGGTTAACATACAGCTGCGTGGGGGTGAAAGACAGAGAGAGAGAAAGAGAGAGAGGGATGAAAGAAATATGACGGAAACCCCAAACCAAATATGATCAAACAGAACAGGAAGAGAGAGAAAGATAAGATGGTGAGAGGTACGGGAAAAGATCTTAACTTTCCGTTGGAAACAAAGTAACCAAACCCAGAGGTTTCAAAACATCAAGTGAAGATTGAATGTACATGGAAGGGAAGTGGGGGCATATAGTGATGGTTGTGTAGAAATATAGAAGATTTATAGTTTTTACAGATTCATCATTCTTTTCATTTTGCAACAACCAGGAAGGCTACCTCTATGGAACAAGAGGGAGAAAAAAATATATACTTTTTAGGTGTATTTTAATATCTGTGAGTTCTGTAATAACAGATTATGTAACCGTCGCTGTAATAGCCCACTGGACGTGCAAGTTGCTGTTTATAAAATGGTATGGTGTAGCCGTGACGCTAAACCATGGTATTAGCTTTCGTAACAACTCCTTTTACTGTAGATGTATTTTGCACTTGCTCACGTCTGTCTCATTCTCTCATTCTCATTCTCTCTCTCTCTCTCTCTCTCTCTCTCTCTCTCTCTCTCTCTCTCTCTCTCTCTCTCTCTCTCTCTCTCTCTCTCTCCCTCTGTCTTTGCCTGCCTGTGTTACAAAAAAAGATGACTCAGTAGGCCTCTTCACACACAGAGCCTTTGCGCCACCATGGCGATCGTACAGGAAAATCCACATTGCTGTCCTTCCCAGTGGTGACAATAGCACTCGTAACCATCGTCATTTTGAAGAATTTGTAATCCATATTCCAAGTGCCAAGTGTCTATTACCCCCAGTTTATAACATATGCCACCCAATTTCCCCCAAAACACTACCTGGTACCTCATTTAACCAACATGGAAGAATGTCATTTTGTTTTTAGGATCAATCTTTTTTAAAGATCAATATTTTGGTCTTATGCACTGTGTATTTATATAAATATGTGTACCTCTTGTGTTGTTCAAGTTAATGTAGGTAAACTAACATTATTCCTGCTGTGGTTGAACAGGTCTCTCTTGAAAAAGGGAGACCTTTTTTAAGAGAGAAATTAGACCAAAAAAAACGAATAAAACATCTGTTACCCTGTTACCCCAAAGTGATGAGTGTCTTTCTCTACCTGTGTGAAGTGTGTGTTGTCCCCAGGCCCAGAGGGAACTGGTGGCATGTAAGGAGGAGCGGGCCCTGCAGAATGTCTGTGTCCTGGCGAACACTTCCAGTGTGCAGCCCGGGATTCCGCTCCCCCTGACACCCTTGCGTGTGAGGAGGCCTGGCTGTTTGTGACTATAATAAACGAAGAAAGAAGGCGTACGGTGTTCTGGGCCGTCTCCAGCTTGCAAAACACCTGTATCTGACTCAGCCAGCGCTAATCACACCTATCCACAGCACGGCAGACAGCTTCCCGCCCTGCAGGGGGAGGGTGGGAGGGAGGGTGGGAGGGTGGGTAAGGGTGGGAGGAGGAGGTTGGGAGGGAGGTGAGGGGGAGGGTAGGAGGGAGGGAGGAGGAAGGGAGGGGAATGGAAGGAGGGAGCAGGGGAGGGGGGGAGCAGGGGTAGTGTGGAGGGAGACAGATGTACAAAGGAACTTGAAAAGACAAATGAAGATGGAGATTGAGGCAGGTCATTTAAGGTGAATTAAAAAAATATAAAATACAATTAACCAGAATTCTTAGAAGGTAAACATCTACAGTTCGAACAAACACTAATTTGAACAATTGTGTAATATTTTGTGTAATACTTAGCAATATTTAGTTTTTCCTATTTACGTATTATTCATACCTCCATTACTGCTGTTGCACTACTACTTATTACTTATATTATTACATTGCATTATTATACCGTATTATCATAATTAACCGGTAAACCCACTTGGTACTTCACACTTGTTTATTTTTATTTTATACTTATACCCACCTGATACTTAATTTATTTTCTGACCTGTTTTGTCGTTTTATAGTGTATTGTATATCTTTTTTGCTAGTTCTTTCTCCTGTGTGCACTGATGTAAAGGCGAGCTTCTGTAACAAAGAGTTTCCCTTTGGGAATCAATAAAGGATTTTCTGAATCTGAAACACACTGTGGTGTATTGAAACATTGAACGCCTTGACCTGTAGGTGGTGTGGGAGTGGGGCTGATGTGAAGACTGAGAGGACCAGCAGTGAGGTCAGAATGTACCTAATCAGGGGGTGGGGTGTTGAGGGGGGCCACCCAGCATCTTTGCGTTGTCAGCTGGCTGGGATAAACTGTACAGAATGTTGGGTCCAGGGGAGCAGTACTTTACATTACTGAGGCCCAATCCATGACGGTAAACTATGAGCCAAATATGCTGAACCTAATCTGCCTGCCTGCCTGCCTGCCTGCCTGCCTGCCTGCCTGCCTGCCTGCCTGCCTGCCTGTCTGTCTGTCTGTCTGTCTGTCTGTCTGTCTGTCCGCCTGCCTGTGTTGTGCCTATCTGTCTATGCCCAGTCGCTAGACACATGAGTTCCAGAGCATTGCTTAAGCTCAACTTTTGTCAGACATATCATCATGTGACTACTCTCCTGCACTCCTCAATGACTCCTGGCTCTGTTAGTGTTGTGTGCTTTTCGGCCAGTAGTCCCAATAAGATGAAGCTCCTCTCGAGAATTCCAACTCAGGGGCCAGGGAAATGTGTGCAGGGGCAGAACCAGAGGGGACATGCTGTGCTGAGGGAAGGTGTGAGGCTGGGTGTAATTGCCTGTGTTTGAGGCACACATGTACAGTAGATGCAGATCACTATAAATGTGAACATAAGGGAGTGATGTGTTTGTGTGTGTGTGTGTGTGTGTGTGGTAAGCGTACTGTAAGTGGACTGTTGACTCCGGAGGAATGCATCGCTGACTCAGTCTGTCTGTCAGCCGTGGCCTTGCTCACTCTGTGGACTCATTCCCATTCTGCAGCCCCTCTAGGGAGGCGAGGGAGATGAGGCGGGGGGGGGGGGGGGGTAGGGGGCTGCTTGTTGCCTCATGTCGGATTTCCGGCCAATCTCCTGGAATTTGCGGCCACAGATCTCCAGGAAGCTCTGGATGACTGCCTTGTTTAGGCTCCGCACTCCATTTTTAGGCAGCAGCCCACTGCACGATGAGCCATTCATATTTCAGACCAGTCGTGGGCGCAATCACAGTCTAGTCCCTCACCTCCTGGCTGTCTACACTGTGGTTATACTTTACCACTGAACTGCAGTCGAGGTTGGAGAACTGGAGAACAGAAGAGCTGTTTGGGTTCTTGTGTGTGGGGAGGGGGGGGGGGAGAGGGGGGGGAGGGGGGGGTGCGTAGTACTGTGATGTAACAGCTTTGTTCCAGTGGAGAGAGAGAAGCTCTGTCTTCAGTGGATCCCACACCTCTCCTCCCACCCAGGACAGGCAGACAAACAGACCTGCTGTGTGCTGCTCCTTCTGTGAGCTCTCTGAGCATCTCAGATGCTGCCCCAGAGCTGTGTGTGTGTGGGTGTGTGTGTGTGTGAACCTGTGTGCGTGTGAGCCTGTGTGCGAGTGAGCCTGTGTGTGTGTAAGCCTGTACGTGTGTGTGTGTGTGGGCCTGTGTGTGTGTGTGTGCGTTTGAGGCCGTGGCTGCCCATGGCTGTGTCTGTATTTTTCAGCCCAGGATTGCGTGGGCCTCTTCTCTCTCATTCGGCTGTCACAACAAACATCCTAGTTCTGAGGAGGACTGACCTCTAATGCACTCACAGCAGCTTCTCACTTCCTCTGCCCCACCCCCCTCCCACCCCCTCACCACACCTCACTAATGCTCTATTCAGCCCAGATGTTCAGCAGACATTGACTCACTGCACTGTTTGATGTTGTGTTTAATGAGGTGCTGCGGGGTGAAGGTGACAAATGTTCCCAAAAATATAATACAACATTACAATTAATAGTGGAATCAAAATGTGTTAGTCATCGGTTTGTCATAGTTTGTAGGAAATAGCCCATTTCTCATGAATCGCTCACCCGCATAATATGCAAATCTAGCGTTAGACAGACCCCTAAACACAGTAATATGTCTCAGAAATCAATCCTGTATACTTGTCCACCCTCAAGCAAATTTCCCTTTCTCACAGCACTCCTCTTTCAGCTAGCCTCAACTGTTAAAACATTTCTAAAATATTCCAGTATGCGTTGTGTAGAGACGAGCACATGAATCACAGGACAGTATAATGGGTCTGTTAGGAGCTCTATTTCATGCATAACCTGTGTGCGTGTATGGGGGTGTGTGTGTTTGTGTGTGTGGGTGTGTGTGTGTTCAGGTGTCTGTCGCTCTGTCTGTCAGCATAGTGGCACTATCCTCCAGTGTTTCTTTACACCAACAGAATGCAGTGTAAGGCACGTTCCACTTTGACACACACGGTACACCTTTACACACACACACACACACACATAAGAACAAGCATACACACACAAACACAGGTACACACGTACACAGAAAATGACATCCACACAAGCACATGTACAAGCACGCACAGACACAGGCACATACACACACACACACACACACACCGGCACACACACAGACACGCACACACACAGACACACATAACCCTGGGACAGAATGCCATAGGGTTGGTGGAATGTGACCTGGTGACCTTCGCCTGCAGACTTCCACATGGAGCCCGGACGTTGGGGTGGTGTGCTTGGGGAGAGGAGGCCAGAATAGCCCTGGTGTCCGGTAACGGGAGACAGCCTCTGTTTGTAAACCATGGCCAAATGACACACGCAGTCAGATAACACTGTGGCCTACACCGTGAGCGTATGACACGCATGCTCAAGGGCCCCAAGTTTGTACAAACACATGTATGAATATTTATGATGTCCAAGAAAGGGCAAAAGAGAGAGAAAAAAGGGGGGCGGGGGAGAGAGAACATGGAAGGGGGAGGGGTTGACGGACTTTCAAAGATCAGTGTGTACGTTTTGTCTTGTTCAGCACTGGGTGAACCTTGCAGCCACGCATTTTTTTGCCTTTCATAAATCCTGACTTTCCAGTTTGACGTTGAAGGTTTTTTTTTTCTGTCTGGGAGCGCACGCTTGCAGCAGAGCAAACCACCCAGGCCTGGTTCATTCTACGGTAACGTCCAAACAGGGGAGTCTCCAGGACTGAATACAACGCACCTAACATGCATGGACACTAATGCACCAAGATACTCACAAACAAACATGTCCACCTCCACACAAGGTCAATGTGAAGCCAATGTGCTCCAAAATAAAGTTGGACAGCTACCATGGGGAAGCAGACAGAGAAAAAATAGTCAAGCACTCAAAAATAACGCCCACGATTAACCACATCCTATCGGCATATTTATACAATGTGCAGAGCCATTGCATCACACCACACTGTCACTCATACGTGGTTCATTTGGAACTTAGGTTTGGTCCTCCGAAGATCGTTCAGCCCTGTTGATGATGTCAATGCAAATGAGCTTGTTCTACCTCTGAATACAAATCTACTGTATGTTCTTCCCACCTGTCAACGCTGTTCCGTTTGACAGCTTCAGAGATTCCAGCAATTGGAGATGGTAAACAAACATCGCTCATGGGGAAGGGGGCTTGAGGGGGATGGGGGGGGGGGGGGCAAGGGGGGCGTTCTCTGGCATTGACGGTAGTGGGGGATCAAGAAGGTTCCGAGCAACCCAGAGTTTGAGTCTGGACGAAACCTGTGATGTAAATCATTTGTCCTTTTCCACAGACAGATGGGGCTGAGGCGAGCCCCACCCCTCTGAGTGTGGAGAAAGGCGACGGACGGATCTGATAGATCTGGTCCAACCAGTCACCGATGGCAAGGCTTTCGGAATGGCCTCAAGTGTATCTGACTACAGCGCTAGCCTGCCGGTATGATAGGACACGAGTGTAAAAACCTGTTGTGTGCTCTCCGATCATCGGGTAAAAATGTGGATGCGGATGAGAGGATGCGGTGCATCAGAATCCCCCGAGCGGTGGTGTAGGAGGAGGAGAAGAAGGAAGAGGGTTAGAATGACTCGCTTTCGCTTGAAGTGACGGATCCTTTTCCTGTGGCGGCCCGCAGGTGTGTTTCTCGTGAGGTTTCCTGACGCTGTGAGTCAGAAGAGTGGAGAGGTTGTCTCTGCACAGCTGAGTGTGTGTGTGTGTGTGTGTCATGTTCCAGGTGAATCCACGGTTGCAGATGGTCCTCGCGGCAGACAGACTGGTGCCGAGGGAGGCAGTAAAACAATCAGGAAGAAGCAATATATCTGTCCTGTCTATCAAATAGCAAACAGAGCACAGATTGCCCTGGTTGAGCCAGGTCACTGGAGAGAAAACATACACGTACATGCAAACACACACACGCACGTGTGCAAACATGGACACATGCCCACACACATAAACACACACACACACACACACGCACTTCCCATGTCCCAGTCTCACTTAGTCACAGCCACTCTGGAGATACTGTCTTTCTGACAGACAAAAGCACGTTCACACAGTGGTACTGTGCACAGGCCGGGGTTGCGTTACCTCTCCCAATTCGTAGGCTTGACGGCTGAACATTACGTACTGATCTAATCAGAAAGTCCTGGAAGACACACAAGGTGAAACATTTGAGGCCTGAGAGTACACAGAGAGCTGTCGCCCCGGGGCAGGATCTGAGGCGCTGCACAGTGGCACAGGGCCCCTGCATCTGACCAACTGTTACACGCTCGTTCGTCTGGATGAGCTAGTCCAAACACAGGGAGCACCACTCATTCCTTCCCAGAACCTGTGTTCAATTGATGAGTGTGTACATTCTTTTGGGGGGGGGGGAAATATTCATGCCAATACTCGACACACAGCGGTGTGCTTCACTGGACTGCTGTTTGGCCTATAGCTTCTTTTGACGGTTTCAATCAATGTGGGCAAGAACATGCACTGTAGGCTCATGGTCAATTTAGGATCTTCCCTCAGTTTAACTATTCAGGTCAGCCACTGACACACAGAGAGAGAGAAGGAGAGGAAAATGAGAGAGAGAGAGGGATGGCACCATCACTATGGCAACAAGTGAAACAAACAACGCGTGGGTTTTGAATGTTTGAAACACTAGACCCGCAACCGCCACACAAACACGCAGTGAGAACCCAAGCACAATGCACAATGCCAGTTAGCCCTGCAATCCTCCAGACTTAAACCTTAAGGCCCGTCTTCAGAGTTGCGTGGGCTCAGATAATGACCCTGTGGTTGACTAAGGCTTTGTCCATGTTTACTAAACTGGCAGGCTCTGTAAACCCAGGATACACCACCAACACACGGGCCTGATCAGACAGTAGACTCTCATGCTGATCTCATAGACTGGCCAATGACTCAGGAGGTGACCCAGGGCGGTAGGAAGTACTGGCCTACTCACATTTCCTCAACAAAATGCATTCCCAGACCGTTTTAGACTTTTTTGCCATCCGGCTTTGATAGTCTATTTCAACATCAGTACGTTTTTGTGAACACGTCATTTAGACGTGTGCATCCTATGCCCTGAATATCTCAGTTCCAATGGGAACATGTTTATTTACGGCATATATCACTTGGTGTGTGTGTGTGTTTTGTTTGGATGGAACTGGTTACAAGCTACCCTCCGTATAGTGTGTCATCAACAGCTCCTATCTCAGTGTCCATAAGAGGGCAATCAGGTGTGTGTGTACAGGATGTGTGTGTGTCTGTGTATCAAGATGTAGAAAGAGAGCATGAAAAGTACAACAAGAGCTAAACAGACCTAACAGGAAGATCCTCAGGTGTGATTCATGAGTGTGTCCATGTGTGGGTCATTACAGGACACACACCAGGGACAGGGAGAGAGAGGGAGGGAGAGGTAAACAGCCAGGTAAAAGCTGAGCCACAGGCAGTAACAGACACAGACCGCTTTGGAGTTACAGTCACACACACCTATGGAACAAAGGTGGGAATTCAACAGCTCTTGGGACCGACAGCCTGAGGCCATAGCATACAGGAAACAGCAGCATGAGGAGGGTTTGGTACTCAGGAGACCCATTCTCACAGAGAGAGAAAATGCATTTAGATCAGATTTGGGCCAACGCGAATAGAAACGTCCTGGAAAGGGAATTTTTGTGCTTGTGATTTTGTGTGTGGTGTGTGTGTGTGTGAATTTCTGTGAGGGCAGGAAAGATTTGACCAACCAGAGCATAGATATTGTAACGGTGTGTAACAAGACCTGAATCTGTGCCTTAGTGATTTTTTGGAAGGTGTTTAATGAATGACTGTGAGATGTGAGTTGGGTTCTTTGAGTGAATTAGGGTATTCCTTTCTCTCAACCAAGAGCTCACCAGATCATATTACTCAGCAGGGTATGATTTTCTACTGTGTTGTACAGTATTCTACACTGTTGTAGAGTGTTCTACAGTGTCAATATAAGAAAGCAAGGAGGGAGGAGGAACTGAAAAAGCACATTTTGTGCCAGATGCTACTGTCCTGCCAACACCCAGCCTGAACATCTTAAAGTGTACAAAACTCTATACCCACGCAACTGCATACGTGCACACACACACATACACACACTCAGGCACACACACACACATACACACATATGCACTTATGCACACACGTATGCATTCACATGCACTCTCGCACATGAATACATGCACATACTGTATGTACACACACACAACCCCCCCCCCCCTCACGCACACACACACACACACGCACACACACACGCACACGCACGCACACGCACACACACGCACACACACACACAAACACGCACACACACACACACACACACACACACACACACACACACACACACACACACACACACACACACACGCTAATGAAACCCGGCACCACTCCAACTAAGCAACATTTACTGAAAGAGTGACATCGGCATTGACCTCCATGACTAGAATCTGATGTGTTTTATTCTCCACTGGCGACTTGAAGAATAGTCTGTCCTCTGCACTCACCCCATGGCGTAGTGGACACGTGGCAGGATTCATAACCAGAGCTCGTGCTGCTTGTTTTGTGTGGTCCAAACTGGAATGGTTCGATGTGGAAAAACACCAGTTGTATGTTCAAGACTTGAATGAGGTGGCAGCGGTGTCCTCTCCAGCTCTGTGGAGCCTGTGTAGGAGGAGGCCTTGATGGGAGTGTCCTCAGAGTGGTGTGTTGCCCTGCAGTGTGACAGAGCGTGACAGGTCCCTGTGCGGAACTCCAGCCAGGGTTCCTGTCCTGCTCTGGTGTTCAGTGGCAGACAAGATGACTCAAGCTTCTGAGGTCAAGGCGGGAGCCCTTGCTTCATCTCACTGACTGGCCTCAGTCCTTCTCTATGTCTCTCTCTCTCTCTCTCTCTCTCTCTCTCTCTCTCTCTCTCTCTCTCTCTCTCTCTCTCTCTCTCTCTCTCTCCACGCCAGCTCTGTCTGTGTTTTCTCGTTCTGTTCTCTCTCTCTCTTTTCTTTCACCTTCTCTATCTCCTCTTCACCCTTTTCTCTCTCTCCCCTCCATTCTTTTCACCCCCTCCCCCTTCTATTTCTTTTTTTCCCCATTGCCTCTCCCCTCCCGTCTTTCTCTGTCTCTGTTTCTCTTTCTGTGTTTATCCATCTGGTGAGCTAGGGCAGGTGTCTGTCTACTTACTTTCCAGTGTGGGCATGCTTTGATTAATGTGTAAATATTAACAATACTACACCTCTGGTTGGACAAAGGTGACACAGCACTGTTTGCCTACCTCTGTCTTGTGAGGAATCATAACCATGATGTCACAGGTTCATGTGTTTCAGAGAGAGAGAGAGAGAGAGAGAGAGAGAGAGAGAGAGAGAGAGAGAGAGAGAGAGAGAGAGAGAGAGAGAGAGAGAGAAAACATAGTAGATGTGTTTTTCTGTGTGTGAGATAAGGAGAGAGAAAGTGTGTGTGTGCGAGAAAGACAGAGAGTGTACGTGTCTGTGCGCATGTGAGAGAGAGAGAGAGAGAGAGAGAGAGAGAGAGAGAGAGAGAGAGAGAGAGAGAGAGAGAGAGAGAGAGAGAGAGAGAGAGAGAGAGAGAGAGAGAGAGAGAGAGAGCGTGTGTGTGTGTTTGTGTGTGTACGTTTGTCTTGGTCTGTCAGCTTTGTTGCAGCACTGTAGAAGGTGTGTAAGATGCAGGTTAGCAGGTCTGAGCAGTAGAGGCCTCAGCTCCATCTGGGTGTTTCCATCCAGTCATCTCCTGGGCAAACACCGTCTGCTGCCGCCACAGTCTCTGGGACAAACAGACGCTGTCTACAGCTGTCTCCGTCTCTAGGAAGGCTGCCTCTCCTAACTTAAAACACCTACAGCATGTTGCCATGACTTCCACTCAGTGTCGTGGCGGTCAGCGCTGCCTGTGCTGGCGTCACATAAGCTCACAAGCGCTCTTATCCTGGGTTTATTTCCCGTCAGGGGAGGAGGAGGGAGGTGTTACTGGGGGGAGGGGGGTGAAGGAGGGGTTGTAGGGGTGAAAGAGGGGGTGGGGGTATTGCTGAGCCTGGAGGGGGGGGGCTGGTGGGGTGAGCGTGTAGAGTTGGGGGTGGGGGGTGGCAGATGAAGGGGAGGCAGGAGGGCGGGAGGGTGGGGCGGGAGGTGGAAGTGGAGTTGTTGTCCTATCTCCGGGCTGGGTGCTTCCTCCGCTGATAGAGGGACAGGACCTGATAGCCCTGAAAGGAGCTGTTGGAACAGGGAGAGGAAAAGGCTCGCTGGCCCTGGGCCGCTTTCAATGACTTCCAATCTTATCGGGCCCGAAGGCTGGTATGCACTCTCTAGTACTGGTCCTGGGAGAGGGGAGAGGTGTCCCCTTGGCTTCCCCACTCATCTCTGGTATACTCCTAGCAGAGGCTATGTAGAACACTGGAAACATGGGCCTTCAGTTCAACAAACATGGCATCTTCAGCCTTTAGTTGGTGAGTCTGTGCTTTTCAGTCATCTTTACAGGTGATTTCTGGTGATGACTGTAGACTGTTTTTGAGTCCTGCATGTTCATCTGGAGGGGGAGCAGCAGGGACTGTTTGAGGCCTCCAGGATTTGAGTTGCGACCAGTCCTGGGTGAGTACAGTGAGGACTCTGATTGACACGCTGGCTTCAAAAGGATTCACATTCGTTGAGGGAAAAGCTTAAAGTACACAGCAAACTATGTATGCCAGAGTATTAAAGGCCTCTCTTCAAGTTCAAGTCTTTTATTGTCAGATGCACAGACCAACACAGGGTCAGACTGGGCACTGAAATTCTTAGGACAAGACAACGCAAAGCAACCTGGCATTTTTTTTTTTTTTTTAGTTCAATTCTTATATTCTCAGATGCACTGACCATCTTGTTTTTACTGGTCGTAATTGTATGTCATTAAAGTCTATCCATCTCTTTCCTTCTCTCGCTCTCACTCTCTCTCCTTCTCCTTCTCATACACACACAAACACACACATGCTCTCCCTCTCTCTCTCTCTCTCTCTCTCTCTCTCTCTCTCTCTCTCTCTCTCTCTCTCTCTCTCTCTGTCTCTCTCTGTCTCTCTCTCTCTCTCTCTCTCTCTCTCTTCTCTCTCTCTCTCTCTCTCTCTCTCTCTCTCTCTCTCTCTCACACACACATGCACACAGACATGTACACTCTCTCTTTCTCACATACACGCATACACACACACTTTCTCTCTCGCTATCTCACACACAGAAAAACACATCTACTTCTCTGTTTTTTCTCTCTCTCTCTCTCTCTCTCTCTCTCTCTCTCTCTCTCTCTCTCTCTCTCTCTCTCTCACCGTTTTTACCTCTCTGCCATGGTTGGTAATTCATTTGCCCAGTCATGCATTCCACAATATTTTTTAAGTGGCCATTCAGTTCTGCTTATTTGACCACTGAGCATTCAGAGAAAGCTATACATGTCATCACCCTCTCTGTTCCCTATTTTCACTCTCTCACTCTTCCTCTCCCTCCTTTCCTCCCTCTTCCTATATCTCTGCACCCCCCGTTTCCCTTTATCTATCATTCACTCTGTTTCTCTCCCTCGCTCTCCCACTCTCTCCCTCTGCCTCACTCTCCCTGTCCCTCTCTCCCCCCTCTCCTTCTCTCATAGCCTCAGCGTGTTAGTCACAGTGGGGTGTCTGTGGGAACAGGCAGCTGTAGCTCTGTGATGGGGCTGAAGGTAAACAGTGACCCCTCCTCTTCCTCCGGCCTGCTGTTGTCTGGTGACCTCAGTAACAGATGAGCCTATCTGGATCCAGACGATCCAGACGTGCCATACTGAACGTCTCTGGGGGGGTCTCTCTGCTCTGTCGTTGGTCAGGAAGTCAGTCATGCTGCTTATCCCGTGTTTTTTGGAAACAAAGTCGGTGAAATGATGTTTGGCTGCCCGTCTCCATGGGAAACGGGGGCTTGTTCTTGTCTGTAACACAAACGCACTCTCATTCAGATGAGAAATTCACCTAGATCTAAACAACATACTTCACACACACACACACACATACACACACACACACACACACACACACACACACACACATCATAGGGAACAGGCATTTGAAACTGTTCAACTGTTTTTTGCATCGGTCTTGTTTATCTACATGTAGAGCATGTGCTTTTTATTCCACAGCGAGAAGGCAGAACTGTTTTTTAATTAGAAAGGAGAAATAATTAGCATGTGGTAGTCGTCAGGGAGTGGATATCTCAAACAGGGCAAGGGGCTGCAGGGCCTTTTGTCTGAAGTCTACCATGTTTGATCTCCCCTAAACCCACAGAGAGAAAAATAACCCTGTTCTAAGCCTGGAATGTTTGCAGAACTTTCTCTGAAGTTCTGAGAACTCTCATCACCAATCAAAAGGGGGACAAATGAAAGGAACAGTTCAACCCAAATCCAAAATACATATTTATCCTCTTACCTTTAGTTCTAGGTATTCGAGTTTTTGGAGATATTGGCCATAGAGAGATCTGCCTGTGTATATAAGAATGAACGTACCAAAGCAGTGTGGATTCAAATGTTGCATTTCTGGTCTGTTTGTGTGAGGGTTTTATTTTGGATGTTCAAAACATTGTAAGCTGTAGGCATTTAGAAGACGCTTATATCCAAGCCAACATACAAATACTACTTGCAGGAATGTGTGTAGGGGCATGTGTGTGTACTTGCATACGTGTGTGTGTGTGTTTGGCCCTATTTGCATACGTGTGTGTTTCTGTGTGTGCCAATGTACTGTGATGTATTGGATGAAGTCTGTTATTTAGCTCAAGGTATAAGTGAGTGCTGTGCTCAGTGTGCCTCACGCCCACACCTTGAGGCACCAGAGGCCCAGACTCTGGTCCTGCCTTTGGCCCAGGGCGGCTCCACTTCCTGCTGGGAACCACAGGGTTGTGGGGAGGTAGGCTCCCGACTCCTCCTCCACACACAGGAGGCACGGAAAGACTTCAAGAATAAACTGAAATTGTTTAATTTACGATCCCACCAGGCCCCACTCCCATATTTCAGCTGTGTTGAAAGTGAAACACCTAGCTTTGATGAAAGGGCCCAGCTGTGTGTGGTTCACGCCTGCACATCCACGCAGCATGTCTGACAATCCCCTGTTAATGCACTGGGGCCAAGCACCTCAGAGACTGACTGCAGCTTTGTGAAGGGAGACGAACACCCCTGGAACAAAGCCGTCTCTGTGTCGAGCAGATTAAGGGTCACGACTCAGTTGACTTTAAACCTTAAACAAACAAAATCGGTCTGTTGAGATCATGAATTGTTCTACTGTGAGACCACGGTGGAGGAAAGAAATGTAGCCAATGAAAGTCCGTCCATGGTGCATTGTTTGTTTTTTCCCCCCACTTCAATAAAACAATAGATGGCTTTTGTTAGTGAGATCCAGGTGACTGACTTGGGACCGATTCATGCGGGGGAGCAGGTGAGCTGCCGTGTTGTTGAGAGGCAGTGGTTTGGTGAATCATGTGACTATTCCTTTTGCATACGTGCATGCAGACTCACACAATCCTTCTGTTGGCCTTGTTATTGGGTTCAGTACGAGACTCTGCATTTCAACCTTGTTAGACAAGCGACCCCCGGAGCGCATTCTGTTCTGATGGATTGACACGTTTCATCCCTAAATGAATGCGCCCACACAGTCTTGGAGCTGAGAGGACGACGGAAAAACAAGCGTCCGACTGCGTCCGCGTGCTCCCGGCTCCTCAGCGCCTGCTCTAGAGGGCAGTGAGCTGAACCCGCTGCACAGCCAGGAATTAATGGGGTTGCTGCTAGCCAGGTGGCCCAGTAATATAAACGGGTGCATCCCTGTGTGAGGGAAATCAGACACGGGGAAGATCCTGTGTCTGCCGTCTGCTCCTCTGCTGCGGGCCCTTTGGTCACCTTCCCAATTTGATTTTCCTCCTGCTCGCTAACATAGAAAACATTCAAACACGCACACAAAAAAAGTTTTGAGGGCAGCCTGGAGAGGAGTTCTGTCAAGCATGCCGGAAGTGGATCAGGCCTTCCGAAGAAATGAAAAACAAATAAAATAAATAAATGTATGTTCTACCTGCTGGCCTGGCTGCCTCGGATCAGGTCACCCTCCTGACTTCACAGTAAGGCCTAATTCCCCTGGTGAATGGAACAAAGGCAGTCCTGACAAAGCTTAAAGCTCTGCCCTGAATGACTCAGAAGCTGTCATCAGTCACGGCATGACATACGAAACAAGTAGTGTTCATCACGATCACCCAGGCTAATCTGCTGACCTCATTTCATATGTGTTCCTCGTTAAACATGGGTTTTAAACGTGTTTCCACTCAGGGAAGGCACAGTTAAGTACTGGTTATTTAACCTTGTGATTATTTATCTATGCCTTCATTCATCAACTGCAGTTTGTTTGAAAGGATGTTTTCCTCAGATCCAAGCTGGACCGAACATCTGAAATCTTTATCAGTGGCACTAGGCTCTGGGACCTTGGGCCACAGTGTTTGTGTATGTATGTTTGTGTGTGTGTGTGTGTGTGTGCGTGCACGCGTGTCTCGGTTTGTAATCTCTCCCTTGAGAGGTCCTAAATCTCTAAACCAGGTGACAGCACTCCCCTAGCCATCAGCTCTGGTCTTAGATTAATAGATTGCTACATTAGCAAAGCCTTGACCTCCCCCTCCAAAGACTGATCCCAGAAACCCAGGAGAACCTGGAATACTCATCGGCTGTATGCCACAAACTCCTAGGTTAACTGTAGCAGAACGCCATCTTGAATCTTAATACAGAACACTGTCCAATACAGTATTTTTTTTGTTTTGTCTTCAAGAGAGTAGATTGTTATCTGATACTGTTTAGATTTATAGATTAAGATTAGAGATGTATAGCTGATTGTCATTGAGAATTGTATTCAGATAACTTTTTTAAAGATCCTCTGTAGTCCACGTTTAGGGAGGCTGAGGGAGGCTTTCAATACAAATCACATGTCACTGCTAGGGCA
Source organism: Hypomesus nipponensis (assembly GCF_054491055.1). Lineage (NCBI taxonomy): Eukaryota > Metazoa > Chordata > Actinopteri > Osmeriformes > Osmeridae > Hypomesus > Hypomesus nipponensis. The sequence goes on from NC_140369.1 coordinate 15,234,132, forward strand.
AACTTCTCCGGAAACCAGGCCTATTAAGGATCCACTCAATGTGTGACGTCTGAAGTCCTACTGAATTCCTCTGTGCCTTTGAGTCCCGCTCTCTGTAAACCAGAAGGTTGACAGAGGCTGTCCTGTGGGACATTTTGGATTAGCCCACAGCTGTCTGTTTTACAGCTTCTCATATTTTCTGTAAAAATATCAGACACAGATGTAGTGTATCTGTGTGTGTATGTGGGTGTGTGGGGGTGTGTGATTTGCTCCTAAATCATTCAGGAGCAAGTCATCGCTTCTCAAACACCCATTACATCCCTGCAGTAGTCACTGCATCAGTTCGAGTTGCACTTTTTTCGAACAGGAAAGTGACACACCGTAATGGTAGTTCAGTTTATTTAACGTAATAACGAGAAGCAGACCCTTTCATACAAAACCATGTATAGATAGATTTGAACCTGGAACCTCTTAACCCGCAGTCACATGCTCTACAACCAAGCAGTATCTATAACTTCCCTCCATCTAAGTGTCCCAAAAACCCACTTAATTGGCGGCATTATTATTTGTCACACCCATGGTGAGTGTGACTTTGTACTTTCATCTGCTCATACGAGAGTCTACAGTGATCCTGTCTGCCACATGCTCAACACACCCAGTCAAGGAAGACTAGCATAGCGAGGCCACTCCACCCACCACTGTATAAGTCAGACTTCATGCTGTACACCTCAACACAATAACAGTGAAGAGTGATGCAATGGGGCGAGTCACTCCTTGTGTCATTGATCATGTTGAAGAGCACTACTTTGCCCGGTGAGTGGCCTACTCAGAATGTCTGTTTCCCAGAAATGTCTGCCTAAAACGAAGGAAGTGAATAATACGTCAGGCAGCTGGGAGACGCAGGCGGGCGGGCGGGGAAAGACGGCGGTCCAGAAAACATGGCTTAGGCTTACGTCTAAAAGTGTTTCAATATGGTAATATTTACATTTTTGGCGAGCGATGACTGCCTGTTGCCTGGGGACTTGTGTTATGTTTCCAAGGCAGAGGCTAGGCTGGATCGATGTGTGTGGGTCAGTCTGCCAGACAGGGTTGCTGTGCTTCTGCCAGACTACACCAGGATGAGTCCCTGTCTGAGACTTGGTCCTGGGCCCTGTCCATCCAGCTTCTATAGGGACAGGCCTCGACTACCCTCCTCCGAGGCTGAAACATACTATCAAGCAGGCACTGTCATGGCCCTGATCCACAATGCATACAAACTTTGTTTCAGTCTGTAATTGTAGTAAACATTCTCATGTTGGGGGTTCTCCAGTGGCTGACTGTGTAGAGTGTGAACCCAGCTATAGCCTCATCCCAGAGGCCTGGGTTCAAATCTGGCCTGGTCATGTGCAAATCTTTTTACTGTCTCTCACCATATACACGAGTCCAACAGTGGGTGAAAGTCTTGGGTGCAGTTCCAAGCAGCATAGCAGTGTCACAATGACCCCACATTCTAATTTGGACATTTCCTGCATGTCTTCCCTTCTCTATCTCACCCATACAATTATTATGATTATCATAATAAAGCAGAAATGAAAAGATATATCCTTGAACTGATAGACTGTACATATAGTGTGATGAAATAAAAGCATGTGCATGTGTAGATTGGTTGTGGTTTTCTGCACTTTGACAGTGGAACCACAGTACGTGCGCTCTACTATACTTACTCTACTACACTACTGTAATTGCTGCAATGTTTATCTCCCCTTGGACTTTGGTCGCTGGGTAAATGTGCACATAACCGAATTACCTCAGCATGTTAGGGTCGTCCACCTGTCGACCTGGAAGTGAATCCATGACTCACTTCTGATGGTGATGTCAACTGTCCCTTCAAGAGTGGGTGATCAGTGGTGACAAGCAGTGTCACTTTCTCAGGTATATCCTTGTGTAAACTATAAAAGGAAATTCCCTCATGCTCTGAGAACACATTCGAGGGAAGCTAAAAGGTGTATTTGATCTCAGTCTGGCTGGGGTATTAGCCTGGCTATAGTTTACAAATATCAAACAATGACCGTGTTGGAGGGGAAGTGGAAAACCCCAGTGGAAAACCAGTCTGTAGTAGTTTTTGCTCTCCTCCTAAATGTGACACTTTTCCAACTGCCTGACAAAATATTTCTGGGAGGTTGGGCTAACCTGTTCACTCCAGACTAGATTCCTTTGAAGATATATTCAATGTAAATTGAAAAAAAAGTGTGAATTTGAACACCAGGAGTGTTACACGTCGAGTGCCATTTCTCTTCCAGGTTCACTCACAACCTTTCACAAGTACCCCTTCTCCTGCTGGCCACAACTGGCCTGAAGGTATGTCAGAAATGTGCATGAAATTCAAAGGGGGGATTATAGAGAGCCGGGTCCATCTGGTGCCAGATATGTAATGATAAGCCTGTTATGTCCACAGGGCCAGAAAGGGCCACAGGGATTTACTGACGCCGATGCAGTTACACTCTGTTCTCTCCAAACACACACACACACAGACATCTACACGCACACACACCGACACACAACACCTATACACTCACACACGCCCCATATTTCTGCCATTATTGATTTAACACTTCAGTTGTTTGTAGCCATTGTACTGTTATGTTTGGTTAGTATGCAGGGCTCTGGTGGGTTTGTTAGGCCTGGTGCGGATAAGTAACATGACCGGCTAACATTTCTCCAGCTCACAGCTCAAGGAGTCAGCGGTACATTTATTTGACCTCAGAGTTACTCCTGTTTCGAGGACCCGTTGGCCAGCATTGCTTTTTTCAGTCATGGGGATGGGGGTGATCACTGATCAGACCCCATATCAATGTTCATGTTTTGTTCTGTGATGGGCACAGAAGGCTATAGTCCAGTCTGCTGACGGATGTCCCAAATTGTGAGAAGCTCAGCCAATGTTCTGATAAACACTGCGTCAGGCCAGGTAAACAGAAGTGCCCACGCTGATCTGATAAGGAGCAGTCAGACAGCATGGGATCCATGGGGTTACCAGGAGAACACACTGAGGAGATAAGAATGTTTCAGCCTGTGTTTGCTGTGCTGGGCTCTCTTATCTCCTATGGAGCCATCTCTATGGCTGTCCGCTTCTCCCACAGACTCCAGTACGGACCACTGTCTCCACAAGTCTGTCAGTCCTGTCTCCACATTGAGTCTGTCATGTCTCAGCGTTGACGCTGCACGTTTACAGAGCAGCAACTTTCCCCCAGGCCATTGGAACTGTACAGAGGTGCCATGGGAATGATTCACAGAGGCCACTGCATTGATTATTTAAATTTAATTCTGTTCAATTAACTAGCTGATGTTCAGCCCAGCTACTCACATATTCCCTAATCTTGCATGTGGCGCCACTTGAACTTGTAAAAATCCTACCTGAGTTCCATACACATTCACCTTGTTATCGTGTGCCGTAATTTAACATATGCACCATGCAATTTAGCACATTTATGGTGTCAGAGCCATTTTCCATGTGATATAATAGGAGAATAGAACTATAACTGTCGTTACCTAACAGCCTTTTCAAAGTTCCTGCATGTGTAGCAGCTGAAGTTCTACAAAAAATCCAGGATATGGGTTGGAGAACCCCCTCTGGTTTGAATAATATAAAAATAAAACAATAGAATGGAATTGCTCTAACTACTGTCTGGCCCCATGCAACTTTGTTAAGCATTTTACATTGATGGGACAGTGTTCAGTGCTCACTAAAGTGCTCAGTAAGTGCTCAGTAAACTACTGATACTTCTGAGCCCTGATAATCTGCCATACTTTCTACATGCACTCTTTGTATGTCACTTTGGGTAAAAGTGTCTGGTAAATGAATTAGAAGTAAAACGTAAAAGTACTTAGTGTTCAGGTTTGACAGTGCTGCCACTATCCTATTGTGCAAGTGCTGCATGGAGGCGTGTAAAAACCACAGCTGCGTCTTTAAGTGAAGGCGGAGCAAGTGTGTCCATGTAGTGTGCTGGAGCTTAAAAGAACATCGGCCACAACAATAGTAGTCTATCTGAAAGTCACACACAATATCCACAGTATGATTATTGCGCCGTCGTTCTTTACATAGTGCTACAGAATAACTTTTAACCTGCCTGACACGTTACCGATTCGCCACAACATACGGGGGCTTTAACTGTGCTCCAGAGGATTCTAGAGACTGCTAAGTGACAGCGACGTGGAAAACGGAGCACATTGAGGTGAGCCTTGAAAACAACATGAATTGACTTGACTAGTAGTTCTATATGTTCTTGGTATGGATGACGACAGCACAGTGATCGGTGCTATCTTGTATCCCAACTACAGAGCAGGCTACAGCCTCAGAGCTTTTTTTTCTCACGGGGGCGCAGTAAATTGGACAATGGGTTTGCTTTCAGAAGGCTACTTGTGCTGATGTGTAGTCCATTAAACAAGGTACAAATTGACAGTTATGTTGTACTTCTGTATCATGACTTAATATAATGATGTCTGCTTCTAGAATGACTCAATGAATAGGGTAAACTGATTGATTGGCTTGTGGGTGCGAGTTTTTGAGGCTATGATGAATAATGTTTCTGTTAAATCAAGGATCCACTCTGATTTCATCATTCATCATTCAGATTAGAAACACGTAAGGCTATCTTATGATGGTGTGAGTCACCAACTCAACAATTATGATCTCTATCCGGTAAATCGAGGGGAGTGCGCGTCGTGTTTGCTTGCTGCACAGGTAGAGCGAGTATGGTTGCTTAGAAACCGCTGAAGGTTTATGATAGTAGGTGTAAACTTCTTCTTTCTATGTTTTGTGACTTATATATTAATTACCATCTGAAGTATGTAGTTTATTTCCAGTAATCCACTGGAATCCACCGCGCTTCACTCATCTGATACATGGCTAAAATATGTCTCTTATTTGATTTCAATCAAACCAAATGTAATAATACATGATTTCATCATGTGAAGATTCTTTTTTTGTCATATGATAGCATGTAAATGACAACGCATGATACAACTAATAGCCCATGTAAGAAAATGATTTCCTCCATGCAGGTGGTTTAGCATAACCTATGCCACAGCTCAGCTAAGTACACTGATTTATTTTGTGTGTACCATTATGCAAACATGCATCGGATCACGTCTTTAAGCAGTCCTATACCCAGTCTGAAATGAACTGCGCTCTTCTACAAATACCCCATCATTAATGTCTGTTTGTGATAGGCCTCTGGACACGCCATTGGCATAATCCTGTTTCCTGTAAACACACCACGGTCAGTTAGCTGTCAGGACGGACAGTCTTTGCACCTGTTGCTACAGGAAGTGCAAGCCCCTCGGGGTTCATTATCCAGGATCAGATTCCCAGGCCGCCCGTCGAACCGAATCCAAGGCCCCTGGCCTGGCCACAGGGATGGGATGCCTCGATGGGCAGTTTGGCTAGAGCCACTGTCCGGAGTCTAGAGATGTCTGGCTTGTTGTTTTAGAGCTTTGGTTCCTTGCCAGCTGTCTGTGCATCTTGTCATCCTGGACACAGAGTCTCCAGGGGACAACATGTTAGGAGAGGAACATGTCAGGATGGTGAGAATGATGTGATGGAGCCATGTTTGTCTGAAGCAAACATTCTTTGGAGGGGGGGGGGGGGGGGGCTTTTGTTTCACTGTCAGGAATGTGATTGTTCAGGGAGCATTGTTGTTGATCTTAACCCGGGGTCTAAGCTACATATAGGAATAACATTTTTATGACATTAGGAAATGACTGTGATGCTTATTGAATATATGGAAATGATTTTAATGAAAAGAGTGTGTGAGGACCTTGAGTGTCTGCTCAGTCTGACCCTAAAGGGTAACTTGTCATCATGAGCATCAGGTTTCTATATGTTCACCTGGCTACCTGACCATGGAACATTCTCCAAATACCAGTGTTTTCTGAAGTTTAGGTGATGTCAGTCTTTAGATTCAAAAAAGAATATCAGATTCAGAGTAAGTCAGGTTTTTTTTCTCAGAGCATGTACAATGAAGTTTTTAGTTTTCGGTGTTGCCTTTAGTTTCACATTTTGTTGCGATCCAGAAATGGTCCATAATCCATGGATTCTTGGCTGTGTTAGTCCCACAGAAATGTGTGAATTCCTGCATTTTCCTTCCGGTGGGCCTGGCTGTCTTTGTTTACTCAGGCCTGACACACACATCTGACATGACACGAACATCCAGGTCAGCTGACATGCGCTTGCAACACCAGGCACATCTCTGGTTACAGGAAGAGCGAGGCCCTCTCAATCCGCCTGTCAGTCAGTCAGTCAGTGAGAGACAGAAAGAGGGAGGGAGGGGGAGAGAGCACGATCTATAGAGGGCCATCTTGTATTTTAAACTATACAAAAACTCTAATAAATCCGTTTTTTAAATACATTTTGTATGTACAGAGAACTGTAGTACATCCTATTAAGTAAGATGAAATGTGTATGTAGTTCAATACTGGTGTAATGGTGATATACACATACATGTGTTTGCAATATTCTATGATATTAAACTTATTATACACCTTTAATACACATGTATTCATATCTTCAAATAGCCAAAAACCATAACACAGTTTTACAAGGATCCTTTTGTACTCTGAAGTATGACAACATGTGGTTGTGTACTGACCCATGCACCTAGATGTGGTCTGAAGAAACCAGACGAACATTTGGACATGTGTTGCACAAAGAGCTGTGTCCCCCGGGCTTGTCAGGCCAAGGGGCCTTAAGTCCCCGTCCAAGCAAGAGTTTGTCATTCCTCAGCCCCAAAAGCCCAGGAGAATGCTTCTCCTTGTGGTGTGAAAAGCAGTACCGGCCTGGGTCTGAGCCACAAGGCCACGCATCTTTAATTAGTGGCTAAGCAGGCAGGCAGCCTTCAGGGGGAGGAGGAGGAGGAGGAGGAACAACTAGAATATTGTATTTTCTGGGAGATCATTCCTCTACATATCCACCCGGCAGCAATGTTGTGTCACCAGCTGTCACTTCTCCTGTCACTCATGTCTCCTCGTTTCTTGTGCCGTCTTCCAGAACCAAGAAGCAGGAGCAACCGTAACCTCAGCCGGCCGGGCCAGTCCAGCGTTTCCTGGCTTTGATGCGATCCGATTGTGCCTGGAGCATGTCCACAGTGGGCCTGAGTGCACAGAAGATCTGTTTACCCGCACAGAGCTCCCTGCCCTTCCTGCGGGGCAGCTACTGCCACAGCATGGCTGGATCCAAACCCTCGTGGAGCCATCAGCACGACCTCAACAAGTGAGTGCTAACTAGGCATTATGGGATGTCGACCAACAACCACGGAGCAAAGAAGGACTTTGGATTTGTGTTAAAGTTGCTGAAATGTGTTGATGTTTCTCGGTTATGTTATTGATGATGGTGACGTATGCATGTATCTTAACAAGCTGCCCATGCTGTAGTAAATGCTGATATCATTGGTAAAATGAGAGAGAGAGAGGCTGTTACATGGATAGTCATTTTTGTGTTTTCTTTTTTACAGCTTGTACTTTAGTATGGAGTCCTCGCACACAGAGTACAGCCTCCGCACAAAGCAGCCGGTGTCCCTTCCACCATCACTCAGTGTGGACAGTAAGTAAACACACACAAACTTAAGTAGCAGAACACCACGTTTTCATGGGCCTGGTGTTCTAGCTTCTTGGTTAGACAGAGAGGGAGCAGCACTCTCGCTGTTTACTCTTGCTGCCCTAGATACAATACACAGAGCCTGATGTGGGCACGCATAAGAGTTTTAGCCAAATGATAAATATTTAGTGTGAAGTTCTCGCGTTTCTACAACGAGAGGGAAGGGGGAGGCTCGTTGATCTGACCTACTCGTGCTAAATATATCCTGGGGAATGTTTTAACAAAACAGCGAGAGATGGTTTCGTGCTTGGTGATAATTACAGTGTGTCTGTGTGTTGACCTCCAAAATGCATCACTGCTACAGTAGAAACCGTCAGTTACTACATATGTTCTGTTGTCTTACACAACCACTGGAATCTAAGCCCCATCTGTTATCGTGCTTGTGCTGTGTACAGGTGTGTGTGATTTTACACTGTGGTTCAAACTGTAGTGTCTTTATATTGATCTGGTTGTTTGATCGATCCTCTGCAGGGAATAAACACAGTCCCACTGCACAGAGGCTACCTCCAAAGAAATCCCGGCCCATCCAGCTATCCCTATCATCCAGCTATGAGCCCTCCTCCCCCAGCCCGGCAGACGACGACCAGGTGGTCCTGTCCTTCCAGAGGTTGTCTGTGTATGAGCGCAGCAGCCCCCCACAGACACCCGGCCGCTGTGCCAAGCCTCTGCCCCCTCTACCCCTTCCTGTCCGGGCAGACGTCTCCCCAGACCAGGCCATGGACCATGAAGTGGAGCTCTACACCAGCTCGGACGACAGCCGCTGCCTGGTGCCTGAACAGCCGTGCCCCAAGCCTTCCACCTTCCGCTACGGGCTCCCCAGCCACCGCAGTTTCAGGGGCTGCGGGCAGATCAACTATGCCTACTTCGAGGGCCCGTCAGCAGAGCAGCCCAGGCAGCAGGAGGTGCAGCAGGAGGTGGAGCAGGAGGAGCAGAAGCCCCCGGAGCCCCCAGAGCCTCCAGTCGTGGCGTGTCAGAGGCAGCAGGAGCGGGCCCAGAGGAAGCTCCGTCGGTCCCACTCTGGCCCAGCTGGCTCCTTCAACAAGCCCACCTCGCTGCGGCTGTCCTGCCACCATCGCCATGCCTACGTCCAGAGCCAGGCCACAGACAAACCGGAGGTCCCGCCCCGTGTCCCCATCCCTCCGCGTCCCGTCAAGTCGGCAGACTACCGCCGCTGGTCAGCCGAGGTCTCCCCCGGGGCTTACAGCGACGAAGACAGACCCCCGAAGGTTCCACCCAGGGATCCTTTGGCCCAAGGCAGCTCCCGCACCCCCAGCCCCAAGAGCCTCCCCACATACCTCAACGGGGTGATGCCCCCCACGCAGAGCTTTGCCCCGGACCCCAAGTACGTGAGCCGGGGCTTGCAGAGACAGAACAGCGAGGGCTCGCCCTGCATCCTGCCTGTCATTGAACACGGCAGGAAGTCAAGCACCACTCACTACTTCCTGCTTCCACAGCGCCCTGCATATCTAGACAAGCCTTGCCTGGAGAAGTTCCTCCGGGGCTTAGACAGCGCCGACTCTGCAGGGGCCCGCAGTGTAGAGGGCCCAGACTCACAATGGGACTACCAAACTAGAAGGAAAGCACGTGTGGACATGGTTTGATTTATATGGAGCTCACAAAAGTGAACATGACTCTGATGTAACATGAGCAACAACCACTTGGGGAAACAAAAAGGTCTCGAAGCCTTCAATTGCTTACTGCTGCTTTTACAGGAACTGGTTGAAAAAAAAAAAAACGGTTTTTACCCACAACCGTATTCCGAAACAGAGTGTATGTATTTGGCATATACTGTTTGCAGTTACTGGAAATGTTGGAATTGCAATCAAGAAATGCATTACCACTCTGAGTGTGGATGGTATTTAACTGTTAGAGATACTATTTTTGATATGATTACTATTTCATAATGTTTAATATTTTACTGTTTTGCTGATACAGTGGTGCAGTTTTTATTAGGTGTGAGCTGGTCTTGTACCTTCGGTTCTCAGTGTTTTGCGGTTGATAGGTATGGTTATCGTGTTCTCTGCGTTGCTTTTGTGTCACAGAACGAAAGGGACAAAGGGTCAGTAAAAACATCCATGTGTTTCGTGTTCTGCCGATGAAGTCTAGAGAAGACGAGGCCTGTGCGCTTAAACCATAGTTTGAAACTCAATGAAGGATATTTACATGCAAATCCCCAAAGTAATTTCTATAGGATATACATACATGAATATGCATTCATGGAGGCATGCTAAATAGATGTAGTTGCTTCGTTCATGTTTGAAGCTGTGTTTTTGTTTGTCTCTGTCTCCAACATGGGACATTAACGGTGTACCAGTGGGAAGAGGATTATCGCAAATGTGAGCTCATTTCCCCTGTAGTCTGGTGCAGCTTGTGTTCGTGTGTGTGTGTGTGTGTGTGTGTGTGTGCATGCTGAGTATGACTTTCTACCGCACTGTAGAAAATTGGGTTAACAATATTTGTTACTGTGCTCTGCCTGTTTCCAGCACTGCTTAATGTACACAGCAGTTAAGCGCAAACTCATCTCTATATTACTGTCGTTCAGTGTCCAAGTCTTTTTTGTTGCACAGAGAATGGCCTGAAGGACATATATGAATGTATGCTTTACTTACTGAACTATGTCAAATGTTGGAAGCTCAGTCGTTGGTCAAGCTGTGAGTCAGAAGTCAGTTGTCTGGAACTAGTAACTTGCCTTGAGTACTACCTCTAATGATATTACTAACCGATATTATACAAACCCACATCATTTGTCAATTGTTGCCCGTGAACTGTAACCCTTGGAAATCACTGATTCTACATTAAAGCAGTACTAAAATCCCTTCCTGGGGTCAAACTTATGCTCACACAAAGTTCTACTTTGCTGTGAGTTGATTCCTTGTTTCACAGTGTGTTGCACAGAATGACGAGAGTTTGCGTTGGATTGTCTTGTCCTACAATAAGAGATCCCTGATTACAGAGATGCTAGGATCACCTGATAACATTGAGGTATTACGCAGAATGTGGGGCTTGCCTGACTGACACAGACTTTCCTGTTCTGCACATGCATTCCTGCCTGACATGATTGCAGTAGGTGTGGTCCCTGAGACTTTGGCTGCTGGCAGCCAGGAAATGATATGGATTTTATTATGACAGATTATTCGTGAACCATCTTGATGACATGGTAAATGTAGCAAGTGCATAATTAACCCCAATTAGAAAGGTGTAAAACACATTAGCTCTAAGGTCAAACGGTCATTGAAGTATGTTTTTTATTTTTTATCTCTCTTCTTTGTGAAGGGGAAACAAACCATGGCTAATGCCTTGCTTTTTTTTTCTTAAACGTTTACATACATTGTACACTGATATGTTATTTAATCTTAACCTGTTCCCATGTCTTATCAGAAATTAAGAAATCAAATGAAGACTAGTTCATGAAGTACAGCGGACATTCTCTACTGTGGTGAAAACACATGCACTGGGAGCACAGGATGCTGTGTACAGTATTTAACATAATTCCACTTGTCATAATAAATAGTTGATTGATGTATAGTCTTTAAAAAAAGGAACAAATAAACCAACTTATTTATGAACGTGTCCATTGTCTGTTTTATTCTATTTGAGTGTGAAATGGACTCTGATTCAACTGTTTGGTCTGTTTCATCACCCTCACACCCACACACTCCACCTCATTACCCCTGGCTTGCTTCCAAACGAAGAGGATGAGAGAGGGGGGTGTTTGCTTTGCAGACAGAGACTGACTTTTGGTTTTCATTTCCAAAAATATATCAGTTCTTCCATCTCATTATTACCGTATGATTCGTAAAAGTTTGTATTTGTCCAAGTGAGGACATCCTCCAACATAAAGGCCAAGTCATCCAGTCAGCCAGATAAGGGTACTTTGCTTACCTCTTCCTGGTTCCCAGTGACATGTTTGCTGTCATGGGTGGAAGGCTGAGCAACAGAAGAGTGACTTTCATTCATTTTTCATTCATTTTTTTGTGTAAGAACGGTTAGATGGTTTCCAGCTGTCTGCCCATGTCGCCACACCTTGTAAACGCTCATGATCAACTAAGACGGGTAAAGGTCCTCATCACAAACTAACAACTTGTTGTAATGAACGAGTAAAACATTCTACAAAGTCCCTTAAGATGTACATTATTGACATATGAGTGTCTGGCTAGTGAGCTGGCGGCTGTGAGATCAAGGCCTATCCCCTCAGCAGAACAATAGACAGCAATGATCTAGGCTAGCTGCCAGCCCCTGGCTTCACACGACACTGTCCCCTCCCAGGTGAGCTGCCTGGTGACAGCATAGGTGGTGACCATGGCAACAGTGACAAGGGTTGTCCATTTGAAGTGGGGTGTCTAACAAGGGCAGGATGTGACACTACGATCAAGTTATACAGCAAAATACACAACCGAGTCTTGAATCTGGTGTCTGTAATGGTCTTTTTGGGATTCATAAAATGTGGTTTGTTTTCTGCACAAAACTGTGGTTGCCTGTCGGTCTATCAACAACCTGAGAGACAAAAGACACATTTCTGTGTTAAAGGATTGCTCATCTGTTCAACCGTAATGCTGATTCGGTGTGAGGAGCAGGAACATACTTTTATGGACACTATTATTATCCTCATTACGGTTATTGCTTCATTCATTATTATATAACGTCTGCTGCTTTGCCCGCGGAAGTCTAGGCATACATCAGTGCACTTGCTATGTCTGAGTCGATTACACAATCCTGCAGCACAAGGAGGTGTGTGTGTTCGGTTAGGTGTGTGGGCAGGTTGACGGTGCATGGTAATGGGTCTGATTACAACTTGAGAAGAAATTATTTGTGTTGCAGTGATTGAGGAAAGGGATGTATACATGTCTGTTCAACTGATCTTTTGGGTGTAGAAAAACATGTTCAAAGGCAAAATGGGAGTTAAGCTTGAAGAAAGGAAAACATTTAAAAACAAATAACCCCACCTGGTCAGATCCAGGCTTTAGATTACACCACCAGCATAGGGGCACCATGCTGGTGGTGCGGGCAGAGGAAAGATATTGTTGACTCAAAAGTTTGACTCACTGTTTTGGTAGTGCCAACGACCTGTCAACGAATAGCTAAATGGCATGTACATGAACAAATAGATGTAAGCTTATATTTTGCTGTTCTAGGCAACGTTCTACAATCGATGGGGGAACATTATAGAAGCAGGAGCTCCCTCTAGTGGAAAAAGTTTGTAATGAACAAGGATCCTAATCTAAAGCAGGGCTGCCAACCCTACTCCTGGAGAGTTACTGTCCTGCAGGATTTCTTCACAACCCTGATCCAGCTCGCCTGATTATAATTATTTGCTTGCTGATAAGCTGAACTACGGGGACTGGAGCGAAAACCTACTTTCCAGGAACAGGGTTGGGCATTCCAGGCATGTAGCTTAAAATAGCTGGGAGGACATCTATGGGCAACCAAGAGAACAATAAAAAATCAGCAGGGGGAAATTGTTTCTTCTTTCTTACTTTCTTTCTTTCTTTCATGATTTGTGGTCTCTAGATTAAGTGTGCTAACAAATCTCTTAACCACGTTTAACCATGCCGTTAATTCGAAATAGATAAAATTAAATGAATTCATGCCAGTGATGGTGTGGCTCAAAATCCTGCAAATCGCTTTACTGCTTATTAAAATATTATTGACATGACAGTTAAAAACATGACATAAAACAGAATTGTAAATTCATGTCAAGAAAAAAAAAAACTGAAATGATAAAAAATACAGCTTTTTGTTCAAATAGAAAATCAGGCAGCTTCCAGTAGATTTACCCTGTCAAAAACGGATCTCTGGACGTTTAGTCCTCACCTGAGGACAGATATATGAGGAAGATGTGTGAATGATATAGCCATTGATGAAGTTTCAAATGGGTGCATATCAGCAAATTAACTTACATTTAATGATGTGTCCACGTGCTCAAGATGTGGTCTGAAAACACCTGGGGTGGAATCTCCTACAAAACCTAGATTGTTTTTTATGTTGTACTCTCTGCTTCTGCCAGGTAGATTACGGGATTCAGAGTCTATAATGAAACAAAATACAAGTGCATTTACTTTGGTGAAAACGTGTCAGTGTGGTCCAAGGAGAGGAAGAAAAGAAAAAGAGTGAAGCAGACCTGTGTTTGAGAAGTCAAAGAAGTCCTCATCAAGAGCACTCAGTCTACGGGCTCTGGGTGACTGCTCCCTGTTCCTTTATACACACAGAATTAAACAAGACAATGTACTGAAAGACAAAATGAGGACTTTTTCACTTGGTCCTAACAAAACTCTCTTTTTGAAAGCTCCTATCCACATCTGCAGTCAGTACACCATGTATTTGATTATTTTGACATAACTGACCATATTCCTTGATGCCTCGTGCGAAGAACAATGATCACAATGACTATGACCATGAGGAGAAGAGCTGCTGACAGGGATCCAAAGACAGCTCCATAAAACCCAGGGCCCCAGTGGAACATTTCACACTGAGGTCCAGTGTATTGCTCCAATCCAGACTCATAGCACCTGTGTTGGATGTAGAGTAAGTATAGACGTTGATTAGATACTCACAATGTGAAGTTTTACTGGCTGAACAGACCAGAAAAAGTACTGTAGTCTGTAAAATGTGAATCTATTCCAAACCAGCATATACAAAGTTTTATCTTAAGAATCCCCGCAAAAATAATTCTCACCGACAGATTGGTCCCGTTTGTATATTGTTAAGGCATTGTCCATGTCCATTACAGTAATTAGGGTTTCTCAAACAAGGACCATGACACTTCCAAGACCCATCAGAGACTTCTGGAGTGTAGTTGGCAAATTTCTCAAGGCAGGTGATGTATGGTCTAAGATCTGTGATATCTGTAAAGGATCATATTTATTGGATATATCTGAGTCTATTGTATTCATAGAAATAAAACAACATTCTGATTAATTGAAAGGATTTAATGACAAAACAGTACTCACTCATAATTTCTGTTGGCTGTAAGGCAATATTCCTTACTTCTATGCTCACATTCCCAAATGCTTGGCTAATGTTATTCAAGTTATATGTGTTATTTAGGATATTTAGCAATGTGGATTTCAATCCAGTGTTTAGAAAATGTATTTGAGAGTCATTGTTGGGATAATTGTATTGAACTTCAGTGTCCGCAATGACACTTCCTCTTCTAAAAAGGGAAACATACAAGAGTTGACATAGGAGAATAATCCAAATCACTCTCAGGTATATCACATACTCAGTACCCCCTACCTGAGATTGATGACTTCGACATTCTTAAAGTTTTGTGGATCTGCTTTCATGCAGAGAAACATTAGCTGAAAAATCAAGAGGGTGTTAGTTGTGTATAAACAATGCCATAATACTTGCAATACATAAAATGCTATAACATATTTCATACTGAACCTCTTTGATCAATGCATTGATGAATAAAACAGATTCTGTGGAGTGTAGATCACTGTAAGCAGGATGAAATTCTTTGTCAATTCTCAAAGAGATGTTCAGCTTTCTGGTGGGCACTGATTTATTATCTGCAAACAAATAGGCATGAAGTCTCTGTTATCATTTATGCAGTATACACGCTGAAAAAGTGATTAGATAATACTTAAACCATATTCTTAGACAATGTTAGCAGTACTATCATTTGTACAAAATGTGTCAGTTTTAGTCAGGTGTAAGATAAACTACTCATGCTACGGCTTAAACAGTTACACAATAAATGTTTACACTATTCAACATGAGTTAAAAGGCAAAATGCAATGTACACCACTAATTTGTTAATTTACTTGAATCTTGTAACAAGTATGGGACTGGACAGTTCACCTAATGCAGCGGTGATTTCGTTGTTCCCAAAGGTACAAGTATCTCCAAAGGTGAAATCCAAGCAGTGGCAAATACATCTTCCAAATGTGTCATTGAATAAACAAGGAGCTCCAAAACAGTTACAGTCATCTTCTTTGCACTGAACAGTTACAGTTGATGTTGGGATCATTGAACTGGAAGCATTTGAATGTGTAGAGGGGACTGTTGTCGATTGATGAACCAATGGAGTTGTTGACTGAATATTTGTGCTAAGGGTAGGAATCAATGTCAAATGGGATGTGCTAGAAGTTGTTATTTCAGTTAATATTCCATCCCCTGTGGTCACGTTGCTCAAAGGTAACGTTGCTGAAGACAGGGTCGGTGTGAATGTAGTAGATGTGGTGATTGGGGTTAGCTGAGTGTTTTCCGTCGTATGGGCAGTCGTGTGTGTTGAAGTGTGTTCTGGACTTGATGTCTCGTTGGCTATGCTTGCATTTGTAGTAAATGCTGAGGTGACAGAGGATGACGCTGTCGTAGGTGGTTCAGACTCAGCAGTCGTTTCGGTGGAAGTCAATACTTTAGTTGTCTTTTGTGACTCATCCGATCGTGTTACCATGGTAGATGGAGGGGTGTCTGTAGTCATTGTGGGCTCTGTTGTCACAGATTTTGGTGTGCTCTGGGAAAGAATTACAGTCGATGCTTCAGTCTCTCTGGTGGAGTCGGATTCAACATTCGTAGAAGTCAGTGAGGGAATGCTTAAATTGTCAGACGTTGCCATGACACTGGAAGGTGACATTGTAGAAGCAGTTACAACAGCTGTGACTTGTGAGCTGTCTGAGACTGTCACCAAGGTAGTTTGACTGGTATTTTGAGTTGATTGAGGTTCTTCTGAGGTAAGAGTGGAAGTGCCATCGGTTGGCCCTTCGGTTAATCTTGCATTCCCTGTGGTTGAGCCAGATTGGGGGCTTGTTGAAACTGTAGACATTACTTGAGTGCTGAAGATATCTGAGGTGGTCACTTTGTTCTGAGGGGACATTGCTGAAGACATGGTTGGTGTGAATGTGGTAGATGTGGTGATGGGGGTTAGCTGAGTGTTTTCCGTCGTATGGGCAGTCATGTGTGTTGAAGTGTGTTCTGGACTTGATGTCTCGTTGGCTATGCTTGCATTTGTAGTAAATGCTGAGGTGACAGAGGATGACGCTGTCGTAGGTGGTTCAGACTCAGCAGTCGTTTCGGTGGAAGTCAATACTTTAGTTGTCTTTTGTGACTCATCCGATCGTGTTACTATGGTAGATGGACGGGTGTCTGTAGTCATTGTGGGCTCTGTTGTCGCAGAGTTTGGTGTGCTCTGGGAAAGAATTACAGTCGATGCTTCAGCCTCTCTGGTGGAGTCGGATTCAACATTCGTAGAAGTCAGTGAGGGAGTGCTTAAATTGTCAGACGTTGCCATGACACTGGAAGGTGACATTGTAGAAGCAGTTACAACAGCTGTGACTTGTGAGCTGTCTGAGACTGTCACCAAGGTAGTTTGACTGGTATTTTGAGTTGATTGAGGTTCTTCTGAGGTAAGAGTGGAAGTGCCATCGGTTGGCCCTTTGGTTGATCTTGCATTCCCTGTGGTTGAGCCAGATTGGGGGTTTGTTGAAACTGTAGACATTACTTGAGTGCTGAAGATATCTGAGGTGGTCACTTTGTTCTCAGGGGACATTGCTGAAGACATGGTTGGTGTGAATGTGGTAGATGTGGTGATGGGGGTTAGCTGAGTGTTTTCCGTCGTATGGGCAGTCATGTGTGTTGAAGTGTGTTCTGGACTTGATGTCTCGTTGGCTATGCTTGCATTTGTAGTAAATGCTGAGGTGACAGAGGATGACGCTGTCGTAGGTGGTTCAGACTCAGCAGTCGTTTCGGTGGAAGTCAATACTTTAGTTGTCTTTTGTGACTCATCCGATCGTGTTACCATGGTAGATGGAGGGGTGTCTGTAGTCATTGTGGGCTCTGTTGTCGCAGAGTTTGGTGTGCTCTGGGAAAGAATTACAGTCGATGCTTCAGCCTCTCTGGTGGAGTCTGATTCAATATTCGTAGAAGTCAGTGAGGGAGTGCTTAAATTGTCAGACGTTGCCATGACACTGGAAGGTGACATTGTAGAAGCAGTTACAACAGCTGTGACTTGTGAGCTGTCTGAGACTGTCACCAAGGTAGTTTGACTGGTATTTTGAGTTGATTGAGGTTCTTCTGAGGTAAGAGTGGAAGTGCCATCGGTTGGCCCTTCGGTTGATCTTACATTCCCTGTGGTTGAGCCAGATTGGGGGTTTGTTGAAACTGTAGACATTACTTGAGTGCTGAAGATATCTGAGGTGGTCACTTTGTTCTCAGGGGACATTGCTGAAGACATGGTTGGTGTGAATGTGGTAGATGTGGTGATGGGGGTTAGCTGAGTGTTTTCCGTCGTATGGGCAGTCGTGTGTGTTGAAGTGTGTTCTGGACTTGATGTCTCGTTGGCTATGCTTGCATTTGTAGTAAATGCTGAGGTGACAGAGGATGACGCTGTCGTAGGTGGTTCAGAGTCAGCAGTCGTTTCGGTGGAAGTCAATACTTTAGTTGTCTTTTGTGACTCATTCGATCGTGTTACCATGGTAGATGGAGGGGTGTCTGTAGTCATTGTGGGTTCTGTTGTCGCAGAGTTTGGTGTGCTCTGGGAAAGAATTACAGTCGATGCTTCAGTCTCTCTGGTGGAGTCTGATTGAATATTTGTAGAAGTCAGTGAGGGAGTGCTTAAATTGTCAGACGTTGCCATGACACTGGAAGGTGACATTGTAGAAGCAGTTACAACAGCTGTGACTTGTGAGCTGTCTGAGACTGTCACCAAGGTAGTTTGACTGGTATTTTGAGTTGATTGAGGTTCTTCTGAGGTAAGAGTGGAAGTGCCATCGGTTGGCCCTTCGGTTGATCTTGCATTCCCTGTGGTTGAGCCAGATTGGGGGTTTGTTGAAACTGTAGACATTACTTGAGTGCTGAAGATATCTGAGGTGGTCACTTTGTTCTCAGGTGACATTGCTGAAGACATGGTTGGTGTGAATGTGGTAGATGTGGTGATGGGGGTTAGCTGAGTGTTTTCCGTCATATGGGCAGTTGTGTGTGTTGAAGTGTGTTCTGGACTTGATGTCTCGTTGGCTATGCTTGCATTTGTAGTAAATGCTGAGGTGACAGAGGATGACGCTGTCGTAGGTGGTTCAGACTCAGCAGTCGTTTCGGTGGAAGTCAATACTTTAGTTGTCTTTTGTGACTCATCCGATCGTGTTACCATGGTAGATGGAGGGGTGTCTGTAGTCATTGTGGGCTCTGTTGTCGCAGAGTTTGGTGTGCTCTGGGAAAGAATTACAGTCGATGCTTCAGCCTCTCTGGTGGAGTCGGATTCAACATTCGTAGAAGTCAGTGAGGGAGTGCTTAAATTGTCAGACGTTGCCATGACACTGGAAGGTGACAATGTAGAAGCAGTTACAACAGCTGTGACTTGTGAGCTGTCTGAGACTGTCACCAAGGTAGTTTGACTGGTATTTTGAGTTGATTGAGGTTCTTCTGAGGTAAGAGTGGAAGTGCCATCGGTTGGCCCTTCGGTTGATCTTGCATTCCCTGTGGTTGAGCCAGATTGGGGGTTTGTTGAAACTGTAGACATTACTTGAGTGCTGAAGATATCTGAGGTGGTCACTTTGTTCTCAGGGGACATTGCTGAAGACATGGTTGGTGTGAATGTGGTAGATGTGGTGATGGGGGTTAGCTGAGTGTTTTCCGTCGTATGGGCAGTCATGTGTGTTGAAGTGTGTTCTGGACTTGATGTCTCGTTGGCTATGCTTGCATTTGTAGTAAATGCTGAGGTGACAGAGGATGACGCTGTCGTAGGTGGTTCAGACTCAGCAGTCGTTTCGGTGGAAGTCAATACTTTAGTTGTCTTTTGTGACTCATCCGATCGTGTTACCATGGTAGATGGAGGGGTGTCTGTAGTCATTGTGGGCTCTGTTGTCGCAGAGTTTGGTGTGCTCTGGGAAAGAATTACAGTCGATGCTTCAGCCTCTCTGGTGGAGTCTGATTCAATATTCGTAGAAGTCAGTGAGGGAGTGCTTAAATTGTCAGACGTTGCCATGACACTGGAAGGTGACATTGTAGAAGCAGTTACAACAGCTGTGACTTGTGAGCTGTCTGAGACTGTCACCAAGGTAGTTTGACTGGTATTTTGAGTTGATTGAGGTTCTTCTGAGGTAAGAGTGGAAGTGCCATCGGTTGGCCCTTCGGTTGATCTTACATTCCCTGTGGTTGAGCCAGATTGGGGGTTTGTTGAAACTGTAGACATTACTTGAGTGCTGAAGATATCTGAGGTGGTCACTTTGTTCTCAGGGGACATTGCTGAAGACATGGTTGGTGTGAATGTGGTAGATGTGGTGATGGGGGTTAGCTGAGTGTTTTCCGTCGTATGGGCAGTCGTGTGTGTTGAAGTGTGTTCTGGACTTGATGTCTCGTTGGCTATGCTTGCATTTGTAGTAAATGCTGAGGTGACAGAGGATGACGCTGTCGTAGGTGGTTCAGACTCGGCAGTCGTTTCGGTGGAAGTCAATACTTTAGTTGTCTTTTGTGACTCATTCGATCGTGTTACCATGGTAGATGGAGGGGTGTCTGTAGTCATTGTGGGTTCTGTTGTCGCAGAGTTTGGTGTGCTCTGGGAAAGAATTACAGTCGATGCTTCAGTCTCTCTTGTGGAGTCTGATTGAATATTTGTAGAAGTCAGTGAGGGAGTGCTTAAATTGTCAGACGTTGCCATGACACTGGAAGGTGACATTGTAGAAGCAGTTACAACAGCTGTGACTTGTGAGCTGTCTGAGACTGTCACCAAGGTAGTTTGACTGGTATTTTGAGTTGATTGAGGTTCTTCTGAGGTAAGAGTGGAAGTGCCATCGGTTGGCCCTTCGGTTGATCTTGCATTCCCTGTGGTTGAGCCAGATTGGGGGTTTGTTGAAACTGTAGACATTACTTGAGTGCTGAAGATATCTGAGGTGGTCACTTTGTTCTCAGGTGACATTGCTGAAGACATGGTTGGTGTGAATGTGGTAGATGTGGTGATGGGGGTTAGCTGAGTGTTTTCCGTCGTATGGGCAGTCGTGTGTGTTGAAGTGTGTTCTGGACTTGATGTCTCGTTGGCTATGCTTGCATTTGTAGTAAATGCTGAGGTGACAGAGGATGACGCTGTCGTAGGTGGTTCAGACTCAGCAGTCGTTTCGGTGGAAGTCAATACTTTAGTTGTCTTTTGTGACTCATCCGATCGTGTTACCATGGTAGATGGAGGGGTGTCTGTAGTCATTGTGGGCTCTGTTGTCGCAGAGTTTGGTGTGCTCTGGGAAAGAATTACAGTCGATGCTTCAGCCTCTCTGGTGGAGTCGGATTCAACATTCGTAGAAGTCAGTGAGGGAGTGCTTAAATTGTCAGACGTTGCCATGACACTGGAAGGTGACATTGTAGAAGCAGTTACAACAGCTGTGACTTGTGAGCTGTCTGAGACTGTCACCAAGGTAGTTTGACTGGTATTTTGAGTTGATTGAGGTTCTTCTGAGGTAAGAGTGGAAGTGCCATCGGTTGGCCCTTCGGTTGATCTTGCATTCCCTGTGGTTGAGCCAGATTGGGGGTTTGTTGAAACTGTAGACATTACTTGAGTGCTGAAGATATCTGAGGTGGTCACTTTGTTCTCAGGTGACATTGCTGAAGACATGGTTGGTGTGAATGTGGTAGATGTGGTGATGGGGGTTAGCTGAGTGTTTTCCGTCGTATGGGCAGTCGTGTGTGTTGAAGTGTGTTCTGGACTTGATGTCTCGTTGGCTATGCTTGCATTTGTAGTAAATGCTGAGGTGACAGAGGATGACGCTGTCGTAGGTGGTTCAGACTCAGCAGTCGTTTCGGTGGAAGTCAATACTTTAGTTGTCTTTTGTGACTCATCCGATCTTGTTACCATGGTAGATGGAGGGGTGTCTGTAGTCATTGTGGGCTCTGTTGTCGCAGAGTTTGGTGTGCTCTGGGAAAGAATTACAGTCGATGCTTCAGCCTCTCTGGTGGAGTCGGATTCAACATTCGTAGAAGTCAGTGAGGGAGTGCTTAAATTGTCAGACGTTGCCATGACACTGGAAGGTGACATTGTAGAAGCAGTTACAACAGCTGTGACTTGTGAGCTGTCTGAGACTGTCACCAAGGTAGTTTGACTGGTATTTTGAGTTGATTGAGGTTCTTCTGAGGTAAGAGTGGAAGTGCCATCGGTTGGCCCTTCGGTTGATCTTGCATTCCCTGTGGTTGAGCCAGATTGGGGGTTTGTTGAAACTGTAGACATTACTTGAGTGCTGAAGATATCTGAGGTGGTCACTTTGTTCTCAGGTGACATTGCTGAAGACATGGTTGGTGTGAATGTGGTAGATGTGGTGATGGGGGTTAGCTGAGTGTTTTCCGTCGTATGGGCAGTCGTGTGTGTTGAAGTGTGTTCTGGACTTGATGTCTCGTTGGCTATGCTTGCATTTGTAGTAAATGCTGAGGTGACAGAGGATGACGCTGTCGTAGGTGGTTCAGACTCAGCAGTCGTTTCGGTGGAAGTCAATACTTTAGTTGTCTTTTGTGACTCATCCGATCGTGTTACCATGGTAGATGGAGGGGTGTCTGTAGTCATTGTGGGCTCTGTTGTCGCAGAGTTTGGTGTGCTCTGGGAAAGAATTACAGTCGATGCTTCAGCCTCTCTGGTGGAGTCGGATTCAACATTCGTAGAAGTCAGTGAGGGAGTGCTTAAATTGTCAGACGTTGCCATGACACTGGAAGGTGACATTGTAGAAGCAGTTACAACAGCTGTGACTTGTGAGCTGTCTGAGACTGTCACCAAGGTAGTTTGACTGGTATTTTGAGTTGATTGAGGTTCTTCTGAGGTAAGAGTGGAAGTGCCATCGGTTGGCCCTTCGGTTGATCTTGCATTCCCTGTGGTTGAGCCAGATTGGGGGTTTGTTGAAACTGTAGACATTACTTGAGTGCTGAAGATATCTGAGGTGGTCACTTTGTTCTCAGGTGACATTGCTGAAGACATGGTTGGTGTGAATGTGGTAGATGTGGTGATGGGGGTTAGCTGAGTGTTTTCCGTCGTATGGGCAGTCGTGTGTGTTGAAGTGTGTTCTGGACTTGATGTCTCGTTGGCTATGCTTGCATTTGTAGTAAATGCTGAGGTGACAGAGGATGACGCTGTCGTAGGTGGTTCAGACTCAGCAGTCGTTTCGGTGGAAGTCAATACTTTAGTTGTCTTTTGTGACTCATCCGATCTTGTTACCATGGTAGATGGAGGGGTGTCTGTAGTCATTGTGGGCTCTGTTGTCGCAGAGTTTGGTGTGCTCTGGGAAAGAATTACAGTCGATGCTTCAGCCTCTCTGGTGGAGTCGGATTCAACATTCGTAGAAGTCAGTGAGGGAGTGCTTAAATTGTCAGACGTTGCCATGACACTGGAAGGTGACATTGTAGAAGCAGTTACAACAGCTGTGACTTGTGAGCTGTCTGAGACTGTCACCAAGGTAGTTTGACTGGTATTTTGAGTTGATTGAGGTTCTTCTGAGGTAAGAGTGGAAGTGCCATCGGTTGGCCCTTCGGTTGATCTTGCATTCCCTGTGGTTGAGCCAGATTGGGGGTTTGTTGAAACTGTAGACATTACTTGAGTGCTGAAGATATCTGAGGTGGTCACTTTGTTCTCAGGTGACATTGCTGAAGACATGGTTGGTGTGAATGTGGTAGATGTGGTGATGGGGGTTAGCTGAGTGTTTTCCGTCGTATGGGCAGTCGTGTGTGTTGAAGTGTGTTCTGGACTTGATGTCTCGTTGGCTATGCTTGCATTTGTAGTAAATGCTGAGGTGACAGAGGATGACGCTGTCGTAGGTGGTTCAGACTCAGCAGTCGTTTCGGTGGAAGTCAATACTTTAGTTGTCTTTTGTGACTCATCCGATCGTGTTACCATGGTAGATGGAGGGGTGTCTGTAGTCATTGTGGGCTCTGTTGTCGCAGAGTTTGGTGTGCTCTGGGAAAGAATTACAGTCGATGCTTCAGCCTCTCTGGTGGAGTCGGATTCAACATTCGTAGAAGTCAGTGAGGGAGTGCTTAAATTGTCAGACGTTGCCATGACACTGGAAGGTGACATTGTAGAAGCAGTTACAACAGCTGTGACTTGTGAGCTGTCTGAGACTGTCACCAAGGTAGTTTGACTGGTATTTTGAGTTGATTGAGGTTCTTCTGAGGTAAGAGTGGAAGTGCCATCGGTTGGCCCTTCGGTTGATCTTGCATTCCCTGTGGTTGAGCCAGATTGGGGGTTTGTTGAAACTGTAGACATTACTTGAGTGCTGAAGATATCTGAGGTGGTCACTTTGTTCTCAGGTGACATTGCTGAAGACATGGTTGGTGTGAATGTGGTAGATGTGGTGATGGGGGTTAGCTGAGTGTTTTCCGTCGTATGGGCAGTCGTGTGTGTTGAAGTGTGTTCTGGACTTGATGTCTCGTTGGCTATGCTTGCATTTGTAGTAAATGCTGAGGTGACAGAGGATGACGCTGTCGTAGGTGGTTCAGACTCAGCAGTCGTTTCGGTGGAAGTCAATACTTTAGTTGTCTTTTGTGACTCATCCGATCGTGTTACCATGGTAGATGGAGGGGTGTCTGTAGTCATTGTGGGCTCTGTTGTCGCAGAGTTTGGTGTGCTCTGGGAAAGAATTACAGTCGATGCTTCAGCCTCTCTGGTGGAGTCGGATTCAACATTCGTAGAAGTCAGTGAGGGAGTGCTTAAATTGTCAGACGTTGCCATGACACTGGAAGGTGACATTGTAGAAGCAGTTACAACAGCTGTGACTTGTGAGCTGTCTGAGACTGTCACCAAGGTAGTTTGACTGGTATTTTGAGTTGATTGAGGTTCTTCTGAGGTAAGAGTGGAAGTGCCATCGGTTGGCCCTTCGGTTGATCTTGCATTCCCTGTGGTTGAGCCAGATTGGGGGTTTGTTGAAACTGTAGACATTACTTGAGTGCTGAAGATATCTGAGGTGGTCACTTTGTTCTCAGGTGACATTGCTGAAGACATGGTTGGTGTGAATGTGGTAGATGTGGTGATGGGGGTTAGCTGAGTGTTTTCCGTCGTATGGGCAGTCGTGTGTGTTGAAGTGTGTTCTGGACTTGATGTCTCGTTGGCTATGCTTGCATTTGTAGTAAATGCTGAGGTGACAGAGGATGACGCTGTCGTAGGTGGTTCAGACTCAGCAGTCGTTTCGGTGGAAGTCAATACTTTAGTTGTCTTTTGTGACTCATCCGATCGTGTTACCATGGTAGATGGAGGGGTGTCTGTAGTCATTGTGGGCTCTGTTGTCGCAGAGTTTGGTGTGCTCTGGGAAAGAATTACAGTCGATGCTTCAGCCTCTCTGGTGGAGTCGGATTCAACATTCGTAGAAGTCAGTGAGGGAGTGCTTAAATTGTCAGACGTTGCCATGACACTGGAAGGTGACATTGTAGAAGCAGTTACAACAGCTGTGACTTGTGAGCTGTCTGAGACTGTCACCAAGGTAGTTTGACTGGTATTTTGAGTTGATTGAGGTTCTTCTGAGGTAAGAGTGGAAGTGCCATCGGTTGGCCCTTCGGTTGATCTTGCATTCCCTGTGGTTGAGCCAGATTGGGGGTTTGTTGAAACTGTAGACATTACTTGAGTGCTGAAGATATCTGAGGTGGTCACTTTGTTCTCAGGTGACATTGCTGAAGACATGGTTGGTGTGAATGTGGTAGATGTGGTGATGGGGGTTAGCTGAGTGTTTTCCGTCGTATGGGCAGTCGTGTGTGTTGAAGTGTGTTCTGGACTTGATGTCTCGTTGGCTATGCTTGCATTTGTAGTAAATGCTGAGGTGACAGAGGATGACGCTGTCGTAGGTGGTTCAGACTCAGCAGTCGTTTCGGTGGAAGTCAATACTTTAGTTGTCTTTTGTGACTCATCCGATCGTGTTACCATGGTAGATGGAGGGGTGTCTGTAGTCATTGTGGGCTCTGTTGTCGCAGAGTTTGGTGTGCTCTGGGAAAGAATTACAGTCGATGCTTCAGCCTCTCTGGTGGAGTCGGATTCAACATTCGTAGAAGTCAGTGAGGGAGTGCTTAAATTGTCAGACGTTGCCATGACACTGGAAGGTGACATTGTAGAAGCAGTTACAACAGCTGTGACTTGTGAGCTGTCTGAGACTGTCACCAAGGTAGTTTGACTGGTATTTTGAGTTGATTGAGGTTCTTCTGAGGTAAGAGTGGAAGTGCCATCGGTTGGCCCTTCGGTTGATCTTGCATTCCCTGTGGTTGAGCCAGATTGGGGGTTTGTTGAAACTGTAGACATTACTTGAGTGCTGAAGATATCTGAGGTGGTCACTTTGTTCTCAGGTGACATTGCTGAAGACATGGTTGGTGTGAATGTGGTAGATGTGGTGATGGGGGTTAGCTGAGTGTTTTCCGTCGTATGGGCAGTCATGTGTGTTGAAGTGTGTTCTGGACTTGATGTCTCGTTGGCTATGCTTGCATTTGTAGTAAATGCTGAGGTGACAGAGGATGACGCTGTCGTAGGTGGTTCAGACTCAGCAGTCGTTTCGGTGGAAGTCAATACTTTAGTTGTCTTTTGTGACTCATCCGATCGTGTTACCATGGTAGATGGAGGGGTGTCTGTAGTCATTGTGGGCTCTGTTGTCGCAGAGTTTGGTGTGCTCTGGGAAAGAATTACAGTCGATGCTTCAGCCTCTCTGGTGGAGTCTGATTCAATATTCGTAGAAGTCAGTGAGGGAGTGCTTAAATTGTCAGACGTTGCCATGACACTGGAAGGTGACATTGTAGAAGCAGTTACAACAGCTGTGACTTGTGAGCTGTCTGAGACTGTCACCAAGGTAGTTTGACTGGTATTTTGAGTTGATTGAGGTTCTTCTGAGGTAAGAGTGGAAGTGCCATCGGTTGGCCCTTCGGTTGATCTTACATTCCCTGTGGTTGAGCCAGATTGGGGGTTTGTTGAAACTGTAGACATTACTTGAGTGCTGAAGATATCTGAGGTGGTCACTTTGTTCTCAGGGGACATTGCTGAAGACATGGTTGGTGTGAATGTGGTAGATGTGGTGATGGGGGTTAGCTGAGTGTTTTCCGTCGTATGGGCAGTCGTGTGTGTTGAAGTGTGTTCTGGACTTGATGTCTCGTTGGCTATGCTTGCATTTGTAGTAAATGCTGAGGTGACAGAGGATGACGCTGTCGTAGGTGGTTCAGACTCAGCAGTCGTTTCGGTGGAAGTCAATACTTTAGTTGTCTTTTGTGACTCATTCGATCGTGTTACCATGGTAGATGGAGGGGTGTCTGTAGTCATTGTGGGTTCTGTTGTCGCAGAGTTTGGTGTGCTCTGGGAAAGAATTACAGTCGATGCTTCAGTCTCTCTGGTGGAGTCTGATTGAATATTTGTAGAAGTCAGTGAGGGAGTGCTTAAATTGTCAGACGTTGCCATGACACTGGAAGGTGACATTGTAGAAGCAGTTACAACAGCTGTGACTTGTGAGCTGTCTGAGACTGTCACCAAGGTAGTTTGACTGGTATTTTGAGTTGATTGAGGTTCTTCTGAGGTAAGAGTGGAAGTGCCATCGGTTGGCCCTTCGGTTGATCTTGCATTCCCTGTGGTTGAGCCAGATTGGGGGTTTGTTGAAACTGTAGACATTACTTGAGTGCTGAAGATATCTGAGGTGGTCACTTTGTTCTCAGGTGACATTGCTGAAGACATGGTTGGTGTGAATGTGGTAGATGTGGTGATGGGGGTTAGCTGAGTGTTTTCCGTCGTATGGGCAGTCATGTGTGTTGAAGTGTGTTCTGGACTTGATGTCTCGTTGGCTATGCTTGCATTTGTAGTAAATGCTGAGGTGACAGAGGATGACGCTGTCGTAGGTGGTTCAGACTCAGCAGTCGTTTCGGTGGAAGTCAATACTTTAGTTGTCTTTTGTGACTCATCCGATCGTGTTACCATGGTAGATGGAGGGGTGTCTGTAGTCATTGTGGGCTCTGTTGTCGCAGAGTTTGGTGTGCTCTGGGAAAGAATTACAGTCGATGCTTCAGCCTCTCTGGTGGAGTCGGATTCAACATTCGTAGAAGTCAGTGAGGGAGTGCTTAAATTGTCAGACGTTGCCATGACACTGGAAGGTGACATTGTAGAAGCAGTTACAACAGCTGTGACTTGTGAGCTGTCTGAGACTGTCACCAAGGTAGTTTGACTGGTATTTTGAGTTGATTGAGGTTCTTCTGAGGTAAGAGTGGAAGTGCCATCGGTTGGCCCTTCGGTTGATCTTACATTCCCTGTGGTTGAGCCAGATTGGGGGTTTGTTGAAACTGTAGACATTACTTGAGTGCTGAAGATATCTGAGGTGGTCACTTTGTTCTCAGGGGACATTGCTGAAGACATGGTTGGTGTGAATGTGGTAGATGTGGTGATGGGGGTTAGCTGAGTGTTTTCCGTCGTATGGGCAGTCGTGTGTGTTGAAGTGTGTTCTGGACTTGATGTCTCGTTGGCTATGCTTGCATTTGTAGTAAATGCTGAGGTGACAGAGGATGACGCTGTCGTAGGTGGTTCAGACTCGGCAGTCGTTTCGGTGGAAGTCAATACTTTAGTTGTCTTTTGTGACTCATTCGATCGTGTTACCATGGTAGATGGAGGGGTGTCTGTAGTCATTGTGGGTTCTGTTGTCGCAGAGTTTGGTGTGCTCTGGGAAAGAATTACAGTCGATGCTTCAGTCTCTCTGGTGGAGTCTGATTGAATATTTGTAGAAGTCAGTGAGGGAGTGCTTAAATTGTCAGACGTTGCCATGACACTGGAAGGTGACATTGTAGAAGCAGTTACAACAGCTGTGACTTGTGAGCTGTCTGAGACTGTCACCAAGGTAGTTTGACTGGTATTTTGAGTTGATTGAGGTTCTTCTGAGGTAAGAGTGGAAGTGCCATCGGTTGGCCCTTCGGTTGATCTTGCATTCCCTGTGGTTGAGCCAGATTGGGGGTTTGTTGAAACTGTAGACATTACTTGAGTGCTGAAGATATCTGAGGTGGTCACTTTGTTCTTAGGTGACATTGCTGAAGACATGGTTGGTGTGAATGTGGTAGATGTGGTGATGGGGGTTAGCTGAGTGTTTTCCGTCGTATGGGCAGTCATGTGTGTTGAAGTGTGTTCTGGACTTGATGTCTCGTTGGCTATGCTTGCATTTGTAGTAAATGCTGAGGTGACAGAGGATGACGCTGTCGTAGGTGGTTCAGACTCAGCAGTCGTTTCGGTGGAAGTCAATACTTTAGTTGTCTTTTGTGACTCATCCGATCGTGTTACCATGGTAGATGGAGGGGTGTCTGTAGTCATTGTGGGCTCTGTTGTCGCAGAGTTTGGTGTGCTCTGGGAAAGAATTACAGTCGATGCTTCAGCCTCTCTGGTGGAGTCGGATTCAACATTCGTAGAAGTCAGTGAGGGAGTGCTTAAATTGTCAGACGTTGCCATGACACTGGAAGGTGACATTGTAGAAGCAGTTACAACAGCTGTGACTTGTGAGCTGTCTGAGACTGTCACCAAGGAAGTTTGACTGGTATTTTGAGTTGATTGAGGTTCTTCTGAGGTAAGAGTGGAAGTGCCATCGGTTGGCCCTTCGGTTGATCTTGCATTCCCTGTGGTTGAGCCAGATTGGGGGTTTGTTGAAACTGTAGACATTACTTGAGTGCTGAAGATATCTGAGGTGGTCACTTTGTTCTCAGGTGACATTGCTGAAGACATGGTTGGTGTGAATGTGGTAGATGTGGTGATGGGGGTTAGCTGAGTGTTTTCCGTCGTATGGGCAGTCATGTGTGTTGAAGTGTGTTCTGGACTTGATGTCTCGTTGGCTATGCTTGCATTTGTAGTAAATGCTGAGGTGACAGAGGATGACGCTGTCGTAGGTGGTTCAGACTCAGCAGTCGTTTCGGTGGAAGTCAATACTTTAGTTGTCTTTTGTGACTCATCCGATCGTGTTACCATGGTAGATGGAGGGGTGTCTGTAGTCATTGTGGGCTCTGTTGTCGCAGAGTTTGGTGTGCTCTGGGAAAGAATTACAGTCGATGCTTCAGCCTCTCTGGTGGAGTCGGATTCAACATTCGTAGAAGTCAGTGAGGGAGTGCTTAAATTGTCAGACGTTGCCATGACACTGGAAGGTGACATTGTAGAAGCAGTTACAACAGCTGTGACTTGTGAGCTGTCTGAGACTGTCACCAAGGAAGTTTGACTGGTATTTTGAGTTGATTGAGGTTCTTCTGAGGTAAGAGTGGAAGTGCCATCGGTTGGCCCTTCGGTTGATCTTGCATTCCCTGTGGTTGAGCCAGATTGGGGGTTTGTTGAAACTGTAGACATTACTTGAGTGCTGAAGATATCTGAGGTGGTCACTTTGTTCTCAGGTGACATTGCTGAAGACATGGTTGGTGTGAATGTGGTAGATGTGGTGATGGGGGTTAGCTGAGTGTTTTCCGTCGTATGGGCAGTCATGTGTGTTGAAGTGTGTTCTGGACTTGATGTCTCGTTGGCTATGCTTGCATTTGTAGTAAATGCTGAGGTGACAGAGGATGACGCTGTCGTAGGTGGTTCAGACTCAGCAGTCGTTTCGGTGGAAGTCAATACTTTAGTTGTCTTTTGTGACTCATCCGATCGTGTTACCATGGTAGATGGAGGGGTGTCTGTAGTTATTGCGGGCTCTGTTGTCGCAGAGTTTGGTGTGTTCTGGGAAGGAATTACAGTCGATGCTTCAGCTTCTCTGGTGGAGTCGGATTCAACATTCGTATAAGTCAGTGAGGGAGTGCTTAAATTGTCAGACGTTGCCATGACACTGGAAGGTGACATTGTAGAAGCAGTTACAACAGCTGTGACTTGTGAGCTGTCTGAGACTGTCACCAAGGAAGTTTGACTGGTATTTTGAGTTGATTGAGGTTCTTCTGAGGTAAGAGTGGAAGTGCCATCGGTTGGCCCTTCGGTTGATCTTGCATTCCCTGTGGTTGAGCCAGATTGGGGGTTTGTTGAAACTGTAGACATGACTTGAGTGCTGAAGATATCTGAGGTGGTCACTTTGTTCTCAGGGGACATTGCTGAAGACAGGGTTGGTGTGAATGTGGTAGATGTGGTGATGGGGGTTAGCTGAGTGTTTTCCGTCGTATGGGCAGTCGTGTGTGTTGAAGTGTGTTCTGGACTTGATGTCTCGTTGGCTATGCTTGCATTTGTAGTAAATGCTGAGGTGACAGAGGATGACGCTGTCGTAGGTGGTTCAGACTCAGCAGTCGTTTCGGTGGAAGTCAATACTTTAGTTGTCTTTTGTGACTCATCCGATCGTGTTACCATGGTAGATGGAGGGGTGTCTGTAGTTATTGCGGGCTCTGTTGTCGCAGAGTTTGGTGTGTTCTGGGAAGGAATTACAGTCGATGCTTCAGCTTCTCTGGTGGAGTCGGATTCAACATTCGTATAAGTCAGTGAGGGAGTGCTTAAATTGTCAGACGTTGCCATGACACTGGAAGGTGACATTGTAGAAGCAGTTACAACAGCTGTGACTTGTGAGCTGTCTGAGACTGTCACCAAGGAAGTTTGACTGGTATTTTGAGTTGATTGAGGTTCTTCTGAGGTAAGAGTGGAAGTGCCATCGGTTGGCCCTTTGGTTGATCTTGCATTCCCTGTGGTTGAGCCAGATTGGGGGTTTGTTGAAACTGTAGACATGACTTGAGTGCTGAAGATATCTGAGGTGGTCACTTTGTTCTCAGGGGACATTGCTGAACACAGGGTTGGTGTGAATGTGGTAGATGTGGTGATGGGGGTTAGCTGAGTGTTTTCCGTCGTATGGGCAGTCGTGTGTGTTGAAGTGTGTTCTGGACTTGATGTCTCGTTGGCTATGCTTGCATTTGTAGTAAATGCTGAGGTGACAGAGGATGACGCTGTCGTAGGTGGTTCAGACTCAGCAGTCGTTTCGGTGGAAGTCAATACTTTAGTTGTCTTTTGTGACTCATCCGATCGTGTTACCATGGTAGATGGAGGGGTGTCTGTAGTCATTGTGGGCTCTGTTGTCGCAGAGTTTGGTGTGCTCTGGGAAAGAATTACAGTCGATGCTTCAGCCTCTCTGGTGGAGTCGGATTCAACATTCGTAGAAGTCAGTGAGGGAGTGCTTAAATTGTCAGACGTTGCCATGACACTGGAAGGTGACATTGTAGAAGCAGTTACAACAGCTGTGACTTGTGAGCTGTCTGAGACTGTCACCAAGGAAGTTTGACTGGTATTTTGAGTTGATTGAGGTTCTTCTGAGGTAAGAGTGGAAGTGCCATCGGTTGGCCCTTCGGTTGATCTTGCATTCCCTGTGGTTGAGCCAGATTGGGGGTTTGTTGAAACTGTAGACATGACTTGAGTGCTGAAGATATCTGAGGTGGTCACTTTGTTCTCAGGGGACATTGCTGAAGACAGGGTTGGTGTGAATGTGGTAGATGTGGTGATGGGGGTTAGCTGAGTGTTTTCCGTCATATGGGCAGTTGTGTGTGTTGAAGTGTGTTCTGGACTTGATGTCTCGTTGGCTATGCTTGCATTTGTAGTAAATGCTGAGGTGACAGAGGATGACGCTGTCGTAGGTGGTTCAGACTCAGCAGTCGTTTCGGTGGAAGTCAATACTTTAGTTGTCTTTTGTGACTCATCCGATCGTGTTACCATGGTAGATGGAGGGGTGTCTGTAGTTATTGCGGGCTCTGTTGTCGCAGAGTTTGGTGTGTTCTGGGAAGGAATTACAGTCGATGCTTCAGCTTCTCTGGTGGAGTCGGATTCAACATTCGTATAAGTCAGTGAGGGAGTGCTTAAATTGTCAGACGTTGCCATGACACTGGAAGGTGACATTGTAGAAGCAGTTACAACAGCTGTGACTTGTGAGCTGTCTGAGACTGTCACCAAGGAAGTTTGACTGGTATTTTGAGTTGATTGAGGTTCTTCTGAGGTAAGAGTGGAAGTGCCATCGGTTGGCCCTTTGGTTGATCTTGCATTCCCTGTGGTTGAGCCAGATTGGGGGTTTGTTGAAACTGTAGACATGACTTGAGTGCTGAAGATATCTGAGGTGGTCACTTTGTTCTCAGGGGACATTGCTGAAGACAGGGTTGGTGTGAATGTGGTAGATGTGGTGATGGGGGTTAGCTGAGTGTTTTCCGTCGTATGGGCAGTCGTGTGTGTTGAAGTGTGTTCTGGACTTGATGTCTCGTTGGCTATGCTTGCATTTGTAGTAAATGCTGAGGTGACAGAGGATGACGCTGTCGTAGGTGGTTCAGACTCAGCAGTCGTTTCGGTGGAAGTCAATACTTTAGTTGTCTTTTGTGACTCATCCGATCGTGTTACCATGGTAGATGGAGGGGTGTCTGTAGTCATTGTGGGCTCTGTTGTCGCAGAGTTTGGTGTGCTCTGGGAAAGAATTACAGTCGATGCTTCAGCCTCTCTGGTGGAGTCGGATTCAACATTCGTAGAAGTCAGTGAGGGAGTGCTTAAATTGTCAGACGTTGCCATGACACTGGAAGGTGACATTGTAGAAGCAGTTACAACAGCTGTGACTTGTGAGCTGTCTGAGACTGTCACCAAGGAAGTTTGACTGGTATTTTGAGTTGATTGAGGTTCTTCTGAGGTAAGAGTGGAAGTGCCATCGGTTGGCCCTTTGGTTGATCTTGCATTCCCTGTGGTTGAGCCAGATTGGGGGTTTGTTGAAACTGTAGACATGACTTGAGTGCTGAAGATATCTGAGGTGGTCACTTTGTTCTCAGGGGACATTGCTGAAGACAGGGTTGGTGTGAATGTGGTAGATGTGGTGATGGGGGTTAGCTGAGTGTTTTCCGTCATATGGGCAGTTGTGTGTGTTGAAGTGTGTTCTGGACTTGATGTCTCGTTGGCTATGCTTGCATTTGTAGTAAATGCTGAGGTGACAGAGGATGACGCTGTCGTAGGTGGTTCAGACTCAGCAGTCGTTTCGGTGGAAGTCAATACTTTAGTTGTCTTTTGTGACTCATTCGATCGTGTTACCATGGTAGATGGAGGGGTGTCTGTAGTCATTGTGGGTTCTGTTGTCGCAGAGTTTGGTGTGCTCTGGGAAAGAATTACAGTCGATGCTTCAGTCTCTCTGGTGGAGTCTGATTGAATATTTGTAGAAGTCAGTGAGGGAGTGCTTAAATTGTCAGACGTTGCCATGACACTGGAAGGTGACATTGTAGAAGCAGTTACAACAGCTGTGACTTGTGAGCTGTCTGAGACTGTCACCAAGGAAGTTTGACTGGTATTTTGAGTTGATTGAGGTTCTTCTGAGGTAAGAGTGGAAGTGCCATCGGTTGGCCCTTCGGTTGATCTTGCATTCCCTGTGGTTGAGCCAGATTGGGGGTTTGTTGAAACTGTAGACATTACTTGAGTGCTGAAGATATCTGAGGTGGTCACTTTGTTCTTAGGTGACATTGCTGAAGACATGGTTGGTGTGAATGTGGTAGATGTGGTGATGGGGGTTAGCTGAGTGTTTTCCGTCGTATGGGCAGTCATGTGTGTTGAAGTGTGTTCTGGACTTGATGTCTCGTTGGCTATGCTTGCATTTGTAGTAAATGCTGAGGTGACAGAGGATGACGCTGTCGTAGGTGGTTCAGACTCAGCAGTCGTTTCGGTGGAAGTCAATACTTTAGTTGTCTTTTGTGACTCATCCGATCGTGTTACCATGGTAGATGGAGGGGTGTCTGTAGTCATTGTGGGCTCTGTTGTCGCAGAGTTTGGTGTGCTCTGGGAAAGAATTACAGTCGATGCTTCAGCCTCTCTGGTGGAATCGGATTCAACATTCGTAGAAGTCAGTGAGGGAGTGCTTAAATTGTCAGACGTTGCCATGACACTGGAAGGTGACATTGTAGAAGCAGTTACAACAGCTGTGACTTGTGAGCTGTCTGAGACTGTCACCAAGGTAGTTTGACTGGTATTTTGAGTTGATTGAGGTTCTTCTGAGGTAAGAGTGGAAGTGCCATCGGTTGGCCCTTCGGTTGATCTTGCATTCCCTGTGGTTGAGCCAGATTGGGGGTTTGTTGAAACTGTAGACATTACTTGAGTGCTGAAGATATCTGAGGTGGTCACTTTGTTCTCAGGGGACATTGCTGAAGACAGGGTTGGTGTGAATGTGGTAGATGTGGTGATGGGGGTTAGCTGAGTGTTTTCCGTCGTATGGGCAGTCGTGTGTGTTGAAGTGTGTTCTGGACTTGATGTCTCGTTGGCTATGCTTGCATTTGTAGTAAATGCTGAGGTGACAGAGGATGACGCTGTCGTAGGTGGTTCAGACTCAGCAGTCGTTTCGGTGGAAGTCAATACTTTAGTTGTCTTTTGTGACTCATCCGATCGTGTTACCATGGTAGATGGAGGGGTGTCTGTAGTCATTGTGGGCTCTGTTGTCGCAGAGTTTGGTGTGCTCTGGGAAAGAATTACAGTCGATGCTTCAGCCTCTCTGGTGGAGTCGGATTCAACATTCGTAGAAGTCAGTGAGGGAGTGCTTAAATTGTCAGACGTTGCCATGACACTGGAAGGTGACATTGTAGAAGCAGTTACAACAGCTGTGACTTGTGAGCTGTCTGAGACTGTCACCAAGGAAGTTTGACTGGTATTTTGAGTTGATTGAGGTTCTTCTGAGGTAAGAGTGGAAGTGCCATCAGTTGGCCCTTCGGTTGATCTTGCATTCCCTGTGGTTGAGCCAGATTGGGGGTTTGTTGAAACTGTAGACATTACTTGAGTGCTGAAGATATCTGAGGTGGTCACTTTGTTCTCAGGGGACATTGCTGAAGACAGGGTTGGTGTGAATGTGGTAGATGTGGTGATGGGGGTTAGCTGAGTGTTTTCCGTCGTATGGGCAGTCGTGTGTGTTGAAGTGTGTTCTGGACTTGATGTCTCGTTGGCTATGCTTGCATTTGTAGTAAATGCTGAGGTGACAGAGGATGACGCTGTCGTAGGTGGTTCAGACTCAGCAGTCGTTTCGGTGGAAGTCAATACTTTAGTTGTCTTTTGTGACTCATCCGATCGTGTTACCATGGTAGATGGAGGGGTGTCTGTAGTCATTGTGGGCTCTGTTGTCGCAGAGTTTGGTGTGCTCTGGGAAAGAATTTCAGTCGATGCTTCAGCCTCTCTGGTGGAGTCGGATTCAACATTCGTAGAAGTCAGTGAGGGAGTGCTTAAATTGTCAGACGTTGCCATGACACTGGAAGGTGACATTGTAGAAGCAGTTACAACAGCTGTGACTTGTGAGCTGTCTGAGACTGTCACCAAGGAAGTTTGACTGGTATTTTGAGTTGATTGAGGTTCTTCTGAGGTAAGAGTGGAAGTGCCATCAGTTGGCCCTTCGGTTGATCTTGCATTCCCTGTGGTTGAGCCAGATTGGGGGTTTGTTGAAACTGTAGACATTACTTGAGTGCTGAAGATATCTGAGGTGGTCACTTTGTTCTCAGGGGACATTGCTGAAGACAGGGTTGGTGTGAATGTGGTAGATGTGGTGATGGGGGTTAGCTGAGTGTTTTCCGTCATATGGGCAGTTGTGTGTGTTGAAGTGTGTTCTGGACTTGATGTCTCGTTGGCTATGCTTGCATTTGTAGTAAATGCTGAGGTGACAGAGGATGACGCTGTCGTAGGTGGTTCAGACTCAGCAGTCGTTTCGGTGGAAGTCAATACTTTAGTTGTCTTTTGTGACTCATCCGATCGTGTTACCATGGTAGATGGAGGGGTGTCTGTAGTCATTGTGGGCTCTGTTGTCGCAGAGTTTGGTGTGCTCTGGGAAAGAATTACAGTCGATGCTTCAGCCTCTCTGGTGGAGTCGGATTCAACATTCGTAGAAGTCAGTGAGGGAGTGCTTAAATTGTCAGACGTTGCCATGACACTGGAAGGTGACATTGTAGAAGCAGTTACAACAGCTGTGACTTGTGAGCTGTCTGAGACTGTCACCAAGGAAGTTTGACTGGTATTTTGAGTTGATTGAGGTTCTTCTGAGGTAAGAGTGGAAGTGCCATCGGTTGGCCCTTTGGTTGATCTTGCATTCCCTGTGGTTGAGCCAGATTGGGGGTTTGTTGAAACTGTAGACATTACTTGAGTGCTGAAGATATCTGAGGTGGTCACTTTGTTCTCAGGGGACATTGCTGAAGACAGGGTTGGTGTGAATGTGGTAGATGTGGTGATGGGGGTTAGCTGAGTGTTTTCCGTCATATGGGCAGTTGTGTGTGTTGAAGTGTGTTCTGGACTTGATGTCTCGTTGGCTATGCTTGCATTTGTAGTAAATGCTGAGGTGACAGAGGATGACGCTGTCGTAGGTGGTTCAGACTCAGCAGTCGTTTCGGTGGAAGTCAATACTTTAGTTGTCTTTTGTGACTCATCCGATCGTGTTACCATGGTAGATGGAGGGGTGTCTGTAGTCATTGTGGGCTCTGTTGTCGCAGAGTTTGGTGTGCTCTGGGAAAGAATTACAGTCGATGCTTCAGCCTCTCTGGTGGAGTCGGATTCAACATTCGTAGAAGTCA
Source organism: Hypomesus nipponensis (assembly GCF_054491055.1). NCBI lineage: Eukaryota > Metazoa > Chordata > Actinopteri > Osmeriformes > Osmeridae > Hypomesus > Hypomesus nipponensis. The sequence goes on from NC_140369.1 coordinate 15,271,096, forward strand.
GTGAGGGAGTGCTTAAATTGTCAGACGTTGCCATGACACTGGAAGGTGACATTGTAGAAGCAGTTACAACAGCTGTGACTTGTGAGCTGTCTGAGACTGTCACCAAGGTAGTTTGACTGGTATTTTGAGTTGATTGAGGTTCTTCTGAGGTAAGAGTGGAAGTGCCATCGTTTGGCCCTTCGGTTGATCTTGCATTCCCTGTGGTTGAGCCAGATTGGGGGTTTGTTGAAACTGTAGACATTACTTGAGTGCTGAAGATATCTGAGGTGGTCACTTTGTTCTCAGGGGACATTGCTGAAGACATGGTTGGTGTGAATGTGGTAGATGTGGTGATGGGGGTTAGCTGAGTGTTTTCCGTCGTATGGGCAGTCATGTGTGTTGAAGTGTGTTCTGGACTTGATGTCTCGTTGGCTATGCTTGCATTTGTAGTAAATGCTGAGGTGACAGAGGATGACGCTGTCGTAGGTGGTTCAGACTCAGCAGTCGTTTCGGTGGAAGTCAATACTTTAGTTGTCTTTTGTGACTCATCCGATCGTGTTACCATGGTAGATGGAGGGGTGTCTGTAGTCATTGTGGGCTCTGTTGTCGCAGAGTTTGGTGTGCTCTGGGAAAGAATTACAGTCGATGCTTCAGCCTCTCTGGTGGAGTCTGATTCAATATTCGTAGAAGTCAGTGAGGGAGTGCTTAAATTGTCAGACGTTGCCATGACACTGGAAGGTGACATTGTAGAAGCAGTTACAACAGCTGTGACTTGTGAGCTGTCTGAGACTGTCACCAAGGTAGTTTGACTGGTATTTTGAGTTGATTGAGGTTCTTCTGAGGTAAGAGTGGAAGTGCCATCGGTTGGCCCTTCGGTTGATCTTACATTCCCTGTGGTTGAGCCAGATTGGGGGTTTGTTGAAACTGTAGACATTACTTGAGTGCTGAAGATATCTGAGGTGGTCACTTTGTTCTCAGGGGACATTGCTGAAGACATGGTTGGTGTGAATGTGGTAGATGTGGTGATGGGGGTTAGCTGAGTGTTTTCCGTCGTATGGGCAGTCGTGTGTGTTGAAGTGTGTTCTGGACTTGATGTCTCGTTGGCTATGCTTGCATTTGTAGTAAATGCTGAGGTGACAGAGGATGACGCTGTCGTAGGTGGTTCAGACTCGGCAGTCGTTTCGGTGGAAGTCAATACTTTAGTTGTCTTTTGTGACTCATTCGATCGTGTTACCATGGTAGATGGAGGGGTGTCTGTAGTCATTGTGGGTTCTGTTGTCGCAGAGTTTGGTGTGCTCTGGGAAAGAATTACAGTCGATGCTTCAGTCTCTCTTGTGGAGTCTGATTGAATATTTGTAGAAGTCAGTGAGGGAGTGCTTAAATTGTCAGACGTTGCCATGACACTGGAAGGTGACATTGTAGAAGCAGTTACAACAGCTGTGACTTGTGAGCTGTCTGAGACTGTCACCAAGGTAGTTTGACTGGTATTTTGAGTTGATTGAGGTTCTTCTGAGGTAAGAGTGGAAGTGCCATCGGTTGGCCCTTCGGTTGATCTTGCATTCCCTGTGGTTGAGCCAGATTGGGGGTTTGTTGAAACTGTAGACATTACTTGAGTGCTGAAGATATCTGAGGTGGTCACTTTGTTCTCAGGTGACATTGCTGAAGACATGGTTGGTGTGAATGTGGTAGATGTGGTGATGGGGGTTAGCTGAGTGTTTTCCGTCGTATGGGCAGTCGTGTGTGTTGAAGTGTGTTCTGGACTTGATGTCTCGTTGGCTATGCTTGCATTTGTAGTAAATGCTGAGGTGACAGAGGATGACGCTGTCGTAGGTGGTTCAGACTCAGCAGTCGTTTCGGTGGAAGTCAATACTTTAGTTGTCTTTTGTGACTCATCCGATCGTGTTACCATGGTAGATGGAGGGGTGTCTGTAGTCATTGTGGGCTCTGTTGTCGCAGAGTTTGGTGTGCTCTGGGAAAGAATTACAGTCGATGCTTCAGCCTCTCTGGTGGAGTCGGATTCAACATTCGTAGAAGTCAGTGAGGGAGTGCTTAAATTGTCAGACGTTGCCATGACACTGGAAGGTGACATTGTAGAAGCAGTTACAACAGCTGTGACTTGTGAGCTGTCTGAGACTGTCACCAAGGTAGTTTGACTGGTATTTTGAGTTGATTGAGGTTCTTCTGAGGTAAGAGTGGAAGTGCCATCGGTTGGCCCTTCGGTTGATCTTGCATTCCCTGTGGTTGAGCCAGATTGGGGGTTTGTTGAAACTGTAGACATTACTTGAGTGCTGAAGATATCTGAGGTGGTCACTTTGTTCTCAGGTGACATTGCTGAAGACATGGTTGGTGTGAATGTGGTAGATGTGGTGATGGGGGTTAGCTGAGTGTTTTCCGTCGTATGGGCAGTCATGTGTGTTGAAGTGTGTTCTGGACTTGATGTCTCGTTGGCTATGCTTGCATTTGTAGTAAATGCTGAGGTGACAGAGGATGACGCTGTCGTAGGTGGTTCAGACTCAGCAGTCGTTTCGGTGGAAGTCAATACTTTAGTTGTCTTTTGTGACTCATCCGATCGTGTTACCATGGTAGATGGAGGGGTGTCTGTAGTCATTGTGGGCTCTGTTGTCGCAGAGTTTGGTGTGCTCTGGGAAAGAATTACAGTCGATGCTTCAGCCTCTCTGGTGGAGTCGGATTCAACATTCGTAGAAGTCAGTGAGGGAGTGCTTAAATTGTCAGACGTTGCCATGACACTGGAAGGTGACATTGTAGAAGCAGTTACAACAGCTGTGACTTGTGAGCTGTCTGAGACTGTCACCAAGGTAGTTTGACTGGTATTTTGAGTTGATTGAGGTTCTTCTGAGGTAAGAGTGGAAGTGCCATCGGTTGGCCCTTCGGTTGATCTTGCATTCCCTGTGGTTGAGCCAGATTGGGGGTTTGTTGAAACTGTAGACATTACTTGAGTGCTGAAGATATCTGAGGTGGTCACTTTGTTCTCAGGTAACGTTGCTGAAGACAGGGTCGGTGTGAATGTAGTAGATGTGGTGATTGGGGTTAGCTGAGTGTTTTCCGTCGTATGGGCAGTCGTGTGTGTTGAAGTGTGTTCTGGACTTGATGTCTCGTTGGCTATGCTTGCATTTGTAGTAAATGCTGAGGTGACAGAGGATGACGCTGTCGTAGGTGGTTCAGACTCAGCAGTCGTTTCGGTGGAAGTCAATACTTTAGTTGTCTTTTGTGACTCATCCGATCGTGTTACCATGGTAGATGGAGGGGTGTCTGTAGTCATTGTGGGCTCTGTTGTCGCAGAGTTTGGTGTGCTCTGGGAAAGAATTACAGTCGATGCTTCAGCCTCTCTGGTGGAGTCGGATTCAACATTCGTAGAAGTCAGTGAGGGAGTGCTTAAATTGTCAGACGTTGCCATGACACTGGAAGGTGACATTGTAGAAGCAGTTACAACAGCTGTGACTTGTGAGCTGTCTGAGACTGTCACCAAGGAAGTTTGACTGGTATTTTGAGTTGATTGAGGTTCTTCTGAGGTAAGAGTGGAAGTGCCATCGGTTGGCCCTTTGGTTGATCTTGCATTCCCTGTGGTTGAGCCAGATTGGGGGTTTGTTGAAACTGTAGACATTACTTGAGTGCTGAAGATATCTGAGGTGGTCACTTTGTTCTCAGGGGACATTGCTGAAGACAGGGTTGGTGTGAATGTGGTAGATGTGGTGATGGGGGTTAACTGAGTGTTTTCCGTCGTATGGGCAGTCGTGTGTGTTGAAGTGTGTTCTGAACTTGATGTCTCGTTGGCTATGCTTGCATTTGTAGTAAATGCTGAGGTGACAGAGGATGACGCTGTCGTAGGTGGTTCGGACTCCGCGGTCGTTTCGGTGGAAGTCAGTACTTTAGTTGTCCCTAGCGACTCATTCGATCGTGTTACCATGGTAGATGGAGGTGTGTCTGTCGTCATTGTGGGCTCTGTTGTCGCAGAGTTTGGTGTTCTCTGGGAAGGAATTACAGTTGATGCTTTAGCCTCTCTGGTGGAGTCGGATTCAACATTCGTAGAAGTCAGTGAGGGAGTGCTTAAATTGTCAGACGTTGCCATGACACTGGAAGCATTGTTTAAAAATACATTCTCCCAAAAAGCTGATTCTAAAAGTTTTGATCTTTTCAACAGATTATTTTCTTTGAACACCACATTGTCTTCTTTTTGATATTGATCATTCTTTAGGCTCCCAAAGCTTTTCCATTCATCATCAGATTGTCCTTGTGATTTGTGATTTCCTGTTAATTGAAATTAACTCATTTAAAAATGTGTTTATGTAAACTCTATTGTATTCTATTAAGTTGCAGAAGTAAGTTCATTTCTCAAATACAGTCATCCCAGTGTATTGAAAACAATTTCCTTTTTCACATGATATAACTAAACATTGACATTTGTAGTTTTTTCCAGAGCTGTTTGGCATCACCGTGTGTAAACAGACAATCATGTGGCATGGGCATATAGTATTATTGCATTTATACTGACCTCATAACAGGAAATAACAAGGTATTTTTCCACACAGTAGATTTATGTAGTCTGCTCTGAACTTTGGCTTCCAATTACTTTTACAGAAATTGATGATCTTTTAGCAGTTATTATCGCAATGACCCAGTTAGATAAGGTTACCAATATCTTTCATTTGAATATTCAAATCAATTGTCTTAAATCTTTTGATTGAAACCTGATAGTTGGCATTCTTTTTTTACAGTAATCAATATTGGGCTGCCTTTTATATTAAAACAACAGAATTAACTTATTTATTTTACATTACAAATAAAAGGTTAAACTTACCCAATTTTAGAGCAACAAATACAGATACTGGGATCACAAAAACAGTTATCACAATCATGACGATGATGAAGTATGTTTGCCATCTTCTCCAGTTCCAGTATCCTTTGAAGGTCCTCATGTTAGTTTTAGTGTACTTTCAAACTGTTTTGATATTGAATATCTACCTTGCCACTTCAGAGGACAATGTCAGTGTGTTCTTGCGCCAAGTTTAAATTCAAGGTCAAAAAAGGTCCCAAAGTACAGCTGTGTCTTTTTTCTCTATTTATGACAATGGCTTCCATATGTTTCCACAACTGTCACTTTGCTGTTATCCTCTGGGAATGTGCACAGTGTTTTGTTTGACCTATTTGGAGACCAGCATTGTGTTATTATTCCATGTTTCATAAGTGATAAAATGAAGGGGGAAGAAGGATTGGCAATGATAGCACACCCTTGGTAAACTTTTGTACTGGGTTGGTGCTGTACTCCTGTTTACTGGAATTTCTAATCTCCTCACACCCTTCTCGTATTTTTCTTTACTGAAGATCAGAACAAACTGACGTCAGAGTCAAAGAGACCGATTTCTAAACCAGTTGGACAAATACAGTATATGTCATGTCTGTTACACATTTTACGTAATAATTTTCGGTCAATGAGTAAAGGAAAGATTTGTAAGTAATAAAAATAAAAATACATTTTTACTTTGAATATCCATTCAATTGAATGGGAAAATGGGTCCAAACTTTTGACTGGTACTGTACATTATGTGGAACTTGTAAATCTATCAATTTTATTTCTGATTTAGCTTAAGCATTCCCTCAGGGAAATTGTATTTATTAAAACAAAAATGAAATTTCTTATGAATCTTGGTTCACATATCCAATATTTAATACCCAATATCAAATATATTTAACTTAATGCCGATCTTGTATTGTTATACAATCAAGCATGGCACTTAATCTAATTATTTTAGAATTCACAGAAAACATTGAAAAATGTTTAAATAATAGGCTGTTGATTGTAACAAAAAACACCAAGTCTAAATATAAGTTGAATAGGCACACCAAAACAGTAACTCTGATAGTGTTCTGTTTTTGTGATGTTTTGTTAATGTAACATCATCACCTCTGCAGGTGAAAATGTTAGAAGTGGCATTTGTCAAGTTATGGATTGCCCTAACATGTTGACCATGTTCTACATCCAGATTTAATCAGTTTGCTTGGACAGCTATACATCTTATCTTATTTGATCAAGGATTAGCATATGCAATACAGCAACTGAGGCAAGTTCATGATCTGGCATTCAGTATACACTGTGATTCTTGTATTCAATATTTACTCAGTGTAATGACCAACTGACTTGAGTCAAATAGATTAAGGGACGTTAATTTATCAATGATATTGATGTGTTATAGAATCAAGACCAACACACAAACAGTATCTGCATACACCCTGGTGTTTAATTACAAGATATATACAGTGTAAATATAGGGAGGATTTATGTGTGTCAAGAATATTGACACAAATCGCTGCCTGATTTAATCCAGCTCACAATTTACGTCAAAAGCTTGTTGAACATGATTGTTACTTTGCTGTTACAATCATGTAGCATACAACTTATGGTACAGCATTAGCACAAAAACACAAACAATCTCTCAATAGTCAAATAACATTCTATTTTGGTAGTATCAAAATACTTACAGTACATACTAATAATTCAACATGAAGGTGCATAGTGAGTAACTAATTACGTTGAGTAAGAGTGCTATTGTGAGTGTACTCAAGGAGGAGAACACACCATAATTTTAAAGTAACTTACTCTGAACTGATAACCAATCAACAGTAGTTAAAGGAAGTAAGATGAGGAAAAATGAAATAAAAAACTGTGTTCATTACACAGAACTCCCCACCTATGTTTGCTTTAACAAAAGTTTGAAAAAGGGAAAATTAATTCTCTCTTAAACCTTTTTCTTCTCCTTGGTACTCTTTTTCGTGTTGGGCCGTGATTTATATTGTGATGAATTTAAGGATCAAACATGGATTGACTTTTTGTATTCACAAACTTTGGACTTGAACTTTGTTTGTACTTGTGCTTGTTTAAAAGCGAGACCACACATGTAAAAGCAGCAACCCATATGTTGAAGGTGAATATGTTAATCATATAAGCCTACATTGATTATGAACAACACAAATTTTAATTCCTGTCCATGGGACCCATAAAGATTTAAATATGACCTTTTTTCTGTGATTCCTTCAATATAATCCTCCCCTCCCCCCCAACACACACACACACATTCCTCTTGTTGGTCTCCTCCTAAGCAACTGTTATTAGGTGTATTGTTTCACCATACCTACTGATTTGAAACATAGGTCTCAACTTCTAACACATGTACATGCCACAATAAACACAACGCCCTCAGTAACTGTATATATTTTGGAACACAAGGCTTGTCTTTTAATGATGATATATGACAAAGGTCCAGAAGAGCTAATACATGATGAAAAAAGAAGCAAAGGACTGGTACAACAGTCAATGCTTGAGTGTTGTCAGAAAAGCATTATTTTCTGAAGAGCATTGCTCATGAACCAGTAGACCACTAATACCTTGTTTTATATATATACATATTGGTTGATTTGTTAACATTTTATTATGTTCACAATGTTCAAAGTCTAAGTTTATAAATAGGCATTTCAACATGTGGTGAAATGAAGGAAAATGACTCAACAAGGGAATATTCCTGTCAAACCACCCTCTTAAAATTCCTTTCTCCCTCATAATTCAACAGTGTTTGAGGAACATGGCTTACTCAAAAGGTTTAATAATTTCTCTGTGATTACCTTTTATGTTATGTCAATACAAACAAACCTTTCCAAATGTTCCGCCTTTGCATGTCAGGTGTAGCCAACAGATAGCCTAACAATATATTTTTTCTCAACTTTATATCCTGTTTTGAGCAGCTCGTACAAGATAATTTCCTTAATTTCTGCAGTAAAGCAAACTACTACTTCAGAAACCTGGCATTTAGGAGACTGAACTGCAAGTTATCAGATTTGAATTTGAAGTGTTCATTGTGACCAGGATTCTCTTCAGAAACTGATTGGGAGATTTGTTAAGCTTCATTTGTTGATCTAATAAGGAAATTACAATGTTAATAAATAAATCAACTTAAACATTTTTTTCCATTTTGCAGATGCCTTTATCCCAATGAAACATTGCTGAAATTAACATACTGTAAAATTACATGTTTTCACTTTGCTTGTTTAATAAAACCAAATAAGAGTACATTACACAAATATTTGCCAATGGTTATTCACACAACCAATTCTGATGCAATATAACATATCTTGTTTTCCGTGTTGCTGATATAAGAAGCCAGTCAGTCTAAGTTTGCAGGGGAGGCTAAATCATCAATATCTTAATGTTCCTGATCCCCTTCTGTTCTGATGACTGACTGTTGGTCAGTCAGTCACACATCCTCCACATGACTCTCAGAGCTCCAGCTGCTTCTCTGCTCCCTCAGCTGCATCTCTGGTCTCTGTGAGCTGGGCCTGGGCCAGGCGGCGCTCTGCCTCAGTCACAGTCATGGGGTGCAGAGGGAAAAACCCTGCCAGCCCTGTAGATAGAAAGGAAAAGGTAAAAGACCCCCAACATGATCCATCCACATACTGAGGTAATTACTTTATATATTTTTGGTATTAACCTAAGTAAAATTACAGGTTTTTACCCAGGTCAAATTAGAAGAGAATTAAAGGCCACTGAAATTACTGTATCCTTCAACCTTTTATGAGTCTTGTCAAATAGACCTTTAATCCTATAGAATTTACCAAAGCTTAGAATGCATATAGGAATTGAGTTTTATTATTATGTATACTGTTAATACACAGGCCTATCACATTTATGGGAAAGGCATGGGGACATTCTGAAAAAACTCACCTAGTAGTTTCGCCACAGGCTTTGATGGATGTGCACCACACCCAATCCAGTACTTGATTCTGTCAAAGTTGAAACTGACCAGTTTCTCGTTGTATATGTTCGGAAGGGGGTCGTAAGTGCCCAACTGTTCTATGTACTTGCTGTCACGTGCCCGCTTGTTGTAAGCAGCCACGATGCGGTAAAACGGTCGGTTGACTTGTTTGTGCCCAGCCAGTGCCAGCCTAATTGCGACATGTCCACCATGGTACTTTTTCAGTAAAAGAGATGCTGTTTAGAGAAAATACACATAATCAGGATACGGTCTATAAAAATAGATACGCATACTATGTATCTGACTGGTAGGATCAAACAAACACCCATTCGCCTAATTCTAGTCAAAATTGTGAAAATACTCACATAGATGAACCATGTTGAAATTTATTCCTGCAATAAAAAAGCAAGTTCGTAGAATATCACAATTACTGCGCACTTTAAATACACAAACACTCGAATTAGCTATCGTTAGAGTTAACCTTCTCTCAATAGCTGGCTAGCTTGTCATAGTACATAGCTTGCAATTGACATTCAACAAGATCTGTTAAGACACCGTTCATTGCCAAATCAGATCTCAATGCTACAATAATCTAAGATATCAAAATACCTGTACGCTCAAAAAATGACTTCAGTTAGAAAACGTTTACATTAATGCTTTGCACTTGCTTAGCCCAAGTCACATTTACCAGGGCGCAGCCATTTTTAAACAGGATGTGTCGTGAAGTGTTTAGCTGGAGTTTTTTTTCGCGTTATTCTGACGAATGGCACGGATGGCTCTGGTTGGACCGAGCTCTGGTAGCGTAAGCAGAGCCTGACTATATTAGACATTCTCTGGCTTGGTTGAAGGGATTTGTGTGGTATTACAATATCGCTGGAAAATATGTTTGCCTTTTACATTGTAAATTAAACCGTTGGGTTAAACCCCCCTGTTAATAGCCTATGAAAAATAGGTCATTTTATAAATCATCTATTGGAGAAAGATATGCATACTGCAATGAAAGTACATTAGGTGTACTTGACTTCATGCAGCAACGTCGGCGCCGACAGACGGATGCAGCCGTCTGCCTTGAAGCTGAGAATGCCATTGGCTACTTCAAGTCAGCCGGGCTGCAGGCGATGCTGGCGCTGCATGAAGTCGAACGCACCTAATGATTTTGGCGCGCAGCCTACGTTTCGCTAACCCAACGGAATAACATCCGAGTCACAATGTTAGCTACGCTGTTTATTTCAGTTTTTTTTTTATGGCACGCCACGAATTGTAACATGTTTAGTAATTTTTTAGTAGACTATTAATCCTATAAACAAAATAATTTTGAAGTAGAGTGTAGATGATCGCAAAGGGTGTTGCTCTGATGAGGTCGTTTCCACAAGGGAAGGTATCCGGGTCATATTTTCAACCTGCTCTGTATAGTCTCTCACGCTGCAGCTTCTGCGGAGTTGTAGGCTACAATAGCCCTTTAATTTGTGGGTTTTATCTCCGGAATCAATCGAAAATATGTCTGGTAGAGAAGGTGAGCAGTGGACAACTTGAGTTATTCTATTTGAATAGGTTAATAGTTATTGTATTCCCGCGTTGAGGTGGAAATATCTGCGAGGTAGCTAGCCTAGTGCTAAACCGAGACTTGTCAAGCCACACTGCTAACTCACTAGCTCAAGCTAGTTTTACTCAGTGACTAAGCTGACTAAACCAGCTGCCACTGACAACAGGCTCGCTCTACTTTTCTGTATAAAGCATGACAATCTATCTAGTTAGATAGCTATTATTAAGTGTCTGCTGACTTAAGAGACAAACAATAAATTATGAAGACATTATGGCTAGTTAATCGGGTTTCCCACTGCGAATTGGTATTTTATTGAATAGCGAGAACATTTGCCCTAGGTTAGCTAACTCGCTAGTTATCAAACAAAGTAGCCCAGCTGTCTTGCAGTGCAAGACTATAATTGTTCATAATTATTGTTTGGCAGGAGGTAAAAAGAAGCCCCTCAAGGCGCCCAAGAAACAGAACAAGGACTTGGATGACGTACGTATCCCCCATACCACACAGCACTGAAACCAGTGTTCATATCAGTACCCTGCACAGGGATGTCAGGAATGAGGTCCTGTCATTGTAAGATGGGTAACATGAAACACGTTTGATTTAAATTAATTGGCTATTAGCTCATTGGGTAAGCATAGCAGGCAAAGGATGTCATAAGAATGTCATATCATTGGTTTTTCCAGTAGCTTCACAGGTCATTTAAAATAAGGATTGTCATTTAGGGTAAATACTTGAAGAATATCCTGTTAATTTTTACACTGTTGAACATGTCAACAGTGACATGTCAGTATCATAGTGTTTAATAGCCAAGTAAGTGGTCACAAACAAGGAATTTACTATGGTGGGCAGGTGCATACAGTAAACATAATAAACAAGATAAAATGTACAACAAAATACTGGCAAAGCTATACAATATAATATAGAATACAAAAATAACACTGAATGTGGTAGAGTGACACGGTGTCAGTGTCATATTCGGGCCTTGTTAATAAGGCTAGTTGCCGAAGGAAATGAACTGTTCTTATGGCGTGAAGTTTTGGTCCTGATGGACCGTAGCCTTCTGCGGGGGGGAATGGCTGAATGGCAGTGTGTCACGGGTGGGAGTCGGCGGCCAGAATCTTCCTCGCCCGCTTCAGGGTCCTCGAGGTGTGCAGGTCCTCGAGGGTAGGCAGATTGCAGCAGATACCTTCTCAGCGGTGCGAATGATACGCTGCAGTCTGCTCTTGTCCTTGGCAGTGGTGAGCATGTCAATCTCCCAAGGCATACCAATGTAACCTTTCCTACCTGTTCCTCATGTCTGTAGGATGACGCAGCTTTCAAGCAGAAGCAGAAGGAGGATCAGAAAGCCATGGATGCCCTGAAGGCCAAAGCTGCAGGAAAAGGACCACTAAGTAAGAGACAGAGACAGTTCATTTTGTATTTCTTTTTTTTTTGTAATGAGGATTGTTTAATTCCTGGGGCCTGTACTACAGGCCGGTAACAAGCGAGGTAACTTCAAGTTCAACCCATGGTTTTCTGGACCACAAGGTGGGTCACTTGTTACCGGGGTAGATCGCCATGGTAACACAATCTGAACGCCTAACCTGGTTGGGTGCAGGTTAAGTTGGAGATCAACTGGTATAAAAGCCCCGCCCACTAACTCAGTGTTGAGGATAATGGCGTCGCCGTTCATAGAAGATCCTGTGCAGCTTGGTGCATGGATAGTGAGAAGTGCGTCCAGAAGAGCCAGAACATTTAGAGACAGACAAAACCCTTTCGCATTCCCTCATGAGTATCTTTATAAAAGATATATATTCTCAGCAGAGGGAAATACGTATCTTTGCCAGCTTCTTGGGCCGTATGTTGCCAATGCGACACATCGAAGTCCCACAGACTGTATGCATAACGTTTAGTGTGGGTGATGCGGAGAACCTGAGCAAGAACACGGTCTGCTGCGCAGTATTCATACAGATTTTCTTTAATGGCTGTTGCCACCATATTCTGATAAAGGAGTGATGAAAGAGAGATATCCAAAGTGCCCTTTGTAAAAACTTCGGACTCTAATATGTTGATATTGAACAAGGACTCTAAGATGTCTAAGATTGATCAAGGATTTTCATTCTGTCTTCATTCAATGTTCTGATTTCCGTTCAGTAAATGTATGCAAATGATATCATATTTTACAACTTAATGCATCATTTGCTCATTTAAACATACATTTACAGGAAACTAGTAATGAAACCAATATTTGACCTAATATTAGTTATCAACTGGGGAGGTTTCATGTTATCCCTATTCACTGGGGTGTCTCCCCTTAACCCATTCTGTTGTCCTTTGGTTGCTTTGAGCCATTTTCTATTCATTTCCATATCTGAAATTTGGGTTTCTTTCAACCAAAACATTTAAAACCAAAAAGGACAACGTGCATGGTACCGTACAATGCTCTTCACAAGTTAAATAAATGATCATTTCACTACTTTCATTGATTTGTTTTATTCACTTATATAGCATTTTTCCAAATCAATAAATATGACATAAAAAAAAAATGAAAACCCCCACAAAAGACTCAAAGGCACAACAAAAAAATCTTTGGGACAAAAAGCCACAAAAAAGTATAAAAATACCAAAATGTAGAAAAACGTTTAACAAATACATCCTCATGTGTTCTCCCTTTCCTAGGAACACAGAAAAAGAATGTCAGTGTAAATAAGTTTAGCGTCATTTATTCATACATTCAGTCATGTACTACCTTCTTCTCATATTCCAGTTTTTCTATCTCCAGCCTTGTTTTTTCAATTAAAAGCCTCTTGTACTCTATATCGAGCTCCAGGGTTTTTTTATACAGGGCCGTAACATTGTCTGCTCCAACCTGAAACAAATAAAGAACATTGTCCCTTAGCAAGGCACACAAAGGAGAAAGTTGAAGGTGTCCATTTGACTACTGTGTTTCAAGGTTCATTGATTATATCTTGTGTCTTTTTCCTGGCCTTGAAGTGGAGGCCCTAGGCTCAGGGGGAGGAAGAAGTTCCTCTTCCTGCTGAGTTTAACTAGCATACATACTGGTGTATGACTATTAGTTTCACTGTTACCTCTGTATGGCACAGTGGGACGACAGTGGGGGGTGGCAGCAACACCACTGTATTTCCTGTCACTGCAGAGAACAGTAACACATTTCACTCCTACAATATTCGTAGATAATTGTTGAATGAACATGGTCACATAGATGACTGGAAACACACCCTGTTCACATGCCTGGGTGTCCAAGCTGCTGCCACCAGGGTCTGAAGAAATGCCCTCTTTCACTCCTTCCATCAGGCGACGACCCTGATTGCTGGAGAGTGCCAGTACAGCAACAAAAGTTTAACATTATAGAATGCACAAGTGTAATTATGGTCACATCTCTTGCTTGGGGCAGTGATATCAATATGATATCCTGGGGCAGTGATATCAGTATTTTATGCATTTACAGTGTCTACTATTTTCTGCCAGCTTTCTGTCCTTGATTTGGCAGCATCGACTGTGTTGCTTATGGCCTGTATTACATGTCTGTAGTCCTGATATGTTTGTATTACAATACGCAGGATGAGCAGACAGTTTGTCAGATGATAGTCTGCTCTTCCTGCGTGAAATATGCGGCTGTTGTTTTGTCCATGTTTGCGATTGGACATAGTGGTGCAAGCACCGCCCCTTTGTGAACGCGCACGTCTCTAGATTGGAAAGATCTGTGTTGAGTCAATGAGTTGATAACTGCCGTGATTTGTGATTGCGATTGTTAGGCTTCGTGTAGCTGGGTAACTGAAAGTAATCCAGAGCATGTTGATCTTGATTCGTAGTACAGGCCCCTGCCATACCAAAAATAAAGGTGGCCAGCCTTTTTATGCGTCCTTTTTATATGATGCCGATGAAAGCCACTGTTGTGTTTGTGCCAAGTCATGTGATCCATGTAATCAAATATTTGATTACATCACTACTTTCTCTACTTTTACGTCACTACTTTCTCAACCGTTTTGAAAGACAGTACTGCTGGTTACAGATGCCTCCTATGTAGTGTTTACAGCCTAAGTGTCTGGTTCATCTTACTAATGTGTATGGCTTTTGTTTTACAGCTGGTGGAGGAATCAAGAAGTCTGGGAAGAAGTGAGGTGAACGACTCCCTTGGCTGGCTACGTAGTGCCAGAGCAGTCTCTACCCAGATGATCACAGCCCCACTCCTGTCAGCTGCCCCTGGGTCCAGGCACACTTATCAAATGAAATAACCCTTAATCTTTCCCCTTGAAAAGCAAGTGTTCTGAAATAAAGTTTTGTAACCGCATTTTCATTATCAGTTTTTAATCTTACTTGTTTTTCATAAGTCTTCTAATCTACAAGGGTATATGAGCTAATTAATTCCTATACTGTTCAAACATGCATTGCAGGGTTTGTTTGTTTGTTTTTTTCAGCCCATCTAGGCTGTCTTCATCCTCTTGTCTGCCCCATGATCTCTAGTGTCTCTCATTTCCGGTCTTCAGGTTTCTGACACCCTCCCTTAGTACCTCTAGGTTGGGCCACATGTTAATAGTGGTTAGGCATTCATTTAGGTTAGGCATTCATTAAAAGGTTAATTTCAGGCTAAATTATTTTGCCTAACAGTGAGAGTGTGTGTGAATGGAGAATTCAGTGTAATTTTTTCCTTTTTGTACAGTTTTATCTTTTCTTTTCCTGATCAAAGTGTGGGAGATTGACAAATAAAAATAGAATTGCTGCTTCTCACCACTTTGACTTTTTGCTTTTCTTCAGCTCAACCTCTACAGGGTAGTGGTCACTCACATCTAGGGTCTGAAAAAAACAGGTTAGTGAGTCTATAGACCCTATTGATGAATCAAACAGTGTGCTCTTATGACATGACATTGTTATGGAGGCTTTCAGGAACACTTCAACTATTGAGCGTCACCTCTTAAGCATAGGATTTTTTTATTTAAAACACTAAGATTGAGAACATTGTCAAGCATTTGTTGATTGTACAGGTTTGTGGTATTTCCGTACCTGCTCATAAGTCAGTCCATATTCCTGCTGGAAGTTGAAAGGTTTGGCTGAGTTTGGAACAACGGCAGCCAGCATGTCTTCTCCATAGACCACTATCCTGCAAGATGTCAAAAGAGGATGGCCTTTAGAGCAGCTTAGGAGTGAAATACACATCTTCACATGTTGCAGAGAACAGCTGTTGATCTATCTATAGTTAACAAATCTTAGAGGTATGGTTTTATTTACAGCAGAGTTGGTACCTTCTGTATTCAGTTTTGTTGTACCTTGGTATATTAATCCCCAGGTGAGGCTGTTAAGGACTTTCCTAGTACACTTCAAGTATCTGGCAGTATTTGAAAATATCATTTGGGATGGGTGTGTCTCACCTGTCGTAAGTGTGGTCGTTTTTATGACTCGCTGTGGTGTCAACATCATCACTGATTAGCCAATGAAAGTTCTTGTCGCTGCGGATACGGATCACCTTCATTTCGTTCTTGGAGACATAGGAGCCATCTGCATTGAAGTCCCCGAGGATCATAATGTTCTGGAACACACACACCCCATACAATACCTTGAAACATTTTTCACTGTGGACAGAGAGAAAACATGACAAGCAAGGTGTCCTTCTCCAAAAGAAAGGACTTTACACCAGTTCCATGTATAGTACTGTATTTTAATGAGGCTCCGGTGACACCTACGTCAGTCCTCCACTTTTGCTTCACGTCTAGGAAGACGTCGTACAGCTCGTCCAGCTCCTTTTCTGCTTCAACAGGCTTTGTGTGCACTGGCATCAGCACAAGGTCATCCATCACTGAGAAACACATGCACACATTTGTTTGTATAAAATACATCCCATATACTTTTCTATTTATTTATTCACAATACCACTAAAAAATTGCAATAATACAGTTGGGATACAAGACCAATTGGGTAGAGTGAATGGGTCCCCCAAAGAAGCTAGGAAAGCTTATAGGTGGGGTGAGTGAGACTACTGTGTAGTGAGTGATGCCTGTGTTGTTGCTGCTTACCAGTGTTGTGGCATTTGAAGCGGAGGACGTATGGTTCCCTGGCAAACGTGTCTTCCTGACCTGCTTGTTTGTCTGCAAACTGGTAGGTGTCCATCAGATCCACCACATCATCCCTTCAAATGGAGAGGCACGTTGGCAAGGAAGGCATGAAACTGGTTTCATATACAGGTCATAGAATAACTGTTATTTTGTGCTTGAAACTAATGCCTGACTTCCATAGAAGTGGCTCCCATGTACTGTCAACAATCCATTATGTTACACATTTGATCTGACTTAAATGTCATTTCTTAATTGTTTGGGGTAAACAAAAAATAATTGTTCAAATGTTAAACAAAGGAAAGTATCCTTCCATCTACTGGTAGGCCAACTAGTGTGAATCTCAACTGGCTGTCCTGGATTCCTTGTGTTTTTTGACATCCATCCCAAAATACACTGACAAAAAAGAAAGGGGTTGGATCTGGTGCTCCATTAGGGCCGATAGATCCAGAGTTCAGCGTTCACCTGTAGAGAAACAGGTACTGTTCCTTGTATCTAGTCCTGCCCAGACGAGTGCTGATCTCCATGGTGTAGTGATGCTTCTTGTTGACTCTGCAGGAACAGGTTGACCATGACAAATAAACACATGGAATACAGTATGTCTGCATTTACTGATGTTAAAGAATGCCCACACAATCTGGAGGTCCTAAACAATAACAACCACAACAACTCACTTGTTAAGTTCCTGCAAGAAGGTTTTGACTGATTTCCCCTTGGCATCCACAACCTCCAAGATGACTATGATGTCATAGCGAGACACTATCTGTAGGGGGCAGCAGAGTCTCCATGTCACTGGTCTGTTCTCTCTGTGAAACCATGATGCTTGTGTACTAAATGATGCAGGCAGCCATGCTATATTACATTTAACACTAACAATCATGCTATTTAAAATGACCAAACACAACCCAACTGTAAACTGTAAACACAACTGAAAGACAACATATCACAAGACAATGACCAAGAATGTGTACCTTGATAAGTATGGAAAGGATTTTGGGGTCTGAGACCTTATTGGTCCCAAACCTCTGGATGTTGAAAGCTGCCACCTTCATGATTGCTGCAAGATGATAGAGATAGAGAGATAGAGAGAGAGAGAGAGAGAGAGGCAGAGAGAGAGAGAGAGAGAAATGGAGAGAAAGAGACTGTGTGTGAGACAAGAGACATTCATTCATTTAGCAGACGCTTTTATCCAAAGCGACTTCCAAGAGAGAGCTTTACAAAGTGCATAGGTCACTGATAATAACAACAAGACAGCCCCAAAGCATTGCGGGTAGCCAAAAACGAAGTTTTACACATTGTGAACAACCAAAAAAGAGACAGAGTTACTGTAACGGTGAGGACAGAGTTAATGGTGAGGACAAAGAGAGTGTAACTATCATGTTGCAGCCATGTGGAGACAGCATGTTATCCTGTCATCAGGAAAATGTTTACGAGACCCTCTACATTTACAGGAAACTTGTTAAAAATCCTTTCCTGACCACACAGAAAAACTCTACAAATAGTCTCCTCAAGCTGTGAGGATCTTGTTAATGGGTCTCCAGAGGAGGTTTAACTTGGTACCCCTCCACAATTACTCAAATATGTCTGATGCACGCCTGTACATGTATCTGTCCCCTTCACACACAAACTCTCACACACAAACAACACACACATGTACATACAAGCAGGATCCTCAACCTGTTGCTCAGGATGGCATCTCAATAGTGATGGGTGATTGTATGAAGACTAACCCCCTCCCCTCCGCCCACACACACTCACGCACTCTAAAAACACCTTCAACTCTACCCCTGTCTCTGTCTCTGTACATCTATCATGATCTATCATTTACCAAACCAGAAGGTTTTACCATCAGTCAAACTCAGATCATGCTGAGACATGTTCACTGTCCACTTTGTTTCCTCCACACCACACACACATTCTTACATCATGGAACATTCTTTCCTTTTCCAAGTTACAAATGTAAGAGACCACTCCCTCTCTACCTGTCTAACTGCCCCTTAAATTGTGTCACTACCTAATCCAACCACTCTCCTTTCAGTTCACAAACAGGTTCTTCTTTCAGTATCTATTACCAGAAAATATCTCCAACACAAACTTCTAACAGCCTGGGCATAGTTCAAACAAAACATTGTCTCCATGTGTTTTCATTGGATAACCATGTCATCTGAGTAATGTTACAAATGTTACATCAACTGTCTGCTGTAAAATAAGCACACAGAAAAATCACAGAGTTCACTTACCTTGAGGAATAGAACAAAGGGATGAACACAAAGTAAAAGGTTAACCCAGGTGTTCAACTGAAGTTACGTGTGTGTGTGCGTGCGGTGTGTGTGTCTGTGGTGTTTTTGTGACTTGACAGGAGTCTGGCTTTCTTGTATGGCGTACCTGCAATCTGATTGGCTGAAACGTGAGTGAAGCCCAGCCCAACATACAGGACATCATAACATCAACAACCCCATGAAGATCAAATGCACGCTGTAAGACACCCAGTCCCCCACACTGAAACTCATACACACACACACACTCACACGCACACACACACACACACACACACGCACACACACACACACACTGACAGACAGGCTTAAACTTTTTCAGGTATTGTGTGGGCTGTGAATCCATGGTTGTGTGTTAGAGTGTCTGTATGTGTTCCCACCCATCCGTCTATTTGCTAGTTGACTGCCGCCGCAGTCGCAACGCTAACCCAAAACAAACAAACACAACCATTTGCCCCCATTATTTCAGCATTATTCCCTCCCCAAAACTGACTGTTAGTTTTATAGTCATATGTTCCTCCCAACTCCCGAGCAACAATACTAACATCCCCCAAAGGCTTGTTTTATAGTTGTACAGCCTGAGATATCTTGTGCATTACAGTATTTCTTATCTATGTGAGACCTGGATGAGTGAAAAGGATAAAACCATCGGGAACGGTGATAATTGTTATTAATTGAGTTCAGTTACAGTGAATCTTGGATGTGAACACATGAGTTCTGTGTTTTTGTTGTATGTTGTCTATTTTTAGGAACAGAGGGGTGGAGTTAAGCCTTATGTTTGCACAGAAGCCACAGGTAACTCCCCCCATGCTGCTACTGGGATCATTATCACATGGTGCTTCAGGTTCAACTTGGGCATGACTTACCAAGTTTCTATGTTGGCCTTCACTAGTACAATTAAATGTTAACTACTTTGAACCATTGATTCTATCAGAGTACAGTGAAGGTGAATGCTGCATGGCTGCTCAATGACTTGTGAATCAACCCTGGCTCTTTGACAGATTCTGTAACAACACAGTTCTATGTATTATCAAACTGAAGCTGCTCTGTCAGAGCATCTGCCAACAGTGTCACACATGCAGTGTTTGAGGGTTTTTATATAAAACCTTTACATTCGCAAAGTACATACCCTACCGTTACTAGTTATTAGAAAGTCATGTTCACTGTGGAGCGAGGTAGGGATGTCAATCCATCCCTACCTCTCAGAGCAGGCTGCCCTGCTGCTTCAGTAAGTCAGGACCGACACGGTCACAGTGAGCCTTTGTACCATCAACCCTGTGATATAACTGTCACAACCACCAGCTGTTCATCCAAAAGAGGAAGTCTGTACGTTCCCACCCCTCAGCTCCATCTGAGCTGAGTGCCTGTAGGGTAGATGGAGATAGTTATTCCTGTTGGCTGGAGGTTGGCAGGAGTTGTTGAGGTCTGTCAGGTGTCGAACACCAACCCTCAGATGATCGCTTGGTGTAGGTAAGGTCCCGCAATCAATAAATACATACTGTATGTTAATGAACCATCTTGTGTGTTTGTGTGCATTTGGAGATAAAGGAAGTGACATGACCACAGCACAACAGACGAGAGTGTGTGTTATGTATATTTATGTACGTGCTTGTGTGTATGTGTGCGACAAACCTTTTTATGCTTTCATTTCCTTTGAGGTCAGACAGAAACAACAGTTTTCTCAACTCTTGAGAACACGGTTCCTCTTGTCAACTCCGCTTCTGAAATAGAAAACATAACCGTGGCTCCCTGGACACAGTGCAGGCATCATGAAGATAGCTTCCTTCAACATCCAGAAGTTGGGCTTGAATAAAGTGGCCAATAAGGATGTCCTGTCCTACATCGTCAAGGTAAATTGCTTTCTCATCCCCAGAGTTTTCACATCTTCCTGTTCCTGTATTTGTCAGAGGTACAGTGAGTGAGAAAAGCGTGTCAGACATGGAAAGGGCGTGTGAGGTGTAAAGAGTGGGAAGTGTAGGAGCAGTGGGTCATCTGTGTCCTGGTGTCCCTGCAGATTGTGTCTCGTTACAGTGTCATCCTAATCTTGGAGGTTGTGGACAGGTCTGGCAAGGCCATGAGGACCTTCCTGCAGGAACTCAACAACACACAGTGAGCTAGCACAGTAACCACACGCCCAAATAGAAAACCAAAATAAATGTGTGTTTTTACCATGTTGTGCTATTTTAGGCTAGGCTGTGCTGAATCATGTGTTGACACCCCGTGTCACGTCATGTGTCAGGGATAACAGGAAGCACCCCTACACCATGGCACAGAGCAGCAGGTTAGGCAGAGACTCCTACAAAGAGCAGTTTGTGTTCCTCTACAGGTAGAGCAACAAAGAAACCTTCTGTCTCACAACACAGCAGCTATCTGCACACGCAACCTCTCCGTTTAAACACCTGATGGTCATGAATCCAAACATGAACCCCAGTAGTGACGTTATCATGTTTGTGCCAGAGAGGACCAGGTGAGGCTGACTGACACCTATCAGTATGAAGACGACCAGGCTGGGGACGAGGATGCGTTTGCGAGGGAACCCTACATCTTGCGCTTCACCTGTCTCAGCACAGGTAGCTCTCATTCTGGAAGAAAAGCTCTAACTCACATTTCACATATCGTATGGCTTGATGCTCGAGTGTATTTGTGTATGGCTGTGGGTGCGTGCATACATGTGTTTGTGTACATGCGTCTCCACATATGAGTGTGTGTGTGTGTGTGTGTTTCTCAGTTCTCAGCGACCTGGTGCTTATCCCAGTGCATACCCAGCCTACCGACTCTCGGAAGGAGTTGGATGAGCTGTACGATGTGGTCGAGGTGGTCAGGGAGAAGTGGGAGACTGATGTAAGCGCAACACCCTGTGTAAACATTCTCAGTTGTGGTTCAGACATTTTTTATTTCATTGCACCATTTCATACTGTCCCCTTGTCTTTGTGGGGATTCATTTGTTGTTGATTTTGTGACGTGTCAGTGTGTGTTTGTTTGTGTGTTTGTGTGTCTAGAACATCTTGATACTGGGAGATTTCAACGCAGACGGTCGCTATGTCTCCAGGTCGGGCATGAGGGACATCAGGATCCGCTCTGACGCCAATTATCATTGGCTGATAGCAGATGATGTGGACACAACAGCCAGCACAGCCAATGATCACACCTACGACAGGTAAACTGGTTAGACAACAAGCAGGAAACAGACATCACCCCCACATCATTTCATTTCAACAGTCAACTGACCAGTTTCAGAAATCCACAGTAATCTGATACTGGCTGTAACAGAGAGGTGTATAGAGTAAACTAATAGAGTAAACTAAGCTAGTTGTTGTTGAAACTGACTGTATTGTATCTACAGGATTGTGGTGTATGGAGACAATATGATGGCGGCCATTGTTCCTAACTCGGCTAAGCCCTTCAACTACCAGCAAGAATTCCATCTTTCTACAGATATTGTGGGTCTCCTCCACCACTTAACCACCACTCTCTGCCTCACTCTCTCTCCATCCATGTCTTGTCTCTAATGCAATCATTCTCTCTCTTTCCTTCCCCTTTGTTCTGAACATTCTAATGGCATATTAACACCTCTCTTCTCTAACGCGGCATTTGTGTGTGTGTGTGGGCCTCTGTTTTTGTATGTGTGTGTAGGCTCTCAGTATCAGTGACCACTACCCTGTTGAGGTTGAGCTGAAGAAGAAACAAATGAGTGGCCAAGAAGCTAAGAAGAAGAGAGCCCGGACACCTCAGAGAAAGAAGACAGTTCCAAAAGCACGGAAGAAGAATATTGTTACAGGACCAGAGAAGAAGGAGGAAGTCCAGAAACCACAGAAGAAGACAGTTCCAAAAGCACGGAAGAAGAAGATTGTTGCAGGACCAGAGAAGAAGGAGTAAGTCCAGGAACCACAAAAGAAGAGAGTGGGTGCCTGTAGTCTGAACCAGAGAGCAGCAAAAAAGAAAAAGTAACAGTTGAAAATGTTCCAGAACATAATACTCACCTAAAATGAACATAGCCAAAATCTTAACCAATCAGCTGTTAAAAGGTATCATGGTTGTTTCTCTGATTAAAGCTGACAAACCCTCTCTGCCTGACTTGGTGTCATCTTGGTGTCAGTTTGCTGTCTGTCCACAAGAGAGAGCTCTCCCTCTTGTTCCAGTTCTTGGAGCAGAGGGGATGTGCGGACATATGAGGAGACTAAGGATGGGAAGGAGGGGAAAGTTAGTGGGAGGAGATTAAGAGGATCTATTGCCCCTCCCCTGTTTGGCGGGGTATAAGTGTTCATGTATGTCCTAGGTTCCAGCTGTATCCCACCTGACACCCACAGCCGTCACTCTCTCTCACACTCCAGTCTTGCAGACTCTGACCCTCCGCCCTCTCCTCCGCTCCATCCGTCTTGTCGTCTTGCCCATTGCTCCATCAGTCCTCTGCGAGCGGCAGCACCATGAGCCTGAGGACCAAGCGGATCAGCTCCAGCAGTTCAGTGCGGAGCAGCAACGGGAGGCTGGGGAGCCCCGGGGCTCTAGGGGGCTTCAGCGGGATGTCACTGAGCAGCAGCCCTCTGTACGGGGGCTCCAGCAGTCACCTGGGCCCTGCCCTTATAAGGAGCTGTCGGGACGTGTATGTATGCAAATTCAGAAGCACGAGGACGCGCTTTCAACTTAAGAAAACTCTTCCCGGGGAGCACAACTCAGAAAACCTCTGCTAGGAACACATTTTCAAGCGTTCATGAATTTGGCGGATGTCTTTTTCTTACATTGTTTTTCCGAATCCCGTAAGAAACAATTCAGAAGAAACTTTTAAGAAAATGTTTGAGAATGAGGCCCAATGTCTGCTCCTCCTGCGTGAAATATGCGGCTGTTGTTTTGTCCATGTTTGCAATTGGACATAGTGGTGCAAACACCGCCCCTTTATGTGAACGCGCACGTGTCTAGATTGGAAAGATCTGTGTTGAGTTAGAGAGTTGATAACCGCTGTCGTGATACAACTTATCGTGATTGCGATTGTTAGGCTTTGTTTAGCCGGTTAACTGAAAGTAATCCAGAGCATGTTGATCTTGATTCATGGTACAGGCCCCTGCCATACCAAAAATAAAGTTGGCCAGCCTTTTTATACCTTCCTATATCCTTTTAATAAGATGCCGATGAAAGCCTCTGTTGTGTTTGTGCCAAGTCATGTGATCCATCTAATCAAATATTTGTCACTCAACTGTTTTGAGAGGCATCTGTAACCGGTAGCGCTGTCTTTCAAAACGGTTGAGAAAGTAGTGACAAATATTTGATTACATACTATCTAGTGTTTACAGGCTAAGTGTCTGTTTCACTTTACTAATTGTGTATGGGTTTTGTTTTACAGGGTGTGGCGGTTCTAGACTAATTTTACTGGGGGGCCCAAGGGGGGGCCAGTGTTTAATCAGAGGGGCACATTAAAAACGGAAACAAATTATATTTAAACATTAAATACTTTAATTTTGCTTTACATTAAAATCATACAAAATGCTCTGGCTCTCCCTCTTCCAGCTCCTCAACTCTCTCAATACCTTTACATGTTTCTCTAACTTTTTATGATATGTTACTCTAACTTTTTTTATTAAAAAGGCTGCATTGTCCCTTCCGCGGTTCATGATGACTACTAGAAGAAGAAGAACGTGTAAAAAAAAAAAGTAAAAAAAAAAAAATATATATTTTTTTTTTGTCAGCTCAGGGGGGCCACAGGGGGGGTCAGGGACATTTTTACAGGGGCACTGGCCCCTGTAGGCCCACGTGTAGAAACGCCCCTGTTTACAGCTGGTGGAGGAATCAAGAAGTCTGGGAAGAAGTGAGGTGAACGACTCCCTTGGCTGGCTACGTAGTGCCAGAGCAGTCTCTACCCAGATGATCACAGCCCCACTCCTGTCAGCTGCCCCTGGGTCCAGGCACACTTATCAAATGAAATAACCCTTAATCTTTCCCTATGAAAAGCAGGTCTTCTGAAATAAAGTTTTCTAACCACATTTTCATTATCAGTTTTTAATCTTACTTGTTTTTCATAAGTCTTCTAATCTACAAGGGTATATGAGCTAATTAATTCCTATACTGTTCAAACATGCATCGCAGGGTTTCTTTGTTCGTTTTTTTCAGCCCATCTAGGCTGTCTTCATCCTCTTGTCTGCCCCATGATCTTTAGTGTCTCTCCATTTCCGGTCTTCAGGTTTCTGACACCCTCCCTTAGTACCTCTAGGTTGGGCCACATGTTAATAGTGGTTAGGCATTCATTTAGGTTAGGCATTCATTAAAAGGTTAATTTCAGGCTTAATTATTTTGCCTAACAGTGAGAGTGTGTGTGAATGGAGAATTCAGTGTTATTTTTTCCTTTTTGTACAGTTTTATTTTTTCTTGTGTGGGAGATAAAAATAGAATTGCTGCTTCTCACCACTTTGACTTTTTGCTTTTCTTCAGCTCAACCTCTACAGGGTAGTGGTCACTCACATCTAGGGTCTGAAAAAAAACAGGTTAGTGAGTTTATAGACCGTATTGATGAATCAAACAGTGCTCTTATGACATCATATTATTAGGGAGGCTTTCAGGGACACTTCAACCTTAGCATAGGAATACAAACAACATTGAGAACATTGTCAAGCATTTGTTGATTGTACAGGTGTGTGGTATTTCCCTACCTGTTTATCAGTCAGAACATATTCCCGCTGGAAGTTGAAAGGTTTGGCTGAGTTTGGAACAATGGCATCCAGCATGTCATCTCCATAGACCACTATCCTGCAAGATGTCAAAAGAGGATGGGAGAGTCTGGGAGTGAAATACACATTTTCACATGTTGCAGAGAAGAGTTGTTGATCTATCTATAGTTAACAAATCTTAGAGGTATGGTTTTATTTACATTAGAGTTTGTACCTTCTGTATTCATTTTTGTTGTACATAGGTATATTTATCCCCAGACGAGGCTGTTACGCTTCAAGTATCTGGCAGTATTTGAAAATAATATTTGGGATAGGTGTGTCTCACCTGTCATAAGTGTGGTCATTTTTGTTATTCGCAGTGGTGTCAACATCATCACTGATCAGCCAATGAAAGTTCTTGTCGCTGCGGATACGGATCACCTTCATTTCTTTCTTGGAGACATAGGAACCACCTGCATTGAAGTCCCCGAGGATCATAATGTTCTGGAACACACACACCCCATACAATACCTTGAAACATTTTTCACTGTGGACAGAGAGAAAACATGACAAGCAAGGTGTTCTTCTCCAAAAGAAAGGACTTTACACCAGTTCCATGTATAGTACTGTATTTTAATGAGGCTCCGGTGACACCTACGTCAGTCCTCCACTTTTGCTTCACGTCTAGGAAGACGTCGTACAGCTCGTCCAGCTCCTTTTCTGCTCCAACAGGCTTTGTGTGCACTGGCATCAGCACAAGGTCATCCATCACTGAGAAACACATGCACACATTTGTTTGTATAAAATACATCCCATATACTTTTTCTATTTATTTATTTATGTATTCACAATACCATTTCAAATACTACAATAATACAGTTGGGGTACAAGACCATTTGGGTAGAGTGAATGGGTCCCCCAAAGAAGCTAGGAAAGCTTATAGGAGGGGTGAGAGAGACTACTGTGTAGTGAGTGATGCCTGTGTTGTTGCTGCTTACCAGTGTTGTGGCATTTGAAGCGGAGGATGTATGGTTCCCTGGCAAACACGTCTTCCTGACCTGCTTGTTTGTCTTCAAACTGGTAGGTGTCTATCAGATCCACCACATCATCCCTTAAAATGGAGAGGCACGTTGGCAAGGAAGGCACGAAACAACGGTTTCAGATACAGGTCATAGAATAACTGCCATTTTGTGCTTGAAACTAATGCCTGACTTCCATAGAAGTGGCTCCCATGTACTGTCAACAGTCCATTATGTTACACATTTGATCTGACTTCAATGTCATTTCTTAATTGTTTGGGGTAAACAAAAAATAATTGTTCAAATGTTAAACAAAGGAAAGTATCCTTCCATCTACTGGTAGGCCAACTAGTGTGAATCTCAACTGGCTGTCCTGGATTCCTTGTGTTTTTTGACATCCATCCCAAAATACACTGACAAAAAAGAAAGGGGTTGGATCTGGTGCTCCATTAGGGCCGATAGATCCAGAGTTCAGCGTTCACCTGTAGAGAAACAGGTACTGTTCCTTGTATCTAGCTCTGCCCAGACGAGTGCTGATCTCCATGGTGTAGTGATGCTTCTTGTTGACTCTGCAGGAACAGGTTGACCATGACAAATAAACACATGGAATACAGTATGTCTGCATTTACTGATGTTAAAGAATCTCACACAATCTGGAGGTCCTAAACGTTAACAACCACAATATCTCACTTGTTAAGTTCCTGCAAGAAGGTTTGGATTGCTTCCCCCTTGGCATCCACAACCTCCAAGATGACTATGATGTCATAGCGAGACACTATCTGTAGGGGACAGCAGAGTCTCCATGTCACTGGTCTGTTCTCTCTGTGAAACCATGATGCTTGTGTACTAAATGATGCGAGCAGCCATGCTATATTACATTTAACACTAACAATCATGCTATTTAAAATGACCAAACACAACCCAACTGTAAACTGTAAACACAACTGAAAGACAACATATCACAAGACAATGACCAATAATGTGTACCTTGATAAGTATGGAAAGGATTTTGGGGTCTGAGACCTTATTGGTCCCAAACCTCTGGATGTTGAAAGCTGCCACCTTCATGATTGCTGCAAGATGATAGAGATAGAGAGATAGAGAGAGAGAGAGAGAGAGGCAGAGAGAGAGAGAGAGAGAGGCAGAGAGGAATGGAGAGAAAGAGAATGTGTGTGAGACAAGAGACAGAGTTCATGGTGAGGACAAAGAGAGTGAAACTATCATGTTGCAGCCATGTGGAGACAGCATGTTATCCTGTCATCAGGAAAATGTTCATGAGACCCTTTACATTTACAGGAAACTTGTTAAAAATCCTTTCCTGACCACACAGAAAAACTCTACAAATAGTCTCCTCAAGCTGAGAGGATCTTGTTAATGGGTCTCCAGAGGAGGTTTAACTTGGTACCCCTCGACGATTACTCAAATATGTCTGGTACACGCCTGTACTTGTACCTGCCCCCTTCACACACAAACTCTCACACACACTCATGTGCATACATGCAGGATCCACAACTGCTTGCTCAGGATGGCATCTCAATAGTGATGGGTGATTGTATGAAGAATAACCCCATCCCATCCCCTCCGCCCACACACACACACAGGCACTCTAAAAACATCCTAAACTCTACCACTGTCTCTGTACGGCTATCATGAATTACAATGCAAAAAGGTTTTACCATCAGTCAAACTCAGATCATGCTGAGACATGTTCACTGTCCACTTTGTTTCCTCCACACCACACACACATTCTTATATCATGGAACAATCTTTCCTTTTCCAAGTTACAAATGTAAGAGACCACTCCCTCTCTACCTGTCTAACTGCCCCTTAAATTGTCTCACTACCTAATCCAACCACTCTCCTTTCAGTTCACAAACAGGTTCTTCTTTCAGTATCTATTACCTGAAAATATCTCCAACACAAACTTCTAACAGCCTGGGCATAGTTCAAACAAAACATTGTCTCCATGTGTTTTCATTGGATAACCATGTCATCTGAGTAATGTTACAAATGTTACATCAACTGTCTGCTGTAAAATAAGCACACAGAAAAATCACAGAGTTCACTTACCTTGAGGAATAGAACAAAGGGACGAACACAAAGTAAAAGGTTAACCCAGGTGTTCAACTGAAGTTACGTGTGTGTGTGTGCGCGGTCTGTGTGTCTGTGGTGTTTTTGTGACTTGACAGGAGTCTGGCTTTCTTATATGGTGCACTTGCAATCTGATTGGCTGAAACGTGAGTGAAGCATAGCCCAACATACAGGACATAATAACATCAACAACCCCATGATAAGATCAAATGCACGCTGTAACACACCCAGTTCCCCACACCGAAACTCACACACACACACACACACACACACACTGACAGACAGACAGACTTAAACATTTTCAGGTATTGTGTGGGCTGTGAATCCATGGTTGTGTGTTAGAGTGTCTGTGTGTGTTCCCACCCATCAGTCTATTAGCTACAGTTGACTGCCGCCGCAGTCGCATCGTTAACCCAAAACAAACAAACAAACATTTGCCCCCATTATTTCAGCATTATTCTCTCCTCAAAACTGACTGTCAGCTTAATACTCATATGTTCCTCCCAGCTCCTGAGCAACAATACTAACATCCCCCAAAGGCTTGTTTTATAGTCTAGTTTACAGCCTGAGATATCTTGTGCATTACAGTATTTCTTATCTATGTGAGACCTGGATGAGTGAAAAGGATAAAACCATCGGGAACGGTGATAATTGTTATTAATTGAGTTCAGTTACAGTGAATCTTGGATGTGAACACATGAGTTCTGTGTTTTTGTTGCCTGTTGTCTCTTTCTAGGAATAGAGGGGTGGAGTTAAGCCTGATGTTCCAGGTCGGGCATGAGGGACATCAGGATCCGCTCTGACGCCAATTATCATTGGCTGATAGCAGATGATGTGGACACAACAGCCAGCACAGCCAATGATCACACCTACGACAGGTAAACTGGTTAGACAACAAGCAGGAAATATGTTATGTATATTTATGTACGTGCTTGTGTGTATGTGTGCGACAAACCTTTTTATGCTTTCATTTCCTTTGAGGTCAGACAGAAACAACAGTTTTCTCAACTCTTGAGAACACGGTTCCTCTTGTCAACTCCGCTTCTGAAATAGAAAACATAACCGTGGCTCCCTGGACACAGTGCAGGCATCATGAAGATAGCCTCCTTCAACATCCAGAAGTTGGGCTTGAATAAAGTGGCCAATAAGGATGTCCTGTCCTACATCGTCAAGGTAAATTGCTTTCTCATCCCCAGAGTTTTCACATCTTCCTGTTCCTGTATTTGTCAGAGGTACAGTGAGTGAGAAAAGCGTGTCAGACATGGAAAGGGCGTGTGAGGTGTAAAGAGTGGGAAGTGTGGGAGCAGTGGGTCATCTGTGTCCTGGTGTCCCTGCAGATTGTGTCTCGTTACAGTGTCATCCTAATCTTGGAGGTTGTGGACAGGTCTGGCAAGGCCATGAGGACCTTCCTGCAAGAACTCAACAACACACAGTGAGCTAGCACAGTAACCACACGCCCAAATTGAAAACCAAAATAAATGTGTGTTTTTACCATGTTGTGCTATTTTAGGCTAGGCTGTGCTGAATCATGTGTTGACACCCCGTGTCACGTCATGTGTCAGGGATAACAGGAAGCACCCCTACACCATGGCACAGAGCAGCAGGTTAGGCCGAGACTCCTACAAAGAGCAGTTTGTGTTCCTCTACAGGTAGAGCAACAAAGAAACCTTCTGTCTCACAACACAGCAGCTATCTGCACACGCAACCTCTCCGTTTAAACACCTGATGGTCATGAATCTAAACATGAACCCCAGTAGTGACGTTATCATGTTTGTGCCAGAGAGGACCAGGTGAGGCTGACTGACACCTATCAGTATGAAGACGACCAGGCTGGGGACGAGGATGCGTTTGCGAGGGAACCCTACATCTTGCGCTTCACCTGTCTCAGCACAGGTAGCTCTCATTCTGGAAGAAAAGCTCTAACTCACATTTCACATATCGTATGGCTTGATGCTCGAGTGTATTTGTGTATGGCTGTGGGTGCGTGCATACATGTGTTTGTGTACATGCGTCTCCACATATGAGTGTGTGTGTGTGTGTGTGTTTCTCAGTTCTCAGCGACCTGGTGCTTATCCCAGTGCATACCCAGCCTACCGACTCTCGGAAGGAGTTGGATGAGCTGTACGATGTGGTCGAGGTGGTCAGGGAGAAGTGGGAGACTGATGTAAGCGCAACACCCTGTGTAAACATTCTCAGTTGTGGTTCAGACATTTTTTATTTCATTGCACCATTTCATACTGTCCCCTTGTCTTTGTGGGGATTCATTTGTTGTTGATTTTGTGACGTGTCAGTGTGTGTTTGTTTGTGTGTTTGTGTGTCTAGAACATCTTGATACTGGGAGATTTCAACGCAGACGGTCGCTATGTCTCCAGGTCGGGCATGAGGGACATCAGGATCTGCTCTGACGCCAATTATCATTGGCTGATAGCAGATGATGTGGACACAACAGCCAGCACAGCCAATGATCACACCTACGACAGGTAAACTGGTTAGACAACAAGCAGGAAACAGACATCACCCCCACATCATTTCATTTCAACAGTCAACTGACCAGTTTCAGAAATCCACAGTAATCTGATACTGGCTGTAACAGAGAGGTGTATAGAGTAAACTAATAGAGTAAACTAAGCTAGTTGTTGTTGAAACTGACTGTATTGTATCTACAGGATTGTGGTGTATGGAGACAATATGATGGCGGCCATTGTTCCTAACTCGGCTAAGCCCTTCAACTACCAGCAAGAATTCCATCTTTCTACAGATATTGTGGGTCTCCTCCACCACTTAACCACCACTCTCTGCCTCACTCTCTCTCCATCCATGTCTTGTCTCTAATGCAATCATTCTCTCTCTTTCCTTCCCCTTTGTTCTGAACATTCTAATGGCATATTAACACCTCTCTTCTCTAACGCGGCATTTGTGTGTGTGTGTGGGCCTCTGTTTTTGTATGTGTGTGTAGGCTCTCAGTATCAGTGACCACTACCCTGTTGAGGTTGAGCTGAAGAAGAAACAAATGAGTGGCCAAGAAGCTAAGAAGAAGAGAGCCCGGACACCTCAGAGAAAGAAGACAGTTCCAAAAGCACGGAAGAAGAAAATTGTTGCAGGACGAGAGAAGAAGGAGGAAGTCCAGAAACCACAGAAGAAGACAGTTCCAAAAGCACGGAAGAAGAAGATTGTTGCAGGACCAGAGAAGAAGGAGTAAGTCCAGGAACCACAAAAGAAGAGAGTGGGTGCCTGTAGTCTGAACCAGAGAGCAGCAAAAAAGAAAAAGTAACAGTTGAAAATTTTCCAGAACATAATACTCACCTAAAATGAACATAGCCAAAATCTTAACCAATCAGCTGTTAAAAGGTATCATGGTTGTTTCTCTGATTAAAGCTGACAAACCCTCTCTGCCTGACTTGGTGTCATCTTGGTGTCAGTTTGCTGTCTGTCCACAAGAGAGAGCTCTCCCTCTTGTTCCAGTTCTTGGAGCAGAGGGGATGTGCGGACATATGAGGAGACTAAGGATGGGAAGGAGGGGAAAGTTAGTGGGAGGAGATTAAGAGGATCTATTGCCCCTCCCCTGTTTGGCGGGGTATAAGTGTTCATGTATGTCCTAGGTTCCAGCTGTATCCCACCTGACACCCACAGCCGTCACTCTCTCTCACACTCCAGTCTTGCAGACTCTGACCCTCCGCCCTCTCCTCCGCTCCATCCGTCTGGTCGTCTTGCCCATTGCTCCATTAGTCCTCTGCGAGCGGCAGCACCATGAGCCTGAGGACCAAGCGGATCAGCTCCAGCAGTTCAGTGCGGAGCAGCAACGGGAGGCTGGGGAGCCCCGGGGCTCTAGGGGGCTTCAGCGGGATGTCACTGAGCAGCAGCCCTCTGTACGGGGGCTCCAGCAGTCACCTGGGCCCTGCCCTTATAAGGAGCTGTCGGGACGTGTATGTATGCAAATTCAGAAGCACGAGGACGCGCTTTCAACTTAAGAAAACTCTTCCCGGGGAGCACAACTCAGAAAACTTCTGCTAGGAACACATTTTCAAGCGTTCATGAATTTGGCGGATGTCTTTTTCTTACATTAATTTTCCGAATCGCGTAAGAAACAATTCAGAAGAAACTTTTAAGAAAATGTTTGAGAATGAGGCCCAATGTCTGCTCCTCCTGCGTGAAATATGCGGCTGTTGTTTTGTCCATGTTTGCAATTGGACATAGTGGTGCAAACACCGCCCCTTTATGTGAACGTGCACGTGTCTAGATTGGAAAGATCTGTGTTGAGTTAGAGAGTTGATAACCGCCGTCGTGATACAACTTATCGTGATTGCGATTGTTAGGCTTTGTTTAGCCGGTTAACTGAAAGTAATCCAGAGCATGTTGATCTTGATTCATGGTACAGGCCCCTGCCATACCAAAAATAAAGTTGGCCAGCCTTTTTATACCTTCCTATATCCTTTTAATAAGATGCCGATGAAAGCCTCTGTTGTGTTTGTGCCAAGTCATGTGATCCATCTAATCAAATATTTGTCACTCAACTGTTTTGAGAGGCATCTGTAACCGGCAGCGCTGTCTTTCAAAACGGTTAAGAAAGTAGTGACAAATATTTGATTACATACTATCTAGTGTTTACAGGCTAAGTGTCTGTTTCACTTTACTAATTGTGTATGGGTTTTGTTTTACAGGGTGTGGCGGTTCTAGACTAATTTTACTGGGGGGCCCAAGGGGGGGCCAGTGTTTAATCAGAGGGGCACATTAAAAACGGAAACAAATTATATTTAAACATTAAATACTTTAATTTTGCTTTACATTAAAATCATACAAAATGCTCTGGCTCTCCCTCTTCCAGCTCCTCAACTCTCTCAATACCTTTACATGTTTCTCTAACTTTTTATGATATGTTACTCTAACTTTTTTTATTAAAAAGGCTGCATTGTCCCTTCCGCGGTTCATGATGACTACTAGAAGAAGAAGAACGTGTAAAAAAAAAAAAGTAAAAAAAAAAAATATATATATTTTTTTTTTGTCAGCTCAGGGGGGCCACAGGGGGGGTCAGGGACATTTTTACAGGGGCACTGGCCCCTGTAGGCCCACGTGTAGAAACGCCCCTGTTTACAGCTGGTGGAGGAATCAAGAAGTCTGGGAAGAAGTGAGGTGAACGACTCCCTTGGCTGGCTACGTAGTGCCAGAGCAGTCTCTACCCAGATGATCACAGCCCCACTCCTGTCAGCTGCCCCTGGGTCCAGGCACACTTATCAAATGAAATAACCCTTAATCTTTCCCTATGAAAAGCAGGTCTTCTGAAATAAAGTTTTCTAACCACATTTTCATTATCAGTTTTTAATCTTACTTGTTTTTCATAAGTCTTCTAATCTACAAGGGTATATGAGCTAATTAATTCCTATACTGTTCAAACATGCATCGCAGGGTTTCTTTGTTCGTTTTTTTCAGCCCATCTAGGCTGTCTTCATCCTCTTGTCTGCCCCATGATCTTTAGTGTCTCTCCATTTCCGGTCTTCAGGTTTCTGACACCCTCCCTTAGTACCTCTAGGTTGGGCCACATGTTAATAGTGGTTAGGCATTCATTTAGGTTAGGCATTCATTAAAAGGTTAATTTCAGGCTTAATTATTTTGCCTAACAGTGAGAGTGTGTGTGAATGGAGAATTCAGTGTTAATTTTTCCTTTTTGTACAGTTTTATTTTTTCTTGTGTGGGAGATAAAAATAGAATTGCTGCTTCTCACCACTTTGACTTTTTGCTTTTCTTCAG
Source organism: Hypomesus nipponensis (assembly GCF_054491055.1). Lineage (NCBI taxonomy): Eukaryota > Metazoa > Chordata > Actinopteri > Osmeriformes > Osmeridae > Hypomesus > Hypomesus nipponensis. The sequence goes on from NC_140369.1 coordinate 15,305,178, forward strand.
CTCAACCTCTACAGGGTAGTGGTCACTCACATCTAGGGTCTGAAAAAAAACAGGTTAGTGAGTTTATAGACCGTATTGATGAATCAAACAGTGCTCTTATGACATCATATTATTAGGGAGGCTTTCAGGGACACTTCAACCTTGAGAACATTGTCAAGCATTTGTTGATTGTACAGGTGTGTGGTATTTCCCTACCTGTTTATCAGTCAGAACATATTCCCGCTGGAAGTTGAAAGGTTTGGCTGAGTTTGGAACAATGGCATCCAGCATGTCATCTCCATAGACCACTATCCTGCAAGATGTCAAAAGAGGATGGGAGAGTCTGGGAGTGAAATACACATTTTCACATGTTGCAGAGAAGAGTTGTTGATCTATCTATAGATAACAAATCTTAGAGGTATGGTTTTATTTACAGCAGAGTTTGTACCTTCTGTATTCATTTTTGTTGTACATAGGTATATTTATCCCCAGACGAGGCTGTTACGCTTCAAGTATCTGGCAGTATTTGAAAATAATATTTGGGATAGGTGTGTCTCACCTGTCATAAGTGTGGTCATTTTTGTTATTCGCAGTGGTGTCAACATCATCACTGATCAGCCAATGAAAGTTCTTGTCGCTGCGGATACGGATCACCTTCATTTCTTTCTTGGAGACATAGGAACCACCTGCATTGAAGTCCCCGAGGATCATAATGTTCTGGAACACACACACCCAATACAATACCTTGAAACATTTTTCACTGTGGACAGAGAGAAAACATGACAAGCAAGGTGTTCTTCTCCAAAAGAAAGGACTTTACACCAGTTCCATGTATAGTACTGTATTTTAATGAGGCTCCGGTGACACCTACGTCAGTCCTCCACTTTTGCTTCACGTCTAGGAAGACGTCGTACAGCTCGTCCAGCTCCTTTTCTGCTCCAACAGGCTTTGTGTGCACTGGCATCAGCACAAGGTCATCCATCACTGAGAAACACATGCACACATTTGTTTGTATAAAATACATCCCATATACTTTTTCTATTTATTTATTTATGTATTCACAATACCATTTCAAATATTACAATAATACAGTTGGGGTACAAGACCATTTGGGTAGAGTGAATGGGTCCCCCAAAGAAGCTAGGAAAGCTTATAGGAGGGGTGAGTGAGACTACTGTGTAGTGAGTGATGCCTGTGTTGTTGCTGCTTACCAGTGTTGTGGCATTTGAAGCGGAGGACGTATGGTTCCCTGGCAAACATGTCTTCCTGACCTGCTTGTTTGTCTTCAAACTGGTAGGTGTCTATCAGATCCACCACATCATCCCTTCAAATGGAGAGGCACGTTGGCAAGGAAGGCACGAAACAACGGTTTCAGATACAGGTCATAGAATAACTGCCATTTTGTGCTTGAAACTAATGCCTGACTTCCATAGAAGTGGCTCCCATGTACTGTCAACAGTCCATTATGTTACACATTTGATCTGACTTCAATGTCATTTCTTAATTGTTTGGGGTAAACAAAAAATAATTGTTCAAATGTTAAACAAAGGAAAGTATCCTTCCATCTACTGGTAGGCCAACTAGTGTGAATCTCAACTGGCTGTCCTGGATTCCTTGTGTTTTTTGACATCCATCCCAAAATACACTGACAAAAAAGAAAGGGGTTGGATCTGGTGCTCCATTAGGGCCGATAGATCCAGAGTTCAGGGTTCACCTGTAGAGAAACAGGTACTGTTCCTTGTATCTAGCTCTGCCCAGACGAGTGCTGATCTCCATGGTGTAGTGATGCTTCTTGTTGACTCTGCAGGAACAGGTTGACCATGACAAATAAACACATGGAATACAGTATGTCTGCATTTACTGATGTTAAAGAATCTCACACAATCTGGAGGTCCTAAACGTTAACAACCACAATATCTCACTTGTTAAGTTCCTGCAAGAAGGTTTGGATTGCTTCCCCCTTGGCATCCACAACCTCCAAGATGACTATGATGTCATAGCGAGACACTATCTGTAGGGGACAGCAGAGTCTCCATGTCACTGGTCTGTTCTCTCTGTGAAACCATGATGCTTGTGTACTAAATGATGCGAGCAGCCATGCTATATTACATTTAACACTAACAATCATGCTATTTAAAATGACCAAACACAACCCAACTGTAAACTGTAAACACAACTGAAAGACAACATATCACAAGACAATGACCAATAATGTGTACCTTGATAAGTATGGAAAGGATTTTGGGGTCTGAGACCTTATTGGTCCCAAACCTCTGGATGTTGAAAGCTGCCACCTTCATGATTGCTGCAAGATGATAGAGATAGAGAGATAGAGAGAGAGAGAGAGAGAGGCAGAGAGAGAGAGAGAGAGAGGCAGAGAGGAATGGAGAGAAAGAGAATGTGTGTGAGACAAGAGACAGAGTTCATGGTGAGGACAAAGAGAGTGTAACTATCATGTTGCAGCCATGTGGAGACAGCATGTTATCCTGTCATCAGGAAAATGTTCATGAGACCCTTTACATTTACAGGAAACTTGTTAAAAATCCTTTCCTGACCACACAGAAAAACTCTACAAATAGTCTCCTCAAGCTGAGAGGATCTTGTTAATGGGTCTCCAGAGGAGGTTTAACTTGGTACCCCTCGACGATTACTCAAATATGTCTGGTACACGCCTGTACTTGTACCTGCCCCCTTCACACACAAACTCTCACACACACTCATGTGCATACATGCAGGATCCACAACTGCTTGCTCAGGATGGCATCTCAATAGTGATGGGTGATTGTATGAAGAATAACCCCATCCCCTCCCCTCCGCCCACACACACACACAGGCACTCTAAAAACATCCTAAACTCTACCACTGTCTCTGTACGGCTATCATGAATTACAATGCAAAAAGGTTTTACCATCAGTCAAACTCAGATCATGCTGAGACATGTTCACTGTCCACTTTGTTTCCTCCACACCACACACACATTCTTATATCATGGAACAATCTTTCCTTTTCCAAGTTACAAATGTAAGAGACCACTCCCTCTCTACCTGTCTAACTGCCCCTTAAATTGTCTCACTACCTAATCCAACCACTCTCCTTTCAGTTCACAAACAGGTTCTTCTTTCAGTATCTATTACCTGAAAATATCTCCAACACAAACTTCTAACAGCCTGGGCATAGTTCAAACAAAACATTGTCTCCATGTGTTTTCATTGGATAACCATGTAATCTGAGTAATGTTACAAATGTTACATCAACTGTCTGCTGTAAAATAAGCACACAGAAAAATCACAGAGTTCACTTACCTTGAGGAATAGAACAAAGGGACGAACACAAAGTAAAAGGTTAACCCAGGTGTTCAACTGAAGTTACGTGTGTGTGTGTGCGCGGTCTGTGTGTCTGTGGTGTTTTTGTGACTTGACAGGAGTCTGGCTTTCTTATATGGTGCACTTGCAATCTGATTGGCTGAAACGTGAGTGAAGCATAGCCCAACATACAGGACATAATAACATCAACAACCCCATGATAAGATCAAATGCATGCTGTAACACACCCAGTTCCCCACACCGAAACTCACACACACACACACACACACACACACTGACAGACAGACTTAAACATTTTCAGGTATTGTGTGGGCTGTGAATCCATGGTTGTGTGTTAGAGTGTCTGTGTGTGTTCCCACCCATCAGTCTATTAGCTACAGTTGACTGCCGCCGCAGTCGCATCGTTAACCCAAAACAAACAAACAAACATTTGCCCCCATTATTTCAGCATTATTCTCTCCTCAAAACTGACTGTCAGCTTAATACTCATATGTTCCTCCCAGCTCCTGAGCAACAATACTAACATCCCCCAAAGGCTTGTTTTATAGTCTAGTTTACAGCCTGAGATATCTTGTGCATTAGAGTATTTCTTATTTATTTGAGACTAACCTGGATGAGTGAAAAGGATAAAACCATCGGGAACGGTGATAATTGTTATTAATTGAGTTCAGTTACAGTGAATCTTGGATGTGAACACATGAGTTCTGTGTTTTTTGTTGCCTGTTGTCTCTTTCTAGGAATAGAGGGGTGGAGTTAAGCCTGATGTTCCAGGTCGGGCATGAGGGACATCAGGATCCGCTCTGACGCCAATTATCATTGGCTGATAGCAGATGATGTGGACACAACAGCCAGCACAGCCAATGATCACACCTACGACAGGTAAACTGGTTAGACAACAAGCAGGAAATATGTTATGTATATTTATGTACGTGCTTGTGTGTATGTGTGCGACAAACCTTTTTATGCTTTCATTTCCTTTGAGGTCAGACAGAAACAACAGTTTTCTCAACTCTTGAGAACACGGTTCCTCTTGTCAACTCCGCTTCTGAAATAGAAAACATAACCGTGGCTCCCTGGACACAGTGCAGGCATCATGAAGATAGCCTCCTTCAACATCCAGAAGTTGGGCTTGAATAAAGTGGCCAATAAGGATGTCCTGTCCTACATCGTCAAGGTAAATTGCTTTCTCATCCCCAGAGTTTTCACATCTTCCTGTTCCTGTATTTGTCAGAGGTACAGTGAGTGAGAAAAGCGTGTCAGACATGGAAAGGGCGTGTGAGGTGTAAAGAGTGGGAAGTGTAGGAGCAGTGGGTCATCTGTGTCCTGGTGTCCCTGCAGATTGTGTCTCGTTACAGTGTCATCCTAATCTTGGAGGTTGTGGACAGGTCTGGCAAGGCCATGAGGACCTTCCTGCAAGAACTCAACAACACACAGTGAGCTAGCACAGTAACCACACGCCCAAATAGAAAACCAAAATAAATGTGTGTTTTTACCATGTTGTGCTATTTTAGGCTAGGCTGTGCTGAATCATGTGTTGACACCCCGTGTCACGTCATGTGTCAGGGATAACAGGTAGCACCCCTACACCATGGCACAGAGCAGCAGGTTAGGCCGAGACTCCTACAAAGAGCAGTTTGTGTTCCTCTACAGGTAGAGCAACAAAGAAACCTTCTGTCTCACAACACAGCAGCTATCTGCACACGCAACCTCTCCGTTTAAACACCTGATGGTCATGAATCTAAACATGAACCCCAGTAGTGACGTTATCATGTTTGTGCCAGAGAGGACCAGGTGAGGCTGACTGACACCTATCAGTATGAAGACGACCAGGCTGGGGACGAGGATGCGTTTGCGAGGGAACCCTACATCTTGCGCTTCACCTGTCTCAGCACAGGTAGCTCTCATTCTGGAAGAAAAGCTCTAACTCACATTTCACATATCGTATGGCTTGATGCTCGAGTGTATTTGTGTATGGCTGTGGGTGCGTGCATACATGTGTTTGTGTACATGCGTCTCCACATATGAGTGTGTGTGTGTGTGTGTGTTTCTCAGTTCTCAGCGACCTGGTGCTTATCCCAGTGCATACCCAGCCTACCGACTCTCGGAAGGAGTTGGATGAGCTGTACGATGTGGTCGAGGTGGTCAGGGAGAAGTGGGAGACTGATGTAAGCGCAACACCCTGTGTAAACATTCTCAGTTGTGGTTCAGACATTTTTTATTTCATTGCACCATTTCATACTGTCCCCTTGTCTTTGTGGGGATTCATTTGTTGTTGATTTTGTGACGTGTCAGTGTGTGTTTGTTTGTGTGTTTGTGTGTCTAGAACATCTTGATACTGGGAGATTTCAACGCAGACGGTCGCTATGTCTCCAGGTCGGGCATGAGGGACATCAGGATCTGCTCTGACGCCAATTATCATTGGCTGATAGCAGATGATGTGGACACAACAGCCAGCACAGCCAATGATCACACCTACGACAGGTAAACTGGTTAGACAACAAGCAGGAAACAGACATCACCCCCACATCATTTCATTTCAACAGTCAACTGACCAGTTTCAGAAATCCACAGTAATCTGATACTGGCTGTAACAGAGAGGTGTATAGAGTAAACTAATAGAGTAAACTAAGCTAGTTGTTGTTGAAACTGACTGTATTGTATCTACAGGATTGTGGTGTATGGAGACAATATGATGGCGGCCATTGTTCCTAACTCGGCTAAGCCCTTCAACTACCAGCAAGAATTCCATCTTTCTACAGATATTGTGGGTCTCCTCCACCACTTAACCACCACTCTCTGCCTCACTCTCTCTCCATCCATGTCTTGTCTCTAATGCAATCATTCTCTCTCTTTCCTTCCCCTTTGTTCTGAACATTCTAATGGCATATTAACACCTCTCTTCTCTAACGCGGCATTTGTGTGTGTGTGTGGGCCTCTGTTTTTGTATGTGTGTGTAGGCTCTCAGTATCAGTGACCACTACCCTGTTGAGGTTGAGCTGAAGAAGAAACAAATGAGTGGCCAAGAAGCTAAGAAGAAGAGAGCCCGGACACCTCAGAGAAAGAAGACAGTTCCAAAAGCACGGAAGAAGAAAATTGTTGCAGGACGAGAGAAGAAGGAGGAAGTCCAGAAACCACAGAAGAAGACAGTTCCAAAAGCACGGAAGAAGAAGATTGTTGCAGGACCAGAGAAGAAGGAGTAAGTCCAGGAACCACAAAAGAAGAGAGTGGGTGCCTGTAGTCTGAACCAGAGAGCAGCAAAAAAGAAAAAGTAACAGTTGAAAATTTTCCAGAACATAATACTCACCTAAAATGAACATAGCCAAAATCTTAACCAATCAGCTGTTAAAAGGTATCATGGTTGTTTCTCTGATTAAAGCTGACAAACCCTCTCTGCCTGACTTGGTGTCATCTTGGTGTCAGTTTGCTGTCTGTCCACAAGAGAGAGCTCTCCCTCTTGTTCCAGTTCTTGGAGCAGAGGGGATGTGCGGACATATGAGGAGACTAAGGATGGGAAGGAGGGGAAAGTTAGTGGGAGGAGATTAAGAGGATCTATTGCCCCTCCCCTGTTTGGCGGGGTATAAGTGTTCATGTATGTCCTAGGTTCCAGCTGTATCCCACCTGACACCCACAGCCGTCACTCTCTCTCACACTCCAGTCTTGCAGACTCTGACCCTCCGCCCTCTCCTCCGCTCCATCCGTCTGGTCGTCTTGCCCATTGCTCCATTAGTCCTCTGCGAGCGGCAGCACCATGAGCCTGAGGACCAAGCGGATCAGCTCCAGCAGTTCAGTGCGGAGCAGCAACGGGAGGCTGGGGAGCCCCGGGGCTCTAGGGGGCTTCAGCGGGATGTCACTGAGCAGCAGCCCTCTGTACGGGGGCTCCAGCAGTCACCTGGGCCCCTCCCTGTCCTCCCTCTCCGTCAACAGGAGCCTGCTGGTGCCACTCAACCTGGAGATTGACCCCAGCCTGCAGCTGTCCAGGACCCAGGAGAAGGATCAAATGAAAGGCCTCAACAATCGCTTTGCCTCCTTCATTGACAAGGTCTGTCTGTCTGTCCGTCTACCTGCCTGCCTGTCTGCTGCCTGTCTGTTTTGTCTGTCTGTCTGTCTGTCTGTCAGTCTATCATCAGTCTATCATCAGTTGATTTTTACAATTACATAATTGAAATAATAATAATTGGAAAGAAGCGGATGATGCAAAAAGTATCCCTACCTTCTTATCAAACTGGCTCTGAGTGCTGTGCTTTCTAAAGGCCTTCCCTGTGAAGAGGCAGTAAGTAGCCCTCTGATAGCAGTGAAACTAATACCCTGCTCACAGCGACACAACCCAGAGCTTCTTTCTCACGGAGTAGGTAACACTGTTACAATGGAGCTATTGTCGGCCTCTCCACACATCAACAGCAGAACCCCCTCTGCTCCTGCTTGGCTACCTTGCCCTCATCCAGCCCTCTCTTAAAACTCTGGAGACTCTGCTCAGCCGTGCATTAATGCTGGGGCAGTGCATGCAAAACCTTTCTCCAGACAAACAGTGAACAAGGCCATTAAAGGACATTTAAAGCCCCACATTCAGTCTCCTTAGCTGGTTTGTTGGCTTGTAACCTGAGAGAAATAGGTCAGCTTGTGTGATCGAATGAATCCCCCGTGTTTCTCTCACTGTGCTTTTCTGTCGTAGGCTGGCAGACCATAGGGCAGCACACTTTTTACCCTCCAGATAGAAATGCAAACGACAGCTCTTACTGCTGGGTCGCCCAGATCTGTCCCTTTCCATCCATCCGTCCATCCGTCCATCCGTCCATCCCTGTATCCATTCAACAACACATTTCTCCATCAATCAATCCATCCATCCCTCCATCTGTTTCTCCATCTATCTATCTATCTATCTATCCATCCATCCTCTCCATCCCAGGTGCGTTTCCTGGAGCAGCAGAACAAGATGCTGGAGACCAAGTTTGACCTGCTGCATGGCCAGGGGTTGGCTCACTCTAATGTGGAGCCCATGTTTGAGGCTTACATGGCCAACCTGCGGCGCCAGATGGACGTGGTCAACAATGACAAAACCAAGCTGGACGGAGAGCTGAGAAACATGCAGGGGCTGGTGGAGGACTTCAAGCACAAGTAGGACATCATCATCATGGAGTATAGGTTATTGTGACAAAATCTTTATTATGCGGCAATACAAGCGGTCAACATCGGTCAGCATCCCATGACAGCAACAGTCACACCTGGCTGAATCCTCACCTGTCCTCCACCAAACCTTACATCTCTGACCTCTCTTCTTTCTTCCCTCCCTCCCTCTCTCCCTCCCTCTATATTCCAGATACGAGGACGAGATCAACAAGAGAAATAACCTGGAGAACGACTTTGTGATCCTGAAGAAGGTAGAACACCAGGTCACTTCCTATGAGACCTAAACATCTTTAGGTCACATCCTATTATGTGTAGTATAGTAGTGCTTGTCTCCTGGCTTCCACACCTGTTATTGTCTAGATACAACACTACAACACTGCCATAGGCAGAGATAGGTTAGTAGATCCGACTTTAAATGAAAGAGAGACTGAAATAGAGAGAGTCAACAAGATTCAACAATAGACAGTGTATGAGCTAATATGCCCCACCTAACAGCTAGCCAGGTATCATATCACCCTGGAGACAGAATAGGGGTGAGAGCAGCCAGGGGACAGCATTAGTCTTTCCACTTGAAACATGATCTCATTATCTGGAATACTGACAGACCTGTAAAAAAATGTTACTAAATGTCACCTTTAATCTCTAACCCTTAAGCTGTAGAGGTGACCTCCGACACCTAGCCTCATACAGGTGACCTTTGACACCTAACCTTTACATGTGACCTCTGACAGCTGGTCTCTTCAAGTGACGGTAGTGGTAAATGGTGAAGCCATTGTTTGTTTCAGGATGTGGACTCTGCATACCTGGTCAAGGCTGACCTGGAAGACAAAGTGGGTGCGCTCACAGACGAGATCAATTTCCTGAGGAGCATCTACGAAGAGGTTCGTGACAGGGAGGAGACATCAAATGCAAGAGACATTCTTCTGAATGCATCCTTCCTTACTCCTTGCCTTGACAGGATCTGTTACAGTAAAAGGACTGCACAGAAGATATGAGCTTCATCAAACAGCTGTTACCTATCCAGTCATGTCATATCAGATTTGAATACAGGAATTTTGTATTTTTGTTTCTCCTGTTGCCCTCTGGCTTAAATGGTCCTTACTCCCAGTGCCCTATAGGTAATATAGTCCTTACTGCCAGTGCCCTGTAGGTAATGTAGTCCTTACTCTTCAATCCAGGAGTTGAGGGAGCTGCAGGCCAGCATGCGGGACACGTCAGTCATCGTCCAGATGGACAACTCCCGGCACCTCAACATGGACCAGATTGTGGCTGAGGTCAAGGCTCAGTATGAGGATATTGCTGCCCACAGCCGTGAGGAGGCGGAGTCATGGTACAAGAACAAGGTACGGGAGAAGATGACTAATGGAGAAAATACGTTTATGCACTTGCAAGCATACCAAAGACAAATGTCAATTTTATGTACATTTTACATGTACATTCTTATCTTATCTTCCAATGTAAAAAGGACATTAGCCCTATGAATTTGTTTATTGGTTTGTTTATTCAGTTGTTTGTATCTGTCTTCCTGCAGTTTGACCAGATGTCCATGCAGGCCAGTCAGTATGGTGACGAGCTGAAGAACATCAAAGGAGAGATCGCTGATCTCAATCGCATGATCAGCCGACTGCAGTCTGAGATCGAGGCCGTCAAGGCCCAGGTGGGCAACAGAGGCTAAATTAGAGTATAAAGACTGAGGTAGAGGCTGGGTTAGAGGAGATTAGATTAGATTATATTTAGGTAGGTTAGAGGTCAGATAGGTTAGATTAGTTAGATTCGAATTTTTGAAGTTAGATTGTAATTATGGCTGCTTATATTTTATATTTTATTTTTTATTATAAATCCCCTTAGTATTAGCTAGACTTTGCTCCTTTTGTATAGTTAGACCACATCTTTAAGTTTCAAGATTCCTATATGTTTAATGTATGCACCATCCTGCCAAAGTAAATTTCTTGTTTGTGCAAACATTCATGGCGAATAAAATCCCTTCTGACTCAAGAGGATGAGATTGAAACTGGGATAGTAAATGAAGTGATAGAGACATTCCTCCCAGGAAGTGAGCGTTAACCTGCTGTCTCCGCCCCCAGCGAGGGAACCTGGAGAACCAGCTGGCTGAGGCTGAGGAGCGGGGGGAGCTGGCTGTGAAGGAGGCCAGGGTGCGAACCCGGGACCTGGAGGATGCCCTGCAGAGGGCCAAGCAGGACATGGCTCGTCAGCTTCGGGAGTACCAGGAGCTGATGAACGTGAAGCTGGCCCTGGACATTGAGATTGCCACCTACAGGAAGCTGCTGGAAGGAGAGGAGGACAGGTGAGGCTGAGAGGCAAGGCTCAGAGAAGAGGCTCATCAAAGGGCTAAACTAGGATAAACTTGTTCCCTGATTCCATTGTTCCTCCTTTTCCTTATTCCCTTGGACTATTTCTCTCCATCCCGGATATAACACTGCGTATCTCTCTCCAGGCTGGGCCAGCAGTCCATCCTGAGCATTCAGGCTGTGGCCAGTCACAGTAAGTAGCCGCTCTAAGTTTATTACATCAAACTTATTTTTTATCGTTTCACCTCCTTCACAATAGTTCAGACGTGTCTGTCTGTCTGTCTGTCTTTCTGTCTGTCACTCTATCTCACAATTTCTATTTAAACCCTGTTGTTTTCGGCAGGTTCCAAGGCAACCAATGGTTACCATAGCAGCTCCCCAACTCCCAAACTACTGATCAAGACCACAGAGACAAGAGACAACTCCAGATTCAGCTCTCACTGATCATTTGTCCGGAGACAATAAGCAGTTACACAAAATAAATCCGACTAAAAGATCATGATTCTTAAGTAACATACAACTGTTGTTTTCTGTAGTTACAAAACCTCATCTCTAGTATATTGAGGAATATTGAGTAGGCCTATGTAAGAAATAAGAATTGTGTTTAACGAAAAAGTTGCCTTGCCTCATGTAAGGGCATTTAGTACAACAGTATCAATAAACTTTAGATGAGCAATAAACCATCTTGGCGGTGTTGAATTCCACTATTGTGACTTCTTGTTGGCTTAGCCTACAAAATGCCAAATCACAGAGAAAACAGCGCGTCTCTAACGCGCATTTTACGGGACTTGAATTGATGCGCCCATCGCCTAGTAACACTGGGAAATAGACACACAACATTCCGTCGGAGAGAAGGCTACTTTACTGGTTTTCTTGTTGACTAATGTTGTAGCCTTCAAATGATTCAGAGCTTATCAATGAGCAAGTCAAAGACATGTTTTAGTAGGCCTCCGTCCGCTTCGAATAGAACATCACCGAATTTGACTAATTCTGTTCACCGCGTCTTCAAGACAGCTCGGTTCAAACTCAATGCGCGGGTACGTGACACAGGGGAGGTGTTCATGGTGCCAAACTGCCACCATAGCATGACCATCAGAGAACTAAAGAGCGCACTGGAGCTGGCCGTTGGAATTCCTGCGGACTTCCAGAGACTATGCTACCTGGACCAAGGTAATTATAAGCTTTTATGCTAGTCGTTTCTCTGCCATCTCTGTTCGACTGATAGGCCTACGGAAGTGGACAATGCTCCATTCAGAGCATGACAACGAGCCTCAATTTTTTTTTTTACTGTTTACAAGTGTTTGAAAGCTATAACAGTAAACGCAGGTGTGTCCATGTAACCTAATAATCAGAAAAATGGAGGGCTCCTCCCACAGGAATGATTAAACCATTACACTAAAGAAAAAAAGAACAAAAACGAAGGAAAGCAAGGAATATATCCCCGATCTAGTTCAACCATGCAGTGTGAGCCTACAGCCCTACTCTGGTGCTCCACCCTACAGGTGACCTGATGGAGGAAAGCACCTTGCACTACAACGACATCGTCCCAGGAACAGTGCTGACGGTGGGGGTGTGGCCCTACAACGGCTGGCCTGAGCTGGTGACTGCTGCTGTTTCCGGCAACACCTACATGGTCAGAGTTAACACTGAGGCACCACAGGCATGTCAGGTGCAGTTTAGGACAGACTCGAACAACATCACAACCGCTGGTCTGTTAACTGGGCCAGTCGAAGAGATGGCTAATGAACAAAGAGCGGTGGTGGACGACTCCTCCTTGAGCTACACAGCTGTTATTAAATTTAATTGGACTCAATTTAATTTGTTTCAATTCCAATCATTGATCCTGAAGGAAATTTAGAGACCCCTGGTGGTTGTAACAGAGTCTAACTTTGCCAACATTGTATTCCCTCTTCTCTCTCTGTGATGTTCAGTTGAAGCAGGTCATGTCCAAACCAGCTCCCCAGGGCTCCTCTGCATCTTCCTGGCTGCCTCACCGCCTCTTCTCTGCCCTGTTCATCACTGTTCACCGAGGACACGCCTCCGCCACCCGCTTCCTCCTGCAGCAGGGTAAACCAGACACCATCTGCTCCATAACACAGTTACTACTGCAGCACAGTATACCAGACACCATCTGCTCCATAACACTACTGCAGCAGGGTGTACCAGTTTCTATCTACTCCATAACACTGTAACTATTCCGTAACACAACTGTTACGACAAAAAAATCCCCTTGCATGTCTTCCACTTGAACTGCAAATTACCTCCCCCCTCTTCCTCCTCCCTCCCTCCTCCAGGTGCTGACGTCGGGGCTCAGACCCCCCGCGGTCGAGGGGCACTGCATGCCGCCGCCGCTCAGGGGCATGTCCAGTTGATCCAGGACCTTCTGCTGGGCGGGGCACCTCCTAACATGGAGGACTGCGAGGGCATGACCGCCCTGAGCCTGGCAGAGGGCTGGGGCCAGAAGAAGAGCGCCCGCCAGATCTTCCTGTTCAACTGGCAGCAGCGCGCCGCTGCCGTACGGATCAAATCCCACCTGGGCGAGGAGGAGCTGTTCGACCACCAACGCTACAACTCACACCTGAAGACCTGGCGATGCGGCAGCTACGCCCAGAGATACATGGCACACCTTGGGGGTAAGGGGAGGGGGGAGGGGCTTAGCGGGATGGGGGAGGGCAAGGTGGAGGGGCTGGATGGGAAGGGAGAGGGCCGGTTGGGCAGGCAGGGGGGGAGATTGGAGGGGAGGAGTGAATGGAGGGTGAGCTGGATGGATGGGAAGGGGGATGGTCGGGGTGAGAAAAGGGGTGGAAAGGGCTGGGGAGAGGGGGGAGCCAATGAGGGTAGAGAGGTCAGCGGTACGGCGAAGCGTAAGGGCAGGGGTCTTAGAGGCGAAGAAAGGGGTGAGAGCAGGAAGGTCTGTGGTCAAGGGAGGGGTGAGAGCTGGGAGGTTAGGGGTGAGGGGAGGGGTGCGGGTAGGAGTGAGTATAAGGGTCATATTAGAAGTGAGGAGAGGTGGGACACTGTAGAGGTGAAGTCATTAGAATCATCCCGGAGCCCCACCATCAGGCTGGCCAGAGGAGCCTGGATGTAAACATTAACACACAACACTGCTTCAGCCAGTGTATCACCTCAATATAATATATATATTATGTTTTATAACAAAGATACAAAGTACAATGTAAAGAAATATGAGAAAAAACATGAAGGTGAATGTTAATAAAAGTTAAATCGTAACAACACTTCATGATGTTCCTTCTTTAGCCAGTGGATGGCAACATAACACTTCTCTCAACGGAACTCACTGTACTGTTACTGCAAAATCTCTGTACTGTCCTCCCCAAGTATAGAAATATAATGTGTGGGCATGTGGTTCAATAAATCACCTACGATCATGGCATGGTTTGGTTTAAAAACCTGACCATAAAGAACAGGACGAGATACCAAAATGTGGTCGGAGTTCATGGTCGGTTATTTAAATTGATAATGAGCTAGACACTGAACTGTAAAGGAGCACCACATACGAATGTAGTCCCTGTCTTCCAGAAGGTTCTCTGATGTCATCTGGCCTGATTTGGTCATCTTGTGACAGACCTGACAGGTTCCCTGATGTCACCTGGCCCATAACTGCATTTTATATTCATATTTTATTGTTGAGGGGCGGTGCAGCGTGGTGGATTTTCAAGTGATATTATTTTACATTTCCGTGCTGTCAGCAGGGGGTGCTGCAGCACCCTCAGCAGCACCAGTTCCGGAGGCCATGATCTGGTCTGACTGTCATCTTGTGACAGACCTGATAGGTTCCATGACAGAGGGACTGTGAACATTTGACTGACGATCAGGGGCGTCGTTAGACCCTTTTTACTGGGGCACGTGCCCCAGTTTAAATCTGCTGTGCCCCAGTAGAATCTAAAGTTTGAGTTTTAACAATTTACTTTATTAGTCAGTGCATACTTTATTAGTCAGTGCAAAAAATTAATGCAGTATCCCAATCAACACTTGTAAAATCAAAGCAGTTTAACCGAAAACACAGGCCGATACCCGCAGAATTCCATGTCAGCGCGCCAAATAGCCACACAAAGTCCTGGTATCGGAGCCAGAGCGGCATCGAGGTCATCCATCATCATTCTGCTGGCCATTTCTGCAGCGTTTGATACGGTTAACCACCAGATCCTGCTCTACAGACTTTCTGAGATGGGCATCAGTGGCGCTGCGCTCCAGTGGATCTCATCTTACCTGTCGGGAAGATCCTACCAGGTCTCCTGGGGAGGCAAACTGTAAGACCCTCGCGAGCTCTCCACTGGTGTCCCACAGGTCTCCGTCCTTGGACCCCTCCTCTTCTCTCTGTACACCAACTCACTTGGACCAATCATCACGCAGCTGTACCTGTCGTTCTCCCCGACCGATCCGGGGATCTCAGCTAGGATTGAGGCCTGCCTCGCAGACATCTCCGCATGGATGACCAAGCGCCACCTCCAGCTGAACCTCGCCAAAACAGAACTTCTCATCATCCCGGCCAAACCCTCCATCTCCCACAACCTCTCAATCACCCTGGGATCTGCGACGGTGACCCCCTCATCCTCTGCCAGGAACCTTGGGGTTACCATGGATGATGAGCTCTCCCTCACGGCCCACACTGCTGCGATCTCTAGGTTGTGTAGATTCACCCTCTACAACATCCGGAAGATCAGGAGATACCTGTCTGAGCACTCCACCCAGCTGCTAGCCCAAACACTTGTCCTCTCCAAGTTGGACTACTGCAACTCGCTGCTCGCCGGTCTCCCAGCATGCGCAACCCGCCCTCTTCAGAGGATTCAAAACGCAGCAGCCCATCTGGTCTACAATCTACCCAGACACTCCCATGTTACCCCGCTCCTCATCTCCCTCCACTGGCAACCCATCACGGCCCGCATCAGATTCAAGACCCTGGTACTGACCTTCCGAGCAGTGAACGGGACTGCACCCGACTACATCAAGTCTCTCCTGCAGCCTTACACCCCCACCCGCCACCTACGGTCTTCTTCAGACAACTGCCTGGTGGTCCTACCGCTCAAGACCGCCCGGTCCCAACACAAGCTCTTCTCCTGCCTGGCCCCCCAGTGGTGGAATCAACTCCCCACCTCCATCAGAGACACAGACTGTCTCTCCACCTTCAAGAGAAGGCTCAAGACGCACTTGTTCCGGGAGTACAATGGTACTTAGGAATGGTCTGCTGAACCCAATGCTAATTTCCTCAAGGATCACAATGACTCTTGCTGTTGCTCTTGTTGGTTAGTGGTAGCTGATTTAAACTGTTGTATTCTATTTTAGTTAATCTCATTTTTATCTTACTGTTGCTTGCACTTAGACACTTCATGTTGTTTAATTGTAACTTGCTTAACTACATGCTCTTATGGTTTTCCCTTTGGCACTTTTTGGTTGTTCACAATGTGTGCTTCTTGTTTTGGCTACCCACAATGCTTTGGGACTATCTTGTTGTTATATTCAGTGACCTATGCACTTTGTCATGCTCTCTCTTGGAAGTCGCTTTGGATAAAAGCATCTGCTAAATGAATAAATGTAAATGTTGGACTCTGCACACAAGTCAGAATTGAGGTAGGCTAGGAAAACATTACAAAACTAAAGAAAGTTTCTAAATGATAGGCCTACCGCTCATCTTATTTTGACTAAAACATAAAAACAATAATATAACTGCAAGCAGTAATGGCGGATTCCTCCAAACACTGCGAACCATTGAAAAATGTTTATTTTTGACAAATTGTAACTGTATAGAAAAATGTATGCTGCAGAATTACCAATGGCATACCAAATCTGAAATGCAATACCATCAAGATCCACAAGGGCCTTTATTTCAAGCCAGTAAGTGAAGGAAGGGGGCTTGGTGAGCTTATCCATTCCAGAAAGCCTTGTATCTTTATGCATTAAGGCGTGGCCTGTAGCGCCACCTATGGGTAATGGTGGGCCATTTGTGGTGTGGTAGTTACTCTTGGCCTATACTATTAATGTTTCAGGATTTTAAAAACTTTTTACCATTGCATATAAAATCGGAAATGCAATACCAACAGGATCCACATGGGCTTTGGGTAAAGTGTGGTAGTTACTCTTGGCCTGTACTGTCAATGTGTCAGGATTTGGAGACCTTTTTACTATTGCATACAAAGTAGGAAATGCAATGACACCAAGGTCCTCAAGGGCCTATGCTGATATTCAAGGAATGAGTGGGGGCTTGGTCAGCCCACACAGTCCTGATATGTTGCGTGTGTGTCTTGCCAAGCCCGCGCGTGTCAAGGGAAGAATGAGTGTCTGAGAATTTGGAGCATGCGCGGGGAGGAGCAGGGGACACATTTCATTGTAAATTTCCCTAGAAATTAGCCAAGCATGCATGTTTCAAAGATTCACCAAAAATCGACCTTTCATCTTAGAGTCAACTTTTTCTCAGATTTGTGTACTAAACATTCTCAAGAGTCTTCATATGAACTTGTTTGACTGGCTTACGTGTAAAGCATTGCGAACCATTGAAAAATGTATATTCTTGACAAATTGTAACTGTATAGAAAAATCAATGCTGCAGAATTTCCAATGGGATACCAAATCTGAAATGCAATAACATCAAGATCCACAAGGGCCTTTATTTCAAGCCAAGAAGTGAAGCGCTTTAATCTTCACAAGAAGTGAAGTGCTTTGTGCTTTAGGGCGTGGCCTGTAGCGACACCTATTGGTAATGGTGGGCCATTTGTGGTGTGGTAGTTACTCTTGGCCTATACTATCAATGTTTCAGGATGTTTTTAACTTTTTACCATTGCATACAAAATCGGAAATGCAATACCAACAAGATCCACATGGGCTTTTGTTAAAGTGTTGTTGTTACTCTTGGCCTTTACTATCAATGTTTCAGGATTTGGATAACATTTTACCATGGCAAACAAAATCTGAAATGCAATACCATCAAGATCCACATGGCCTTTGCAAAAGACCAAACAAAGACACTCTCCTGAAATGTTGCGTGTGCGTCTTGCCAAGCCCGCGCGTGTGTCAAGGGAAGACCTATGGGTAATAGTGGGCCATTTGTGGTGTGGTAGTTACTCTTGGTCTATACTATCAATGTTTCAGGATTTTTATAACTTTTTACCATTGTATACAAAATCGGAAAAGCAATACCAACAAGATCCACATGGGCTTTTTGTTAAAGTGTTTCTTTGCCTATACTATCTATGTTTCAGGATTTTGAGACCTTTTTACCATTGCATACAAAATCGGAAATGCAATACCATCAAGAGCCACAAGGGCCTTTTTTTCAAGCCAATAAGTGAAGGGAGGGGGCTTGGTGAGCCTATCCATTCCAGAAAGCCTTGTATATTTGTGCTTTTTGGCGTGGCCTGTAGCGCCACCTATGGGTAATGGTGGGCCATTTGTGGTGTGGTAGTTACTCTTGGTCTATACTATCAATGTTTCAGGATTTTTATAACTTTTTACCATTGCATACAAAATCGGAAATGCAATACCAACAAGATCCACATGGGCTTTTGTTAAAGTGTTTCTCGGCCTACACTATCAATGTTTCAGGATTTGAGACCTTTTTACCATTGCATACAAAATCGGAAATGCAATACCATCAAGAGCCACATGGGCCTTTGCTAAAGACCAAGGAATGAGTGGGGGCTTGGTCAGCCCACACTCTCCTGAAATGTTGCGTGTGCGTCTTGGCCGCGCGTGTGTCAAGGGAAGGCTGAGTGTGTGTGAGATTTTGGAGCACGCGCGGGGAGGAGCAAGGGAGACATTCATTGGAAATTTGCCTAGAAATTAGCCAAGCAAGCATGTTTCAAATATTCACCAAAAATCGACCTTTCATCTTACAGTCAACTTTTTCACAGATTTGTGTTATGAACATTCTCAAGAGTTTTCATATGAACTTGTGATTGAATCAGAGTATCAGTTTTTGAATGGCTGATGTGTAAAGCATAATTTTAGCGTTAGCGATAAGTTCAATTTGCTTTATATCAATCATTTTTTGAGATATGAATTTGCCTTTGCACATGGTAACATGTTGTAGTGTTTTCCTCCGATCTACCAAGTTTAGTGTTGATATCTCAAAGATTTGCTGAGACATGACTTCACATCCTGTTTTGCGGCTTTTCTGATGAATTTGATTGGCTGTACCGGACAGACGGTTATGAGGATCAAAATTCCTTTGATAACTTTTGTGAGGCTTGGTCTGAAGATCATCTCTGGTGATTTTGAAGAAGATATGACAAAAATTGTAGGAGGAGTAGGCTTTCAAAGGTTTTTGATAAAACCGGAAATGGCGGGAAATCTATATAACCGGAAATTAACGCCATGGTGTGCGTTGAACTCGGCTTGATCCAGGGAATCCAATGGTACCTCATTTTTGAAAATGAGTCATACGGTTCAAAAGTTGCGTGTGTAAACACAAGTCCAACTTTGACCCATTGGTGGCGCTAGAGTGGTCTAATGGGAGACATGAAACTTGGTGTAGGTATAGAAGAAACTGTCCTTAATGAGTGTGCCAAATTTCACAAAAAGTTGTCGATGGGGTCTAGGGGCTGCCATTGACTCCCATGGTACAAGAATTACAAATAATAAAACCACCAATAACAATAGGTTTCCTCCTTACGGAGGAATCCTAATAACATGAAGCTCAAAGAACAGTATGCGCTCAAATGCGAGCAAAGAAAATGTGCGCGCACCCATTAACTATTGATGTCCCTGCCAAAGCTGATATCAAACCTGCGTCCCTGAACTGTTGTATAGTGGGTTGAGCAAGGGGAGTTTCTATAGCCTAGTAGTGCATTGTGCATATGAACATGGGCCTGCGCCCCAGTAGAGCTTTATGTCTAACAATGCCTCTGCTGACATTCCTTTTCGCCTCTCTGCCTCCCTTTCTAATGAGATCACTGATAAATCTAAGCTCCCATGGCTGTCAGTCATTCTTTAGCTTGTTATATCCAGAAAACAGGTCGAATCATCTACTGTACTGTAGTCTAAAAAACGGTTTCCAAGCCTAAGACATCATACATGCTTGTTGACTAAAGTATGTTTCTATTTTAGTTCCTTCGCTTGGAACACTTCTGCCTTCCTCTCCTGATGTTGCCTGCTTGCACCTTTCTCTTCTGTCTGCCCTGCAGATTAGAGCAGTCAGTTATGAGACTTCTCCGTCTCACGACTGGAACTGGCCACTATGATCACCATAACTTAGCACAGCACATTACCTGGGTAATGGAGGGAACGGTTCTAGAACTAAGATATCAAGTATGTTTTCACTTGCTGCCTGTCTTAAGACTGGACCAAGCAGGAGAGTTTGAATAAAAGTACTAAATAATAATTTCCAAACATCTTGCTTGTATTTTTGTTGGCAATTTCTTGTCTTTACTGACCTTTATCTGTTCTACATCTGGATTGACACAGTCACGGTTATTGCTATTTGTACTGGGCGTGTTTGTCAGCTCTTTGTAACCCAGCAACGGTGGTGTTGAAACATAGGCTTTCTTGATTAGGTGTGTCCAAAATGCTCCATGAATTTCATTCATACTTAGGTTTCAGGGTTGGTTGTGCACTGGTATAACAGCATGCTTTGCTACTACAACATTGATAAGCCTTGACTAGCGTAAAAAATAAAAAAATAATCTGTTCAAACTTGAAAATAAGGGTCTTTAATAATCATAATATATGATTGATATATGATGTATGATCTTTAAATGCTGACATTGTTATGCACCTGTCCCAAGGTAGCAGTCCAACCATGTGATCAGTCAAGATCTATCACTATACAGTTCCCAAGTAAGCAGCTAAGGAACGTGTTTCTACAAAAGTAGAAAACTGTACAAAACTGAGTACAAAACTGGTTCAACAGGGCAATCTAAATCCTACTGCTGAAGTGACCTGTAACAGGATGTGAGGCAATCAATATATTTTTTGTGTGGATAAAGCACACATTCATTACTGAAATACTTCATTCTGAGTATACATGGCACAGCCTTTCTTTGTAAATACCCACAGCTACAGAGAAAGGACTTTGGTCACCTACACGCCTTGATGCCCATTCAAAGTTTTACATCCATTGTTAATTAAGGTTTAAAAATGTGAAACAAAGACATAATTATTGAAACTACCAGCTTCATTGTTGTTTGAATAAACAGATTGATTTCAATGACCTACTGGACCTTGACATCTGAAAGTTGTAGGCTATGGCTGGTATGCAGAGAGAGAGAGAGAGAGAGAGAGAGAGAGAGAGAGAGAGAGAGAGAGAGAGAGAGAGAAAGAGAGAGAGAGAGAGAAAGAGAGAGAAAGAGAGAGAGAGAGCAAGAGAGAGAGCACAAGAGAGAGTGCAAGAGAGAGAGAGAACGCAAGAGAGAGAGAGAGAGAACGCAAGAGAGAGAGAGAGAGAGAGAGAGAGAGAGAGAGCGCAAGAGAGCAAACGTAAGAGAGCGAGAGAAGGAGGGAAAGCGAGAGTATGTGGGGTGGGGTTAAATCCCGAGTAATACCTGTTTGTTGACTCTTTCCAGAACATCAGATATTGTTCATGATAGGTTTAATATTTAGCCTAAGATGTGAGCTTGGTAAGGGAAAACGAGTCATTGCGCTCAATTATTGTCATGCTCATTTATTTACTTTGTTAAAAGCTAGCTTTTGGATCCAATTCAAAAATGTAAGTACCTGCAACTACAATTTCAATTGAATTAATTTGTTATGTTAGAAACAAGTGAAATTGACATCTCTTAAGCTTTTCAACACGGATACATTACTGTAAGTTAACATTTTTATCTAATTAGTTAAATTACATGTCCCCTCTTTTTCCCGGTCACCATTGTTCCAATCCTCAATCACTTCCACAACAGAGTGGTCGCATTCTGGCGCGACACGGAGAACACAGTTAAAAGTAAAGCTTCCGTCAAGAAATGGTGGGGGGACTTTTGAAATGAAATCTACTGTGTCTTGGTTGTCATACGCAGTCATACTGTCAGGGTTTTCAACTTTCGCGTTGGACATGATAATGGTCCCTCAATGTGGACGAGTGACATGTTCACAGGTAAACGCTGCCTCTTTTGTCGAAATTGGGCAACAACCTTTTCCAATTCATTGTCCTTATAAATCAAAGTTTTCTAGTGTGTATTTACGTTTTTGTTATATGCCTATTTGCTTGTTTTACAACTTAGGCTAGCCAACATTATTATGCACCGCGCTATGAATCATACGTGAATAGTGTAGGCTGTGACTTGAGTAGAAAACTCTAACCTCTATTTTGTTATAATCAGGGTAATTCTACCTGCACTGTTGAAGGTGAGCACTTTTGTTTCGCGAAATCCCTCTCCATGTCACTTCAAGTACAATTTCAGTCTGAGTCACACATTCCAGAGTACATTGCTGAGACACACTCCATACACTTACTTGAACCAATTATCTTTCAGTCCCTTATCTTTCTCATGCACAGGCACACACAAAGAACATCCCCCCTCTCTTTCATTTTTTCCAATCTTATGTCTTTGTGTCAGATATCCTTCTCCCAATGGACACTGTGTCTGGTTCTGAAGCTATCTGGAACTTAGAGGTACAGGCTAAGCTATGCTGCACATCAGATGCATGCTCACCCTGCATCCTCATCAGCATCCAGCTGAACAGCAGCCTCGTTGAAGATGAGGAGAGTGACTACGAAGAAAACATAGGAGTTTGGGATCAAGATGTTAATGGTAGCGAATCCAGGAAACTTTTTGGGGAAAAACAATTGCAAACAAATTGCAAGAAATGTTGCTCATGCTCACCTGTGCGTGTTTTGCAGCGAACGTGATGGTGTGCTACAGTCCAGTAGCCTACATGCCAGCATGTAAAAACATCCATTTCAACACAACGGCTGCAACTGCACCTGAGGCGATTGTACGTAAATTTACCATCAATAATTGCATACTTGCGTATCATACAGGCATAGAATCTGATGTGCTTTAGCCAATGTTTTTATCCAACTTCATCATTTAGCAGGCGAAGCTGTCACTGGTGGTGTGTGAACCAAAGAGTGTGCTTTTCAGCAGTGAAGTGAGTGTGAATGTGGGCTCACTGCAGCACATGGTAAAAGTGCCATCAATAGATGAAGGTACTGAGACAAGTGGTGTTTTCAAGACATTTTTGGGAGGGCTCTACCCTTTCCTCCTCCTGTGTAATGATTATGACTGATTCTCATCCCACGCCCAGTGTGTTCCACAGAACATCAGGGACTTGTAGAGGCTTGTGATGGTGAGTGAAGTTAGTTTGATCTACTCTCAGAACTACATTCTGTTATTTACATTTGCAAAGCTTTCTATTTGAGCAACTGATGTTAACTGTCCTGAAAATATCCACCTGAAACAATGTCTGCTTATTTGTGTTGCTTTGGTGCTGCCCATTGGAGACGATTTGTCTGACAGTTGAGTCTAGCTACATTTATTCAACTTGACTTTTCTCTTATGTATTTGGCTTGTGTGTTTGTCAGCCCCTAGAATAGGTGCAGATATTGACCAGATAAGGGGCGTGGTGAATCTGAGTGCTGAACACAAGAATGACAACTTCTTCCCGCTAAAGATGTGCCTTAAGCAGGAAAGAAATGGAATTTGCAAGGTTAATGTGGTGCAAAGGTGTCAAGATAATTTACAGCTGAATTTATAGACATTTATACCTGAAAGTTGTTATTGCATAGTGCTTCTCATTGCTTGTCTTTGAAATAAACATGTATTTTGTGTCTGTATAAGTGGACAGAAAAAGCCATTCCACTGCACTCTGTCAGTCCTTGTATGTGCATTCAGGTAGGTCTACTGATATTCATTTTAATTTACCATATTTTAAGCGTTATTAACACATTGTGGAACATTACAGCATCATAGAAATGATCGGAATCTTTTTTTGATTTTGTGCGTGTGTGTGCGTGTCTGTGGATGTATATGCAGATGTGGTGGGATAAAGTAGATGAAAGGTCACACCGATCTGAAAGTTGTCCATTCAAGAACTCTGGTAAGAGGCAGTGTTTCTTCAAATCAAACTTTAAACTTGATTTGTGTAGCCCTTTTCATAAGAACACAAGTCTTCTGTGTGTCTACATATCAAAAGTACTCTGGTCTGCTGTCTTACAAGGAGATGTGAGGAAAAAAAACAAGATCAATTCCAACATCATTTTTGTTGTCGTTCAAGAAGGTTTTCAACGTAACGTGTGGGCGAACGTGTCAGTGTCCGTGGTCCGAGGCCAGATGAACAGTGGGGGCAGCATGCTGTCCTGGAACGTGTCAGCCCCCTGCAGGCTGGAAGCTGAGGTGTGGCTGTGTCAGAGGGACGCAGCTGTGGGTGGGTGCAGGGAGCAGGGCAGCTCCAGGCAGCCTCTGTCCAACGGCCCATGGATGGAAAACCGCAAAGGACTCTGGGTAACCAGTGACAACAGTACTTACCTGTTTTTTTTTTTTTGAACAGTGGCCATTTGTATTGTTGACAATTTGTTTCTCGATGGGATACTGTTCAGGCTAGTATGTGTTCTGTGTTTTGACGGTGTAGCGTGTCTCTTATCACAGCAGGTGCAGGGAGCGTTTGAAGACATAGAGTCTCGTGTGGACCTGTGCATGATGGTACAATACTACTATTTGTTTTGCCTGTAACACTAGCTGACAGAGTTATTACATAATCAAATAGGTACAAAATAGTATTTAATTGTGTCATGGGTCTTACATATTTGCCTTACATATTTGCGAAGCAAAACCAATCAGCGAAAGGAAGCTAAATGTATTAAAACATTTGTGTTTGTGTTTGTCTCTACAGGTAAAGATACAAGGAATGGACAAAAATATTGGCCCCTTTTGTCCTAATGTATATAGTAAGTTTTTGAATTGTAACCTCATTGTATTAATCAAAAAACATCTATAGTTGCATAAGCTCCAATAAAGGCCTAATTGATGTGCTGGGATTCAACTGTATTCTGACACAAAAGTACCGTCTGTTGTAGCAGATTTAAAATATAGTTTTTCCTTACATTTACTAAATTTACAAACACAGATTTATGTAATCAACTCTGAGCATGTTATCTCAATAACGACTGATAGGCTGATCCCAATAAAGAACAATAGATTGTCATTAGGTCATACATGGTGGTTAAGGCAGTCACAACAATGAATGTAAATAAGCTAGCTGACTCGGTTATTAACTGAGGGAAACCAACTCAATACTAATGTGCTTTCATCAAACATGCAGTCAGACAAAGGACTCAAACTATCAGTCATATGCCGTACACAGTGTCTCTCCCTTTCAGCCAGTAGGTGGCGAATGAGTCTACTGGTTCTTGTTATTGTGCTGCTAATCGGCATAGCTGTTCTCGGAGTCTGTTTCCTGCATAGCACAGTGAAACGTGAGTATGATCAGAAATATCTGACCCCCCCAGTCCCTTACTTTTCATGAGACAGCTTGACACAGCTGTCCAGCTGTGTGCATTTCCTCATTTTTATCCTAATCAATGACTATCATTGACAGGCTTTTGTATAGGGACTATAGAAATAAATAATTGTACCAAAATGCCATTTCCCTTAAATGTGACATACTGTATATCTAAAGAATCAGCTGCAGTGTCTGTAACCCCCTTCTCTCCCCTCTAACTAGAAGCTGGTGGGGAGGGTCACATTATGCTGCTGAGCCCCCCAGATGCAGAGGGGCCCGTGTCCAAGCAGGTGTGTGAGCTGGGCTCCCTCCTTGTTGCCCAGGGCTTCAGGGTATGTGTGGATCTGTGGAGCCGGGCCCAGCTGGGCTCTCTTGGGCCCCTGCCCTGGCTGCACTCCCAGCTACACCTCCTGGACACCCAGGGGGGCCGGGTCCTAGTGGTCCTGACCCGCTCTGCCTGGGAGAGGGCCCAGCAGTGGGGTCAGGACCCTCAACAAGAGGGCCACTTTGCCCGGGCCGTGGACACTCACGCAGAGGAAAGTGGAGACAAGGACAGGGACTCATCCCCATACACAGACGTCTTCTCAGCTTGCCTGAGTTGCATCCATGCGGACCGCCTGCAGGGTTGCGTAGGAGAGCGCTTTACCCTGGTCACCTTTGAATCGCACCCTGCCCGGTCTGCCACAGGGAGCAAGCGAAGTCTCCCAGAGCTGCTCCAGGGGCTGCCCTGGTTCCACCTGCCCTCCCAGAGACAGGGGCTTCTGTCAGCACTGTCTGGGGGTAGGCGAGGGGTGAGATGGAGGGGACTGGGCGGACTGTCTTCAAGCCTACAAGGCTATAGGAGAGACTCACAGAGTGGGCATCCATATCAGTGGGTTTATTCTGATGGGATTAAAACCCAAGAGGCTGGGCCTCTACAGCAGGTTCTATCAACCAAGTCAACCTGAAATGTACCCTTTTTTTCCTGCACTGATTATACCACGCAATGAATTAGTCTTCATATTTTGCAGATTACTAAAAAAAGTATTTTTTGCAGCAGCTATAAAGTGAAACGATACTATACACTCAAAACAAAGGCTTTAGAAGCCTTTACCGTTACTGCACTAGTATTACAATAGTGGCAGGGCGTGAGATGTTGGCTCGCTAGCACCTCCTGCTGGCAGTAGGGCTGTACTCAGCTGTGTCAGGTGCAGGATTGTCCTGACACCTGAAAGACAGGCTGAGGACCAGTACATCATGTGTGGAGTGTACAGCAGGCTGGACCCTTCAAGACAACACTCAGGCCGCTGAGCAAGGTCTGTGTGTGGACATGTTAAAATGTCATTTGAAAAAGTAAAATATCTTTTCCATGCATTTTTATAATATTGCTGTGTCAACTTCTGTGTGTGATTGCTACCTATCGTTTTAGACATTGATGAGTATGGTATAGAGCTGGAGCAGTGTCGTCCCCCAACACCTCAATGCCCAAGACTTATCAAGTGCCTCACAAAATCTTACCAATAACCTGTGACATAACCCTCTTTGCATATAGGGAGGGAATTAAACCTTTAAGGATTCATGATTTAATGAGAATAAACAAGCATGTGTCCACATTTACACTCCATCCAATAACCATTTTAGCATGAGTCTCAGCCTAAACAAACAAAACCCTTCAGGGAAAAAAAAATAAATGCACTCCAACCCAATTTATTTTCTCCAATAATACCTCAACTGTGGGCTCTACAGCTGTTTCCTTTCCGAGGTTGGCAGACCAAAAAAGAAGCAACTACTTATGGACTAATTTATAGTGAGAAGTCACATCAGAGTCCTGACTAAGTTCAGCTGGCTAAAACGCATTTCAAACACTCACCATGCAAGTTGAACAATGCTCAGACAAAACCAATGTGAGTTGCAATCACCAACAAGCCATAGAAAATGACACGACACAAATGTAAAGAGAAATTATTTTTAAAGTACACATCTCACTAAAAGAAGTTAGACATCAAGAGGAATCGTTTGACAAGTCACTGAACAGGGTGAGGGCGTTAAGGGACAAGTCCTAAGGAGCAGGTGGAGGAGGGAGTGCACCACCGCGGTGAGGCAAAGCGCTCGTAGTTGTAATCCATGGGAACTGTCCAATAAACCCAGGGTATTGAGGTAACCCAGGGTAAAAAGGCAACGGCCAACTGAGTCTGAGGACCCCCCAGTATCAGATGAGTCTGCACTAGTTGGTGCAGCAATCATGGATGGCATTTCGGGATTAGAGGGTACAGCTCTGGTAGTGGCAGTCGTTGAGAATGGTGTGGGGAACCTAGGGTATAGAGGTAACCCAGGCATCTGAGGATCTGTGGGTATAGTTCTTGTTGAGAATGGTTTGGGGAACCTAGAGTATAGAGGTTACCCAGAGTAAAAAGGCAACTGCCAACTGAGTCTGAGGAGCCCCCAGTATCAGATGAGTCTGCACTAGTTGGTGCAGCTGTCATCATGGATGGCATTTCGGGATTAGAGGGTGCAGCTCTCGTAGTGGCAGTCGTTGTTAATAGTGTAGAGAACCTAGGGTATTGAGGGAACCCGGGGGTATTGAGGGCATATTGAAGATCAGCAGGTGCAGCTCTCGTTGAAACAGTTGTCGGGGGACCCGGGGGAATTGAAGAAGTTCTGTGCAGCCCTAGTAGGGTCAGTTGTTGGGAAAGATCCAGGGATCGGACCCTGGAAACAGTTGGTATCCACGGTAAGAAGGCAGCTCTGCGGACTGAGAGTCGGAGGAGCCCCCAGTAGTTGGTGTAGCCGTGGTGGTGGATGGCATCAGAGGATCCACAGGGCTAGTTTGAGATGGGCAGGATACCGAAACCTCTTGACCATTAGCATGCAGGACAATAACATGCTTATTATCCTATAAAACAAAAGATGTTGCAAGTGGATGACCCAAAGACGATTTATAAATTTGTAAGCAGAAGTTAGTAAAGAACTATACCTTTATCTTGATGCAGGGTTCTTTGTAAGGAGCAGTAATCAACGTGTCTCTGGAGAGTGACACCATAGAAAATCCACAAAGTTCTCCAGAAGACAGCACGGGTTTCCATACATCATAGACTAAAAGTACATTCTCATTTTAACATATTGAATTCTTCAACGACCCTAACAAGAATGGGTTTGCAAACTAAATGCAGTAGATTAGATGGACTTTTCAAATGAAGTCCAATTTACCCTTCACTTTGAGTGCATCTGCTTCAATATTTCCCATATTTAACAGCATTCCGTAAGTGAAGCAGGTTACAGAAAGTGGAGAGGGGAAAACGGGACAAGCCATTGTCATGGATTCCCCCCATAAGCTTAGATGCAGTAAATGATCACCCTGTTGAAAGAGTACTTGAGTTCACTTCTCATTCAATGGTTGGAGTATCTGTTTGAATAGCAGTCATGACAGCGGCATCCCTTATAAAATCATTAATGTACCTGTTCAGTTACATGGCAGCCTTTGTATGGAGCTACAAAAAGCACGTCTCTGACGGACCGCCTCACAGAGAAACCACAATGAGAAGGCATCCGATTCAAAGGAATGAGAGACCCTTCACCTGCAGAAAGCAGAAGCTCAGATCATGCTACCAGTCAATTTCACTGGAAAGCCACAGTAATGCATCAGACCTAACCATTGTCAACCAGAAAACGGGGAATCCTCTCTCGTTTCACTCGCAAGGTCATTGCATCATCAGAGCACTGCACCGAAGGCCCGATGCGTTTTAGTTTGCCATTCATCAACAGGTGCCGAGCTGAAAATAAAAGGTCAAGTCCAAATAAATAATTGAGCGACCACGAAGCAAATGTTAAATTGAGACATTTGTCTACTCACAATCCACATCCGCTGAGTTAGTCTCATAATCGGAATCAAAGGCAAGAGATCCGTTTCGAGTTATTACGCCAGTTGAGGTTCCAGGCTCTGCGTAATTGCGACCGTCTCTTTTAAACTTTGTCCTAATTTTGGTCGAATCGGTCTCTTCATTGTTAGGCCTTAATGGGCTCATATCACTTATACTCCCATAAGAAACTGATACAAAAGACGTTAAAGTCACCAGTACCAAGGAGCACAAAAAGGGATTGATCCATGACACCATGTTGGAAGTGTCTTTCGATTCGCAAACAGACCACACATTATATTTTTAACTGCTCACTTAAATCGGACAACCAATCAAATTTGAGTTAGTGAGAGTAATCGTTCAAACACACCTGAAGTGCAATTGAATCACAGTAAGACGTGACGTGAATGTAGGCTAATGCATTCACGTGTATGGGCTGTAGTGCAACGGACCACGTATTGAAGGAGGATGTTGTTAGACCTATAGGCTATCATGGCGAGTGGATAGTTCAATAGACTTTGGTATATAGTAGCCTACATGTGCTTTTACGTCGGCATGTGAAAATGACATTTAATTTACCAAGTACATGAGTGTTTTTTCAAGTTTCGAAGTTTTATTCAAAATATAGAATCTGCAGTGCTTAGCAAAAAGTTAAACAATAACACAAACAGTAGCATAAAGAAAAAGGTTTAAGCATGCATATTTTAACGAAACAGTCCGTAGTACTTGAGGAGTTATCTGTAAGATTTAATTGTCCTACATCATACATCTTGTGTTTCTTGCTTGTTACTTTCTGTTCTTTGTAAAGGATGATCATACATTAAAAGTAAACAGATATGTGCACACTTGAAGGAAAGCTGACAAAACAAAGCAACATATATTTCTCAAATTGATATAGGCCTAGCACCAAATGGATTAAAAAATTACATGCATGACTTTATTCAAATACAACATATATATTGGTTAGTGGTGCTGTGCCTTAGTCAACCCTGTAATGGAGTGGTAGAAGTTTAAGCCATGACTGCAGACAAATAAATGGTCAAAAGACGAATAAACAGAGAAAAGAGATGGTTTTGTGTAAAGCCTCTACAGCTTACAGGCCTGCGATGTCATCAGCACCCTTCATAATAGACCAATCTTTTTCCAGAGCGACAGCTGAGACCCTTGACATACTAGACATGTGTGGGACCTCAGTCTGTGTGGGACCACAGTCTGTGTGTGGGACCCCTTCTTGTTGCTATAAGTAAGGGGATAGAGATGGGTTCTGGACACCACCTGTACCCCCAGAGGTTTGTGGTGTCTACTCCCTAGCGTTGAAATGGTAAAGAAGTCTCTTCAACACCCACCTGCAAACCACACAGGCAATTAAATCTTTTACCTCCACACAAATACTATTCCATTAGGTGACATGGCTTGTTTATCATAGCTCTGTACAGTTTGCAGAAAGGCAAGGCTAACAGCCTACTCTGCAATCGAACAAAGGCTTGGTGAGATCATTCTCAAATTGGAAACCGAGTTGGAAATGAGTTTCTAATGACGTGACAGGTCCTTCTATACCCTGTGGTTTCAATGTGGCTGCAGAAAACTGTAGACCATGTCTGCCTTGGCTGCTGTGGTGGGGCTGTCAGGGATGGAGCAGTACACATGGTACGTGTCAGACTAGAGGAAACAACAGATGTATAATATTAGACACGAGATGACAGAGCTGTACATATAAACTGATTGATTAAAAGGCACATGAAGAATCGAGACATCATTATACATATACTTCATCATTGCATGAGGTCCTCCCATCCCTGGACAGACTGTCGGGCACAGTATTCCCTGCATCCACCTGGGGAAAGATTTCATCTGTATTTGACACTACCATAATGAGAGATTTGCAATAAATAACCTACATTTTATATAAGCAATTTAAACAATAATTTGGAGGTAAATTATTTGAGTATTCAGTTTAACAACTTTGCACGTTTAAAAAACTGACAACACAAATGTACAGTATATTAAAGTAGCCATAGTAGCACACTCACATGGTCTTGACTGCTCACAGGGCCCATATCCATTTGATCTACAACAGAGACAACATCTTCACACTTTTTACACTCAAACAATGAACAGTGTTTAAGGCCATAAACCACAGAAACCAATAGCATTCATGAGTTTCCCTTGAGCAAAAGTAGGTCTGAGGTGCTTGAAGAGGAAGTAGAACTGCACTTTTAGCAGCATGAATAGTTTCTTTCTTTTTACCATACCTTGACTGCTGTAGACAGGGGTGGCAGCACATATAGAGAAAGTAAAAAATACAAAATCTGTACTGTTAACATTTGATCATAAACAGAAAAAAAAATCTCTCAAGACATACCAAAGACCTTTCATACCTTTTGATGTGATATCCCCCTGTAAAAAAAAACAACCAAATGAATGAATCCCTGAACATACAGAAAACACTGCAAAGAGTTGTGCAAAAGGCTTCTTTTCATTAGATGTCAGGATTGTGAATTTCATTGTCTTTTAGAGAGGGCAGCAGCAGCTGGATAATCTTCCTCCAACAGAAAGTAGACAGTCAGATGTACTCACTGCTCCTCCAGCCGACGCAGACAGCCGTCATTCCCCCCAGTGTCAAACCAACAGCAGCCCCAGCCACACACACCAGCACCACCACCAACCACATCTGTGATCCTGTATGTTGACAGGAGGAAAAGCCATTGGTCATAAAGTGTTTGTTTTTTTTGCGCTTATAGACTGCTGTGATTCTGGACGTGAGATTAGACCAAAAACTGTTGGGAGCCAAGTTGATGAACAACATGGAAGAATGACTATGCTTAAAACTGCTTTTCACAAAGTCTTTTAAAAGGCTTTTGTATAATAGTATTCAGAGCAGTAAAACACCCAATAAATCATAGGCATATTTATATTCATTTGACCAACTCACTTGCAGTTGAACTAGTAACTGAAAAGTAACCATGCTATAAATCTCTTTAAAGTCATAACTTTAAAGGGTTATGTGTGTTATGACAATACTTTTCTTTATTGTACAGAGGATCAGAGGTAGAATAATCCAAACTGAAAACTCAGAGGCGACAGGTGAACAAGCTGTGTGTGTTCAGGAACATGATTTGTGTTGGTTGTTCTCATTCTTACTGAAAGTGTGATGCTCTGAGGGCTGAGTAAAGGTAGTAGTTGAGCCTTAGAAGAATTGAGCATAATCATAAAATTAATTATATTGTACATAAGCAAGTGCTTCATCTAATATTGACATTCAAAGTTGTGCTAAAAAATGAGTCAGACTCCTACCTGAGTTTGCTGTGGGGGTCTGATCTTTTGCTGCATCACCAGAGTCAGCAACCATCATACCTAAAACCAGAATGGATTAGGAGTTGAACTAGTAACTCACTTGCAGTTGAACTAGTAACTGAAAAGTAACCATGCTATAAATCTCTTTAAAGTCATAACTTTAAAGGGTTATGTGTGTTATGACAATACTTTTCTTTGTTGTACAGAGGATCAGAGGTAGAATAATCCAAACTGAAAACTCAGAGGCGACAGGTGAACAAGCTGTGTGTGTTCAGGAACATGATTTGTGTTGGTTGTTCTTATTCTTACTTGTGTGATGCTCTGAGGGCTGAGTAAAGGTAGTACTTGAGCCTTAAAAGAGTTGAGTATAATCATAAAATGAATTATATTGTATATAAGCAAGTGCTTCATCTAATATTGACATTCAAAGTTGTGCAAAAAATTAGTCCTACCTGAGGTTGCTGTGGGTGTCTGAACTGTTGCTGCATCACCAGAGTCAGCAACTATCATACCTAAAACCAGAATGGATTAGGAGTTGAACTAGTAACTGAAAAGTAACCATGCTATAAATCTTTTTAAAGTCAACATTTTAATGGGTTATGTGTGTAATGAGAATACTTCTCTTTCTTGTACAGATGACTTGAATATGTGACTTTGATATACTTCAATGTATCAGTCCAAAACTATTTTAAAACCAAGTTCAATTTGTAAAACCTCCACCGCAGATTGTGTTCCTGGCGGTCCATAGGGTGGAGAACCTACTCACCAACAGCAGAACTCTTAGTGGTATCAGAGGGTGTAGTAGTACCATCAGTCAAACCTGAACACCAGAGGTAGAATAATAATAACTGAAAACTCATATGCGACAGGTGAACAGGCCCTGTGTGTTCATGAACATGGTTAGTGTTCAACCACGCTGAAACCATGTGGTTGTTCTTATTCTTACTTGTGTGATGCTCTGAGGGCTGAGTAAAGGTAGTAGTTGAGCCTTAAAAGAGTTGAGTATAATCATAAAATGAATTATATTGTATATAAGCAAGTGCTTCATCTAATATTGACATTCAAAGTTGTGCTAAAAATTAGTCCTACCTGAGGTTGCTGTGGGCGTCTGAACTGTTGCTGCATCACCAGAGTCAGCAACCATCATACCTAAAACCAGAATGGATTAGGAGTGTTACATTGAGAGTATTACAGCCCATCAATGTGACACAATGGGAATATGGAGCATGAGTCAGAAGATTATATCCATAATGTCTTACCTCTTAAGCTGTATCCATCACTGCGTGGAGACAGTAAGTTTTTATTTGGACCTACCCTGTAGTCACAGCTCACCTCCTTAAGCAACACATGCTGAAGACGTCTGAGCAGATCATTTTCAGAGACAAAGAACTGGCAGGACCATAACCACTGATGATTTGATGTTTTTCTTTGTGAGGCGTATGTTGTTATGAAAGTCTTTTTCTCCTCTCCAATGTAGAGGTCACACCTGGTGTCAGTAGTGGCAGTTCCAGGAAATGTACAGGTGATGATGATGTTCTCACCACAATGGACAGTCAGCACTGGCACATTCACTGACTCATCATTAACACCAGTCTCAGGTCTCTTCAAATGATCTGAGGAGAAAACATACACGCATTTCCAAACTGCGTAATTATGTTATTTGCATATCACTATGGCCTCATTAGGTCAACTTCAGCCACCCATCTACAACAGAGGGTCTGTCCCTGTGAGTCACTGTTGGTGAAGAGAGATTGTTGTGTATTATTGTGATCGTTGTTGTAAATACAGGAACACTTATGGTAAATAACCTCTTCCTTACCCTAGATAGCGACTGTAACAGGATCACTGTGAGGGGATTGGGTAGAGCTCAGTGTAGCATAGTAGTAACATGTCACTGTGACCTCAGCGGGTGACTTTTGATGTGTCATCGCGAGGAGGGTAGTCCCTCTCAGTGTTTCATGACAGGAGTGGAGAGGATTATGTTGCCCTATGTCAATGTAACACTGAGACACAGGGACATATGGAGGCGACTCACAGCTCAGCAGAACAGAGTCTGTCACTCTGATAACTGCAGGACTCATTGTCAGTCTAGGCTTAGGAGGTCCTGTGGGATCAGGAGAGGAATATTTTTTTGTATCACTAATGCATTGCCTCTTGAGGTCAACTACTGGTTAAAACAAATTTTAAATATATATATTCTACTTGATGTACAGCACCAGGACTGTTATAAATTTCATAACTTATTGTTCTATTGTTATTGTTGTTAAGTATTGTTACATCTCATATTGTTCTAAGTTGGAAACCATTTTCTTTTGTATCTTGTATTCTTTAACGTAAGTAACATTTCCTTCCCAATAACTCTGTTAATATGCACATGACAATAAACCTTTTTAGAAGTATAAACATTTACTAATATTTTGGCAGGCTATTAAAACGACTACAACGTCTGAAAACTTTGGGCAACATTTTAAGGTTACATTAACTACAATGTAGCTATATTGAAATTCCTATAGTAACAACATTGTAGTGACAAAGGAACTGCCAGGTAGTTCATTTGCTGTACAGGAATTACACAAGTGAAACTTGGGGTAGGGGTTTTCATGGGTCCATGGATATTAACATTGTACTGGTAACTCACCCGTCAACTGCCACGGAACAGTATCCACTTACCTCTTAAACCCCTACCCATAATCTTCCTTCTTAAACTCTTGTAATAACCCACTCTAACATTTAATACAATTTAATTGCACAGCATTTCAAAATGTACCTGCAATGTTTTTATTTTATGCATTGCTATGTAGTAATATGGCCAAAGCTAGTATGTCATTGTAAAGTAGTGTGAGTCTATAGTTGTATGTAAACTAAGATTTTAATTGATACTAACCGTGGGCTCTTTGACAGCAAACAGCACCTAGATAATACAACAGTTAGATGAACAATCACCTACACATTTGTAGTACTGTCCACATTGTACATAAACATACATATTGTACATCTGGTAATGATGAATTATTACTCACAGAGGAAGAGGAAGACTGAGCCCAATGGACCTGTGTAGGAGGGGAGCAGTTCCATCTTCCAGAGACAGACACCAGCAGTGTGTGAACAGACCTGGTGTGACTGGCGGAAGTAGCGTTGAAGCATTGGTAACCACAAAACAAACTGTGTTCACACTTTGTCACACTGAGCAAAAACAGCAGTGGAAACCTCAGTGTTAGTGGTGCCTATTTATATTTCCTAGTCTGTCAGGCAGGCTACACAACTGGGTTATAAGTGGGCA
This sequence comes from Hypomesus nipponensis, assembly GCF_054491055.1. Taxonomy (NCBI): domain Eukaryota; kingdom Metazoa; phylum Chordata; class Actinopteri; order Osmeriformes; family Osmeridae; genus Hypomesus; species Hypomesus nipponensis. Next base: position 15,340,705 of record NC_140369.1, read on the forward strand.
TCTCTTCAATGTCTTTATTAACAGATGACCAACATGGCAGAGGCAGTGGCAGAAACACTATTCCCTGAACGTCACCTTTTCCTTCGCTCTTCAGCTTGTTCACTCCATACACTCCCTACAGTGACACAGCAGGAGCAACCAAAATACAAGCATTGCATACAATGTAAATGCACAGCTTATTCAAAACCCTGGCTACAGAAGTAAACAGCTTTTATTTCACAGGGGGGTGAAGCAACCCCAACCCAGGTCTTTATGGATTCATGATGCTTTTAACTTCATGAGACAATCCAGAAAAGATCTCAGACGTAGCAAACACATGTAAGTGCACAAGTTATGGCGAGATGAGTGATGGGAGAGGTGTCCATGTGGTCGAGGTTGTCGAAGGACCTGCAGATATGGCTCCATCTTCTGGACTGCAACTTCTTGCTGCGCCAGTGAAAGACCAGCACATGGCAGGCAAACTCACTTGGGCCACATCTTGGCCTTGTTCTCTAAAGATGGCTTTTTTTCATTTGGAGGCAGAGAGCAACCACAAGCAGAGAAGTTTGCGAGAGTAATCCACTTGTTGGTCTTAGATTTAGAATAACATTGAACACTACGTGGACCTTTGAGCTTTCTGCATTTCTGAGATGTTTTGTCTTATAGAACACAAAACATTGGAAAAACAATGAGCCCTAAAATCCCACTTAAGAAAACACAGATGTTTTCAGATCTTCTATTTGAAACAACAACCCTGGACTTTACATCTCACGGCAATACTACAGAACAATATGATTGTTAGCTGGATATCACTTGGAGACTGTGCCAACTGCAACTATTTCTGTTGTGAGAACATCAACTGTAATTTATCTCCAAGAGCTCAAGTGAACATGCAGGCTCGTTCCCCTGCTGGGCTCTTGTGACCTCTTGACCTCTGACCACCTCACCTGGGACAACCACGCTCAGAAGTTGTCTGAGAAAATAACTCAATGCTGTGCATTGTTTTCACAATGCATATATTTATGACACCCTCTAATCTAGTTGGATAACTATTTCCAGCCGCCCCAGTCATAGGATAAGGTTATAATTAAAATGACTGACATTGTACACATAGATGAAACAAGTAATCTAGAGGTAATAATCTTGCTATATGCTTCTGTATACAGGACATGGTGCAGCAGTGAGCATGGAGAGGAGATCTCTAGAACCATGGGACGAGCCATCTCTCTACACTGTTGGTTTGTTCTTGACCTTTAGAGGGAGACAAAGACCAGCAACTAGTAGCCAACCATTTCCTAGTGACCAACACAGACATTGGCCGGGTTTCCCAGCTCTTAACGCTAAGAGCTTCTTAGCGTTAAGAGCTTCTTAACGAATCTGGGAAACCCGGCCAATGTCAAGTATATGTGCATTCAGTTCAGGTGCTTTGACAACAACTGTTTTAACATTAAAAGAACCTTACAGATGGAGGACAGGATGTAACCAGAACAAAATAAATCTTTACGTGTGATCAAACGGGACAAGTGGGATCAATGTTCAGGATGTACACAGATATTTTCTTGGCATTGATGGCTGATAAATCACCATCCTTATTTCCTTCCTCTGCGTTAAAGTGGAGACTATGTCCCTCAGCATAGTATGGGGGTCATACTTCTATTGACAATGAAGGTGAAATGTTAAATAATTTGAATGATTTGAGTGATGACACAATCTCTAATGTATTGGTTCATTTATTTTATTTGGTACAGTCAGAATTCCATTATTTACATTTCCATGTTAATCTTTCTCAGTCCGTATGTATAGTGTATCTTCCAGGGCAGTCCTTTTACCGCTTACTTCCATATACAATAACTCACACAACATAATGCACTTCCTGTTTGGTTCCTGTCTCCACATCACCTGTGCAATTGCTTCAAATTTCTTCTCTCCAGAAAAAAAGAATAAAGTGAACAGACCTAACCTCAAGTCAAAGTGAAAAAAGAAACTATAAATAAACACACTAAACATTCTTTTTCTTATAAGACACATATAGAAAAAGATCAGTATTTTTGGTATAAATGTTTTTTTTTATCACTTAGTCAAGCATATTTGTTAAACCGATTTAAACAAAATTAATACAAAATAAAACCTTTGGGCAACAAGGAGTAGTCCCAGTGTTTGCAGCAGCACAGCAGGTCAGCGCTGATGACTGTATTGTAGCTCTGTAGGCCTGGTTATGGCTCGAGAAAAATACTGCTTTTAACTAAATTCTCCAATGAGTTCTCTAACACACACACAGATAACCAGTAGGCTCATATCAAGGATGACTACCTGAAACCCTTTCATACATCCAGCAATTTTACACTCGTCTTTACTGCAGTTCTGTCACTCGGTTCCCCTCCACAGGGAACAATCACTTCTGGGGAATGGCCTCACTTTACCATTCTGTCAAAGGCAGCTCTCCCTGTTTCAAGCCTCATTAGTTAAGATTGTCCATTTTATATATAACCATTTTACTGGAATGAAACTGTAGGTAGGCTGACACAGGAATAGGATCTGCAAATCTGTCTACTACGTAGATAACCTGACCTGCTGGTCTGGGAATTGTCTTTTGTGTATAACCCTGGGTGGTCATTAACCACATTCGAGTCAGTTACAACCGATGACAGAGCATGACGAGTAACCTTGCCTGAGACACAAAAACTTCCAGAGTAGGACCTACACTCAGTGGGTTAACACTGTCTAACACACCTGGGTTGGATACCGTCTCTCTCCATCACAACTCTCAAGGGCCGGACTGTCGAGTTCACTAGTGGAGTCACTTCCTGTTTTCAATATCACCAACACAGATTGTCTTCAAGGAAACATTCACCTGGTCTTAACAAGGTGATTATTGTAAAAAAAGAAGAAGAAAAAAGACATTGTGTGTGTATTTAAACAGTACACTAATATACATATATCTTATTTATAAAGAGGATAACTTAATATTGTCATTCTTCTCAAGCGACAGTAGTAGACCAGTGCACAAGGGTTGGGCAGGAAAGAAGGCTTTGAGATCTAGATTGTTCCAACTTCAGCAAATGCTTTCAAATTCATCAGATGTACTTGGTTTAGAAGCTTCATCAAACATAAGCAATGGGATCCTTTCCCATTGTGCACAACCTCCTTTGGCTGGTATGCCCAGATGACTATATCAAACACACCTCAAGAATTTGAGAGCATTTGTAAGGGACTCTCAATCAAGGTCTGTTATGATTCATGATGGGATGGTGGTAAGGCTGAGGGTGTAGCAGAGAGTTACAAAGAAAATCAAAGGAAACTCACGTAACCTTCAGAAGGTCCCAGTTATCACATGCACACACACACATAACCAAGATCCATGCCACGGAGACACAACAAAGTAACACCGGATTGTCTTCATCAAACTCGACACCACAGTCTCAAATTAACCGACCAGTGACTGACAAAATAAAGTGTGAAATCCAAAGTAAACCTGAAGTCAAAAGCTAAAGATGTGAAGTGCTCTGTACAATGCTACACTGTCTTCTTGCCCGCCCCCCCTCACCTCCCCTCATACTGGGAATGGCCAATTTGCAATACTGCACAGGTTCTCTTCTCCTCTTTTCGCCCACACCCTCCTTCCCTCCTGAGGTCACACGGCTTGCGGCCGACAGCTAGAGTCTGTGTGCTCCATCTGAGGGCAGTCGGAGCCCGCCTCGCTCGTGTCCATACTGCACTCTGAGGCCTCACTGTCGCTGTGGTCCATAGCTATGGGCTTGGCACTCTCCACACGCCCCTCCTCCCTTGCGGGGGGGGTCCCCTGTGGCTCGGGGTCTGAAAGCACACGTGTCCCTTGACCCACGGCCACGGCCACCTCCAGGGCTGCTCCTTTGGCTTGGCGGATGCAGTTGAGCCACTGCTGCTTGTTGAAGGCGTCGCTGGCCTGGAAAGAGTGGGACTGGAGCTGGCCTCCGCTACGACACCACACCCTGAAGAAGTTCTTGGCTGTGGGGGGTTGGGGGAATGGAGAGGAGGAGGGAGATGAATAACCAACTGAAAATTGCACAGGAAGGACATCACATAAACAGAGTGCTTGTTTCACATTACAGTTGGTGCCTGGGTGCTAACACGTGAAACACACAACAAGCTGGCTAAACCCAGCTTGGCCCTTGACTGGACGTCCAACCTAAAACTACAGCCCACCCAAAACAGTGGGTCTCTTTCGTTCTGTCAGACAAGGTGTGTGGCGGTCGAGAGGGACTCACTCCTCTCGTTGTTGCTGAAGGCCCCGCGAATAGACCCTCCCAGGCGGATCTCCCCGTCCTGCAGGTCCTCCCACTCCAGCAGGCGGACAGGGATTGGCTGGCGGTAGACATGGTAACGGAGCAGCTCGTTGAGGGTGATGGCCCTTGTGATGACCAGCACGTCCTGGAACAGGAAAACGTGCAGCTTCTGCAAGGAAACACAACGCACTCGATTAGAGACAGGGTGGAGTAGAGTACAGTACATTTGGTTAAAGTAGGATGGAACTTTAAATGGACACAGTAGCATGTGTGTACTGATTCTAATAAAAATACAGAAGAAACACCAGCAGCCATCTTAGCAGATTTCAAACCTTCACTGGTGTGACAGAACCAACACTATTCCTCTATTTAAACACACCCCGAGAGATATTTCATCTAAACAAATAGATAAGACTCGTCCCTTGTGTTTCTCTTAAATGGATACTTTCCAGCTTGCTCTGAAGACATCTGAAAAACATTTCACATAAGAGTGCCTTTTTCTTGTGACTCGCTTCAAGTAGAGAGGGAATCGGGAGAATGATGCATGGCCCCAACACTAACAGTGTTTGACTGAGAAGGGAGTTGTGTTTAGAGAAGGCTGAACAAGTGAGAGGGAGTAGGGATCTGGAGGGGTCACAGAGGGTTATGTAAGACAGGACAAATACACACAAAGTTATATTTACATATACACACAAGCTCTAAAGAGGGGGATTTGACTGTATTCACAAAGTGAACCACACAGCGGGAGTTCTGTGTTATTCTCTCTCTCTCTCTCTCTCTCTCTCTCTCTCTCTCTCTCTCTCTCTCTCTCTCTCTCTCTCTCTCTCTCTCTCTCTCTCTCTCTCTCTCTCTCTCTCTCTCTCTCTCTCTCTCTCTCTCTCTCTCTCTCTCTCTCTCTCTCTCTCTCTCTCTCTCTCTCTCTCTCTCTCTCTCTCTCTCGTTTACTCATACCGACAGTCTCAAGTACACAGGGTTATCAAGCCTTACCTTAGCTAACCTTCCCTCAACGAAACTCAACAGGCCCTCTCGTTCTCCTAGCATGTCATAAAATAAAAATCCAAATGAAACACAAAGCAAAAAATATATACAAAGCATAAAAACCTCTTTTCCACATCCTTACCACTGCTTCTACTCCTTTTTCCGGAGTAATGACTTTTGATTTATAGGTTTATTGTAATAAAAAACACAATACGGTTTTGTTTGCTTCCCACAATACATGAAAGGCAGAGTCTGACTGCCAGACAGACGAATGACCATCTGTTCTGTTACTGCCTTTCCTGTGATTACTCCAGCTAACTAACTGCCCTCTCATTATGGAGACTGCACAGTATGCAGCATGGGAACCATATCAAAACTATACCTCCCAGCACCACCCTGGGCCGGGTACATCTCCAGGAAGGTAGGAAGGCTACTTTAGACTATTGAAATGCCACCCAACCTAAGAAGCAGCATCTCCCAACCGATAATAACCAGATGCTTCCCATTAGAACATGGGGGCGCAATTAAGGTAAAAAAGATCAACATTAAGCCGAACATCAAACAAACGACAACCCCCCACAAAACCTCCTATGTTTTTGTTCATGTTACATACCTCCCACAGTCAACAGCTTTCTCTCCAGCTTGTTATAATGATCCCCAAGGTGGCCTTACATTATTGATCTGGAATTATCTGAAAAGCATACGAGTTTCTATTCTACTCTGCAATTGTGTGTATAGGGTCCCTGGTACATCATAGGTGAGCCATGTTGGCATAGAACTTTGATCCTCTAGTGTCCAGCTCCCTGTTATTGACACAGGCTGAGCAGTGAACTCCTCACCTCTACTTCCCTATTCTGCGCTACCTCTCTTTACTGTGCTTTGGTGCCCTTCATATGTTACTCTTATGTTACCCAACACGGCCTGACACCTGAGAACATCTATTTTGTGTCTTAGAACTTGTGGAACACCTGTACTTGACCTCTGGCCTGAACTGTACATCACACTCCCTGCCTGAGGTTCCAGTGGGGGGTTTTTGTACTGGAGTTGACATTCAGCTTGATCGATTGGCGTGTTGCGGACATGTTATCGTGTGTTATGGAATGTTGTGCGTGTTGGCGGGAGGGGGTACAGGATTGGAGGTCCGGGCCACAATGACTCCGTTTCGAGGTGGAAGTCCTCTCTATCCGCCCAGGTCACACGGAGGGGCAAACGCTAACTTCCAAACAGGTCAGGTGGTTGTCCACTCACCGCTCCTCGGTTATTCTTGAGCTCCCCGTGGCAGCTGAGTGTCCGGGAGCCGTCTATGAGCAGGTCCCTCTGGCTGTCCTCGGGGTACAGCAGACGCTGCTTGTAGAAGCGACACTCAGACTCCCCAGTTTGCCTGTTGATCTTTGCCACGATGTTCTGGATCATGCTGATCTGGAACGGAGCAAGACAACGTTTGATATTCACACGAGCGTTTCCGGGAGTCGAGGTGTGTGTGTTTGTGTGTGCACTTGTGTGTACACGTTTGAGCATGCGTGTGTGCACGTGTGTGTATATGTGTGCACGTGTGTGTGTGTATGTATGTGTGTGTTCCCACTCACTGCTTCATCCAGGTGCTGCCGGTCAGGGTGGTCGTTGGGCGAGTGTTTCAGGATCTCCCTGAGCAGCAGCGGGTACTTGACCAATCGGCTGCGTGGGATGTCCAGGAAGTTCCACAGGTCCAGCTTCCTGCTGAAGGGGGACTCCAGGCAGCGTTGGAGGAAGTCATGGACCCGATGGTCCTGCTTCTTGTGGTCCAGCAGGGCCTTGGCGGCCACCTGGTTGCTGCAGTAGCTGTTGTATGAGTCCAGGCACGGCAGCTGGGGAAGGAAAGAAGCTTCCAATGAGACAACTGATGTCAACAACTTGGTGACAGAGGTCAATGCAGTAGGTGTCCGGGGGCAGTCAAAGTTCTTAGACCAGGCTACTAGGAGAACAAAAGGGCAGGCGAGCGACCCATTTCAACGGAGCACCTCGCCCTCCCCTCGCTGGCTCAAGGGACACAGTTCACACAACAAGAACTTGGTCTATCTGTAGCCCATGATCTATCAACCAGCTCAATATATACTCACCAAACAATCAACAACATGGTAAGTGTCTATAAACTATCCCTAACCAGTGTTTATCAGCAGAGTTTTAGTTCTGTTAATACTTCCCTGGTGGCAAGAGCATCTATTGTACAGATGGTTTACTATACATGAAGTGTAAGTGAACACATCAGGTCAGTGGATCAAATCCAAGACCCAGATCCAGTGTCCTCCAGGTTAGAGCAGGTGAGCTACTGTTCTGTAATGTACGTGTGAAGACACAAACCAGGGAGGGAGGGAAGTCTGTACTGCCTCAGCCATCATCAAGTTTACTAGAACATTCTTCTGGAGAAACCGAGCGTGAATCCCTCCTCTTGTTCTTTTCGGACGCTAACTAAGCAGAGTTGGGAGTAGAGAGCCTGGTAGGACTCACACCCTCTCACATAAACAACCTGCCAAGCAGCCCTGACACACCCCTCGCTGCATTTGATTAGAGAGAGCAGGGAGCGGTCTGGTGGGGGTGCACCATACACGCTCTGATCTGAGGTTTCCACAAGGAGAAGTCCCCCTTCCAGCACTGTAGACGTGACCTGATACTCCTCTTCAGAAGTGACCAATCCAAAGCAAGCCGGTCCACCATAGTGAACCAGAGACCGAAGTGGACTTGGGAAACCTCCCCCTGGTTATGTAACCTTATTGATTGAGCTCCTGCCAGTCAGAGAGCTGTGTCTGTGGCTGGCGCTCTGCTGTGACGAGCACAAACAGTTCCTCCCTAGCCATGCATTGTTCGCCATGGCATCCCAGTGTCAACAGGAAGAAAGGATGGAGTCGGAAAACAGCATGCTTACACAATGAGACCCTCGTGCCCGGCCCCTGGAGAAAAGCTCCAACAGTCCTGCACAAGACCTGTCAGATCTAATGGGGAAGGTTTCTTGGTCTCATGATAGCTGGCTGGTAAGAAATATACTGGGAATGAATCCCTTCCATATTAGGATGTAAATGGACAACAACTTCGTCTAATGAAGGCATTTGTCCCTATCTCAAGTGATTTTGGTTGAGCTCTTGGAAGGTAATGTACTGCTCAATCCAAAAATGATACTAATATGAATCATTGTAAGTATAAGTAATAAGTGTCCAACTTTCTGAAACCTTATTGATTTGATAAATGATGGACATTTATTCTAAGCTGAAATGTACACCTCACTCACCCATAATCACCATTACTAACTTGCTGTCTAATCAATACACACCCTGTCCAGAGTTACAGCCCGATGCTGTATGACATGGAGCTGACAGCACAGTGATAACATGATGGTCAGATCTCTGCAACTCTGGCCGTGACATGACCAGGGGTCAGAACAGTACAACTATGTACGTCAATAGCTCCAGAGTGGTAGAAGGACCCCCGGGGGGCAGAGGTCACGGTTCACCTCACACCAAGGTCTGAGCACACAGCCAGATTGATAGCTGACGACTCAGCCAAAAGGTCACCGTCTTTGTTTTCACCCAAAAAATGTCCTCATTGAAAACAAACATCATCTCAAGGGGTTGTGGGAAGCCCTGGTTCTTTTTTACTAAGAATGTTTTGTGGTAATTTGTTGATGCTTCATGGTGTTCTACAGGGGTAGTGACATCTGTGGTTGATGCTTCATGGTGTTCTACAGGGGTAGTGACATCTGTGGTTGTCCGAAGGTTTATGTTCTAGCACCCTCTGTTCCATATCAATCCATCAATAACAGACATCTATTCACAACAATTTATATTGCTGCATCTTTAAAAGTGGGAAGAGAGTTGCATATATCAATGTCACTATTTCCACAGATTCCTAATACATGTTCAGGAGGTCTATCTATTATTTAGTTGTATTACATAATCAACATCATCTGAAAATGTGAGAGACAGATTGCAGATGCTGTGAGATTGACACAGGAAGCAGGCCAGATTAGGGACTCAGCCAGGCGAGAGAGATCAAGCTCGCTCTTCCCACTCGTCTCTCCACTGTGGCCAGAACACAGCACTGTGGGCTCCGACCCACCACAACACCAGGGGAAGTGAGAGGGAGCGGGTCAAAAAAGCGATGCGTTTGGCCTGGAGCTAGCACTGGTACACTCTCTCCCTGATACAGAGCAACGGCACGTTCAATAAAGTCCACGGCGTCAAGCCCAAACTCATAAAGGGAGAAAGCGAGAGGGAGAAAAGACAGGGAAGGGAAAGGAGGAGGAAGAGAAAGGACGCGGCGTCCAGATCCTCTTACCCAGTCCACCAGGATGTGTCCCACATGTTCGGTCGAGCCGTCGGGTTTACGGGCCTCTCTCAGCCGACTCAGCAGATCTGAGGGGCAGGGAAGAAACCCCAAAATGTTGAACACCCAGATGAGTGGTGTGTTTGTGTGGGTCCACGCTTGTGCGTGTGTGTATATGTGTTTCCTCACCTTCATGTAAGGGTATGAGAGAGTCCAAGGTCCCAAAGATCTGGTTGAGCTCCTGTTCTGTCATGATAGACAGCTTGAGCATGGGGTCATGGTAAGCCTGCAGGGACAAAAGCCGGTTATGCAACTGGAAACCAAGGGTACACAGCACCATCCCAACCTACGGAAGTTTTCTTTTTCAGTACTTGAAAACGCTTGAAATTCTCTCACATAAGAGCGATGGTGAATCAGAGCAAGGCGGAAAAACCCCAAAAGGTTCTTTCCGTGACACTGTGGTGATACTGACATCCTAACCTGTGGATCACCCATGTCAGTAACCAGGAAACCAGGTCAGCTCCAATGGCTCACGTAAACATCCCCCAAATACTGATGAAAACAACTTCACTCCTCTGTCCTAGATATGAGTCCCACCACTAAAAAAGGCAATCGATGTGTGGAAAACATGGAGGTTTTCCAGAGATAAAACTAACAAATATCTAGCAGGGGCAGACACTCTAAGAGCATATCTAATTTTAGCCCTAAACGCATAAAGAACCACACTGTAAATTCTCCTGAATTTTTCATAAAAGGTTAACACAGAAGACAAGGACACACAAGCATGCATGAAGAGGAAAGCCTGTCTGGTCAAAGGGGTTGGATAGCCAAGTCTGGTCAGGCTGGATGAGAAGCTGAACAATGCTGAATACAGAAAGCAGATGGTACCTTCTTGGCCAACTTCAGATCCTCCACCAGGTCTTGCTCCCCCTGAGATAGCTCAAAGATGGCCTGTCGGCAGAGTGGAAACACAGAGCAGTAGTGAGACCTGAGAGTTCTTCTATGTGCTTCACCTACATGTCATTACACAGACTACTGCTGTGTGTGTGTGTATTTGGGACATGCTTACACACATATAGACGCAGATGCATACGCGTGCGCACACACACACACACACACACCCAAACAGAAGTAAACAGGACCCATCTGACCACTAAAAACCCAATACTTCCATGTGAACATCTGGCATCTGTTATACACACCATATAGCCTTGTTCTTTGAAGCTTGAGTGTGTGTGGCCAGGAGGGATCTAAGAGAGTGTGTGTGCGGTGTGGGTGTGTATGTGTGTGTGTGTAGGAGGACAGCAGTAATTCCAGTTGATCTTTCAAACTAGCTCATCAGAGAAACAAGTCACCATTTTGAGTGCCCTGCTAAGTGACCCATCTGCTTCTGTCTGTCTCCAATTATAATGATAAGAATCAATAAGATACATCAATATTACTTTTGTATACTGTAGGTTCCTCTTCATTTTTAAAGGTGGTTTGGAGGAAGGACCGGGTTGGAAGATTATATGCCCATATCCCTTACAGTTTGGGTTCAGGGCGGGGTTCAGGTGTTTGGGTGAGGTGTAAGGGGTCACAGTTCAGAGTCAGGAGGTCTCACCTCCTGCCGTTTGATCTCCTTGGAGGACAGCGTCTGGTGTCCGAGCCGCACGTCAAAGGTCTCGCTCCACAGCTTGCTGTCACGCCGCTTGGCCATGGCTGTGGGGGCGGGGCGGCTCCAGGGGCGCGGGGCCATGATCTCCGTCCGACTCTCGCTACGAAAGCTGATGGACCGCTGTGTGGGGTGCGGAGACAAGACGGTGAGTTCTGGCGGTGGAGCTACTCAGCCAGCAGCTGCACTGTTGGTGGATTGGTGTGTGTGTGAGGAGGCTGTGGTTGTGACTGAGTCAGGGGTTTCGGCATTTGGGAGAGAGGTGGGGAGGGAGGGAGGATTGGGATGTTGAGAAGGAGGTGGTGAGGGAGGGAGGATTGGGAGGTTGAGAAGGAAGTGGAGAGAGAGGGAGGGAGGTTAGAGGGAGGTGGGGAGAGAGGGAGTGAGGTTAGAGGGAGGTGGGGAGAGAGGGAGTGAGGTTAGAGGGAGGGAGGTGGAGAGGGAGGGAGGGTTGGGAGGTTGAGAAGGAGGTGGGGAGAGAGGGAGGGAGGTTAGAGGGAGGGATCCTGGGAGGGAGGTGGAGAGGTAGGGAGATCCATGTGGACAGATGGCCTGTTGTTTGGACACCACAGTGATGACAGTAGCAGTCAGTCTGACAGTCCTCACTACTGAATGATACCATACACCTCCTTCACTCTCCTCTGAAGACTACCAGATGTGGACAAAGCCTTAGATCCCCCCCCCCCCTGTCTCTCAAAGCTCCATTCTGGGGTTGTAGATCTTGCTGCCCACCAACCATAACGTAAACAAATGCAGTCTAACCCATCAAACACATGACATGTTCATGTGAAAACATCTGCACCGAGTAAGACAAGTAAAAGGCAGAATGAATTTGAGAATATGAATTCAGTTTATTGCTCACAGTCAAAAGCAGAAAGGAGGGATTGAGATTATAGCTGTACCTGCAGAGTCTGTCCAATCCGTTTCAGTGGTGCCGTCTTCACTGGAGGTATGAGGCTGGCCAGAGATGTGACTCTGGAAAGGGGCTTCACCCTCTTGATACTGGGCTCCTGGAGAGGGGAGGAGAGGAATGTGGAGGGGAGAAGAGGAACAGGGGGGAGAGGAGGGAAGAAAACAGACAGGTGTAAACAAACAGGCAGCACATCATCAAAGAAGCGCAGCAGAGACTACAGGTACATCAAATACCTTCAGGTTCACAGTCTCCATCAGCCTCCAACACCTGACCAGTGCTCTGAGCCTGGAGCAGCCTGATAAGAACCAGCGCTAGCAGCGACTTTCGTGAATGGGACGATGTTCTTCATCGTATTCGTCCTCATCAACCTCAGTAATCTCGGCCCGACCCCCTCTTCCCGACCCCCCTCTCTTCCTCGTCCCTGCCAGACAGGTTCAGCCTCCCCTACGGTCACAAGCTGACGCACCAGTGGGAGACACCGCAGTCCCATCAACACTCGACAACAAGCTCATACTGGAGCCACTTCCCCTCAAGGTGATGTCTTCCCCTGGTCGTTCAGTCAGCCAGGCAGCCAGGCAGACAGGCAGGCAGCTCTCCTGCGGGTGATAAGGTACCCCTCAGCCCCTCAGAACTCCGCAGACACAGGACTCGTCTCCATGTCACCCCTCCCAGGGAGCCGACACTGACTTGTCAGTGCTCAGTCAGACATAGACAGGGGAAAAACGCAGTATGGGAGCAGGAATGTCAAAGACGACTCGAGAAGCTGCAGCTTCACATCCAAGCAGCATCAGTCTTCCCCTCTCGCTTTCCCCCTCTCTCCCCTGTCTCTCTCTCCCTCTCCTCTTCTCCCTCTCCCCTTCTCCCTCTCCCCCGTCTCTCTACCCCTCTCCCCTCGTGTTATTGCAGTTGCAGCATGTCCCTGGGTACGTCACTGCAGCAGCCAGATCAGTATTCTGGGAGCAGACTTCCACAGCACACTCAGCAGTATGGGAGTCCATGACATCTCAAACCAGACAGCAGAGGTTGAAAGCCGGAAGAGAACGAAGATAGTGGAGGTATGTGTACATGTCTTAGCCTTGTTAGAACCTCACATATTTTTATTTGCTCTTAAATAAGACTTTTACAGCTAGAGGGACATTTTAACATGGATTTTTGATTTTTAGGGATTGGATTTTGGATGTTTGTGATAAATTGTGTTTTTGTGATTGTGTTAAAACCCATCTTTTATGAGTTTACTTCTATACTTATGCAACAGTCATGATCTCCAGACTGATAGGATGGACCTGAACGTTTCACAGCTAACACACTTACAGAGACAGCTGAACATGTTACACAACCACTTCTTGCCCCATGCAGGCTGTCAATCAATGTCACCACATGTGCCACCCATCATAACGGTTATGCACGCGCGCACACACACTCACACACAAAACCACACACACAGTTGCACGCAGTCACACACACACATTGAAACAGGATGAAGATGCTAGTAGCTTGTCTGGAGATAAGAAGGCAGGGAGATATAAAACATCTATACAACCTGATAACTGCTCCTTTCTAGAGATTTGTAGGGCATCGAACCTAGGTATCTTGCATGCAACAGGCCCACATAAAGCTATAATAGCTACCTATGCAACATTGCCCTTTGATACTAATCTGAGTGAGTAATTAAATTCTTGCCAGAGAACATTGGCAGAAGACAAAACACTTTTCCTGATTAAAATATTGCGTGTGAGTCTCACAGATGATGAGGGTGAATGCCTTAACCGAGACACCTCTCTCATGCCAACCATGACATCCTTAACCACAGAGAACTGTCCAGGCGGAGCAAGAGGCTGGTTCCCATGGTGCTCTGATTGGTCCAGGCTGATTCAATCACTTCCTGACAAGAAGGTCTATTGTGTCTCAACTAAGGCTCCTACACATACAAACAGCCCCCCCCACAAACACACACAGGCAATGGTAGATCTGGTCGCACCCGCCACACACACACACACACATCAACACACCGTGACAGAGGGCTAAGAAGGATGAATGTGGCCTTAAGGCCAGCCTGCCCTGGATAGGAGCTAGCTTCCAATCAATGTATGCATGCAATGTATATTGGCTCATTATTGTGTTCTATCCTGGTGTGAGCATCAGCCTATATAGCCTATATAGCCTACAGCCTATAGACTCACTCACTGTAAATCTACTAGGTCTGGGCATTCAATCAAAACATTGGTATTGTACAGTTTAAAGGCTGTGAGGGAAGTGCAGTACTTGTACCAGCTGTGCTAACTGAGACATTGCAAGTCTTCCATTATGGCTCATTTTCCAGATAAACAGAGCACCAGATGAGATGGTGGCTAACCTTATTAGCTTGCTCAATTACTCCATTAACTTGTCTTTCTTTGAATAGTGGCATGTTCAGCTAAAGCAGAAACATTTTGTGAACTGGCAGAGTCCTGTACATTCACAGGAGAGAGAGAGGTACAGAGGGCAGTCCAGTCAGGTCCAGCTCTCAAAAACAAAACAAATATAGTCAATGAAGCTGAAACATGACAACTAAAACCATCTGTGAGACTGTGTGTGTGTCAAGTGATTCTGAGCCAGAAAGCGAGAGGGAGAGACAGAAAAACAGAGAAAGCCAAAGAAAGAGAGAGAGAGAGAGAGAGAGAGAGAGAGAGAGAGAGAGAAAGAGAGAGAGACAGAGAAAGAGAGAGTGAGAGAGCGAGAGCGAGAGAGAAAGAGTGAGACAGAGAAAGAAAGAGAAAGAGAGAGACGGACACCTCCAGGCTACTGCTTCTGCTGAGTACAGGGTCTGTTCCAGGGAGGAGCACAGCGATGAATCATAAGTCTGTCTGGAGAAAAGGCTTCAACACATCCAAACTGTGGTAGGCTCATGGCTGCTATGATTGGGATCATAACATTGTTTATATCTGCGTGCGTGTGTGCGCGTCTGTTTTCAGTGTGAGTTCTACGGGTGTCCCCCTAGCCTTCTCGCACCACAATGGCGTCCAGTAATAGGACATTAGTAACAGGACATTAGTCACCTTCCGTGAAAAGCCAGAGTAAAGAGCTGAGCTCAGTGACAGGCAGTGAGGGAGCCCAGCACAGGAGAACATAGCCTCAGGGGGGAGTCAGCAGGTCTTACAAAGCACTGTGCTGTACGTCTGCACTGACTCACTGACTGTGTTCCAGCAGACATAAACACCCTGCAGCCTCATCCCGGCATAACAGCACCATTCACCACAGGACTCACTTTTAGAGTCTGAGTGCCTCAGGATTAGAATGACTACATGATGTCCCTACTGAGGCCCCTACTGAGGTGAAGACAATGTACTGTAGGCTGGAACAAGAGGAGGCTGTCAGAGATTCAAACACGGGGCTCTGCCCAACTGGGACTGTGTTAATCGCCTAAACTGAAGCCTCAGTGGGCCAGCATAATGTTAGGTGGGCAAGCCCTCTTACATAAGATTGACTTTAGCCACATGCTGCGTGTGACTAAGCTGTACTGGGGCTGCCTGAACACAACCTAGTCTGGACAAGAACAGGTGGGAAGTTGGCTCTCACGCAGATGACAAGAACATACACATCCTCCGTCATTCTTCTACCTATCACCACCACAAAGAGAGGGAGAGCTTTCAGCTGTTTTGGGATAGTTTCAAACTTTCAAGTTGATGCACATTTGTTTGAGCCAAAGTCTTACCATTGCTCTGCATTCTGTGACAGAACGTTCCTTGGCATCCATTTGTACGTTGCACGTTTAAGAGCGTTTTTCTAAATGAAAAATTAAATAAGCATGCAAAGAAAAAATCTTATTTTACATTCTGTATTCTCACATCTGCCCATGCTTCTTTGTTTTCAGGTTCACACAGTGAGCTCCACGCTCTATAAATAATAGTGAACATCGTTTGTGGTCGCGTGAGAGATGACGGTCTGACAGATCCCACAACAGACGCACCAGATGTATTTGAAGCAGCTTTTTGAGGCTGGAGAGCTGGACCCTGACTGAAATACTAAAACACTGGCGGACCATCACAGAGCCGCGGTGGCGGATCTCACGCATGTATATGGTATAGCCTATTTTGTTGTTTCTATCACATGTACAGCCTGGTAGAACTACAAATACTGCAAATAGCCTGCACCAGTGATTTAGCATGTTGGCACTTTAACTAAATAAATAGAAGACCAGTTGATAGGATTTTTTGTTCAAAGAAAGAAGTATCTCGTGTCTGTAACAAGCAATATGCATTCGGTTTCACACATTTATCAGTCATCTTGAACTAAATGCCTACCTCAACTTCTTTACCCGGTTTGGTGCTCACAGTCTGCACTTCCAGGGAACAATTTGCCCTCTTCACGACAAGGTAAAACGGGTATTCCGTGGCCACCATGCTGTCACTTTCCGTTGTCACAGCGGTGCTTATTGCAGCAGAGTAGTCGCAAGCCAGTCTCGCAGCCACGGTGCCAGCCAGATCTGCAAAGTTCCCGTCTCTTGTCTACACCGCTTACATGCGTGTTCATTCCAGCGCACTGTTCGTCTCCTCACCAACTCAAATCGCATCTGAGAGGAGTGAGAGCCCTTGAGTGAGTGAGCGACCGTAAACTCCTCCTGCGGTGCGCTCGATCGCTCTTTGGAACACGAGAGATAGCGTGAGAAACAGCGCCCCACGTTGGCTACAAACTCTGAGCTACCAAGCCTGCATAGCTGACATGCAAAATATATTTTTGCAACGTCTCTCTCTCTCTCTCTCTCTCTCTCTCTCTCTCTCTCTCTCTCTCTCTCTCTCTCTCTTCTCTTTCTCTTCTCTTCTCTTTCTCTCTCCTTCTCTGTCTATCTCTTGTTTTCTGTCGATTATAGGCTCTGGCATCAAAAAAGCTAAAACATACAGACAGTAGGCCTACTCATGCGATATTGTTCGAACAACTCCCAAGTTGCATCGTAGTTTTAATAACTGTGTGTTGTTCTATCAAACTGTGATGAGAGATTTGGTTCAGGACCCCAACATTAACAGCACAAGCCTAAAGACATACTCAGCCATAAACAATGCTCTGCTCCTCTTGGGGTGCCTTGCGTGCTCCTGCTAATGATTTGGTAATTTGTTGTAAAAAAAAAGAAAAAAAAAAAAGAGAGAAAGTATTTACAGTATCTAACAGTGCAGATTAAATCTTTGCCCCCCCCCCCATCTCTTCTCCTCAATCTCCTCTCACAACTCCTCCTTTATTCTCCATCTTTATCACTCACTTACTCATTCTGCCCTGCAGCTCCTGTGTCTCTCAGCAGGAAATTGATCCCAGTTTTAAGAGGCTTTGTTCTGAGAGGCAGAGAAGTTCCTGTGTTTGTACTCTTATCCCGCACAGGGAAGTGTGTGTGTATGCGCGAGGCAGAGTGTAAAAGTTTGTGAGAGAGTGTGTGTCCCTGCACATGCTTGCGTGTGTGCAAGGCCCCTGGGTCCCTCCAACCAAAGCCAGACTAGAACAGTAAACAAACTGTGGCTTTCATAGTCACTCAGCGAGGTGTCACTCAAATAGACCAGAACACCTATGAAGCACTGAAGGCCTTCAATGGTGCCAGAAAAGCACACAGACTCAGTTGATCCTGGCCTGCAGGACATTATTGTTCCACCCTGACTGATGTTTTTCTCTCTCTAAATGGTTACAAGCGATAGTCTATTCTTGATTCCCTTTTACAAGTTCTACAAGATTCCCTTTTACAAAACTATCTTCTTTATTTGCAATAAAAGAAAGATACAAAAATCCGTGAGTTGGCCTATTACACATATCTCAGGGTGAGCAGACTGACCCAGTTGGTACTTGTTTGTAACTCTGCTGTTCAATTAATA
Organism: Hypomesus nipponensis; assembly: GCF_054491055.1. Classification (NCBI taxonomy): domain Eukaryota; kingdom Metazoa; phylum Chordata; class Actinopteri; order Osmeriformes; family Osmeridae; genus Hypomesus; species Hypomesus nipponensis. The sequence continues at coordinate 15,358,612 of NC_140369.1, forward strand.
ATTGGAAATCAAGACCAAAAAACGATCTGTGTTAATTACTCCACTACATGGAGCTCTGCCTATTAGTGCTCCCTGTGAGCATGGTGGGTGTGGTGATTGGGAACAGCTTCACAAGCTCGCCAGATGTACTCACCTTAAAAGGAATTACTATTTTCCATGGAACATTATAGGAAAAGTTCTAGAATAACACTAAAATGACTAATCTGTTTCAAATGCATTATTCATTTCCTAAGGTTTGTTTTCATATCTTAGCCTTGTCACCAAACTCCTTCCTCTACTTAACCAATGGGAAGCCACCGATTGTGGAGAGATAGAGAAGACTGCTGGATCAGACAATCAACTGAAGTGATTGGCTAGGGATCAGGGGTCAAATCACTGCTCTGGATCAAAGCCTGAGTCACAAAAGTTCTAATTCCCACATTTCAATCCACAACAGGAGTGTATAGTATCTTGCTTTGTTGTCATGTTAACATAATGGACAATCAATTACTATAACGTATACACATGGTGAATTACTACACATATATGTATCTGCTTGTTTATCTGTTAAACCTTCAACAAAGGTCAGTAGTTCACAGTCCCCTGACCTGTCCTTTTGTTCTCTAAAACCTCTGATGGTATTACTGCAGCAACCCAGCTATTAATACATGACATTTCTGATAACCTTCCAGCCAGGTAATATTGATCATTAAATCCTTCACTGTTTTGGATGTGTAATAGGTCAGTCAAACTCCACTATTGTATTTGGTCAAATCATTACCATCCCTTGTCCACTTTATGTTATTCAAGTTATGTAACAAGCAAGCGATAACCGTTTTGTTTTTTTACTTGAATCCTTTGAAATCCCATTCAAAAGTCAAGGATATTTATGATGAAATAGAAATAACATTTCAGCAGTTCACAGAGTCCTTGTTGGTTACATAAATATTTCTCAAAAACTGATAAAGAAATCACCATTCTCATCGTTGGTTGGGATGAGTTTGATATGGCTTCACACGGCTACAACCAGTGAAGCAGGTCAGGTAAGAACAGTCAGCCATGCAGGGGAGCCCTGAGTACCAAATCAAGCTGCCTTCCTCTATATGAGCTGATCTCATCAGGGACTAATGAAGATCATTTTACAGCCCTTTTAAATAGGTACCTAGAATGACTCAAGATTTTCAGTTGATCGAATGGAGCAAAAAAATAATCATGAGCGACATTTTCAGAGTGCTGAGGTTCACTGCCATTGCAGAAGTGCACCCTGTCTTTGTAAACATCCATACATCAATATTCACAGTGGTCCTTTCAGCCAGCTGCCTCCTGGGGCTGTGTCATCTGCACTATGAGCACACATTCTGCTGTTGACGTTGGGCATGTCATTCTTTTTTGTCAATTTCATCAATGATACAGACCAGTGCAGTTTTTTCTTTTTCTTTCAATATGGTCTCCATAACTGGACCCTACAGAAGGATATTGCAGCGGAAACACATGACCGTCACCGTTGTGTATTGTGTCTTTTTGCTGTCTGTAATGATCCTGATTCCATGTTTTATGTTGCAAGTCTCTGTTGTGTAAGACATTATAATATTATATTATAATATATTGTAGTAGGACATAAATCATTTATTTCTATAACGTTTTCCTGAAAAACTATTTTGCACACACACAACACAAGCACACAAAAACGCTCTTGACCGTGTACACACACGAAGACATGCACACACACACAAAGACACGCCAGACTCAGGGCTATATATCAGTAGACTACAAGGCAGGTGTTATGCAACACTATAAGAACCCTGCTTGGGGCCCTGTCAGACACAACACTGCTGACTGCTTATAAAACCCAAGTCAAGATACCTCCATACCTCAAGGACACATGTGACAAGGTTGACAAAGTTGACTTGAGTAAAACCGTTTGCGGTTCTACTCATCATGTCGATGCTATGTCTGTGACTACACACGCCACAATGCAAATACGACCCCTTTCAACAAATGCTAAAAGAGACATATCTTATTTTTAACTCACACAGTACATTTGATACATCCTCTTTTATGTATTCTATACATTTGGACATGTGAAAACATGAAGAGAATAGAGCAAAACAGCTCTTTCATGTTGGAATTACATGTCTCGCTCCACAGGGCCTGTTTTCAAGCCCTGAATTACCTTTCATTCAAGAGTTCAGTGCGTTTATTACTTCAGTGTTCAGTGTTCTCTTGGTCCTCTGTTCCTGCCCATGGTCAATCTAATCATGGTTTTGCTTGAAGGACCAGTATTGCCTCCTTACAAACAAGCAGGATTACAGTAATAATGTGCCTCATATTCACTTTGTGACCATTGACAAGAGCTGAATAAGCACACTTGATTCAAGCCATATTCCTTTGACCATTTTGCTGGCCATTTTTCAAGTGCCTGTGACCTTTTACAGATGAAGTCGGGGGCCTTACAATCTCCAAAATAAGGAAGGGGGGAAAGAGGATGAAGGGAAAATTCAATTGTGGAGGATATTTGAGTTCTTCGGTCTACTATTAAATCGCTCCATAATTGTTTTCCGGCCCTTGATGAATTGGTAGGATGAGCATGATCATGTTGATATCATGGTAAGTGCACCTCCAATTCCTTCTTCATAATGAACCTTAATATGAAAATGTTGTTCCTAATGCTGGAGACAATAAGCATCTGGGTATTTCCCTAACATATGGAAACCACAATATCCTACAATCAAAACCCAGTTCTGTACTCAAACACTACATTATATATTGTTTTGTATAACAAGGATCATGAATGAACAGGTTTGGTATATAATCAGGTGTGTGGTAAGAGGAATGAGAATGAGAGAAAAAGAGAGAATGTCGGTTGGCACCTGGTTCTCTGGGCTTTCTGTGGTGCATGTTCTGGTGCACAAAAACATATCCCATGATAAGAATTGGGATGCGAAAGAGTGGACAAAGAGATGGAGCTCTTGGTGAAAAACTAGGTTAGGGGCGGAATGGCTGAGAAAGTAAGTATGACGTCGTCATCAAAGTGCCCAAATGCCTTTACTGTTGTGTTTGGGGTGGGGGAGAAGTTGAATCAAACACTGTATCTGGGTCAGAGCCAGGTGGGGGTTGCCATTGGGTCAGTGGGTGACAGGCACAGAGATACGGGGAAAGAGAGAAACAGTCTCTGAAGCCAAGTTCTAAAAGCTGGGTTTAAGGTCATGTTTATTCCTTTCATCTCATAAGAGATATAAAAAAATCTCGCTTTTTTAAACAGAAAGACGCCACATCTTCTGAGGAACAGCCTCCAGCTGTAGCCCCCCCCCCCCCTTCCTACCTCTGTCTCTGTGTGTGTCAAGTCACAACCAAACTCAAAGCAAGTTGAACAACAGATAACGTTGTCTCCTAATGGAATCTCACTGGAAACTTCCCTCTAGAGACTGGCCCAGTACAGGCTACTGTTTCAGCTCTCACTTATCTAAATGACAGAAGGGCTGTTTACATGCCACTGACTGATCCAATACCTAAATCTCACTCCGTATGGGAAGTCTTCATTGAAGCTGCCTTTAAGGAGACTTGGAGAAGACGAGGACAGAGGGAGAACCAGGAAGTCAGCCGGATGGGTTCATAAACAGCTTTGTCCGCAGGCCAGAGATATTTAAAGACTGGGTTTGGTGTTTGCAAGGAGAGTTTGTACCTGTCCATCTCGTCCGACTGGTCAGGGATGTCTGAAGAAAATCTTGTATGTGTGTGTATGTGTGTTTGTGTGTGTGTACCACTTAGTATTTATACAGCAAAAGAGCAGTCTGTCTCCCCGAGGCTCAATAACCAGTGCAGACGAGAATCCCCCAACGCTCTCGCACGCTAGGCACAGGAATGCTGCCCAGAACGACTTTTTATAACCCACAATTTCACTGTTGCCCTCACAACCTGTACAGGAACAAACACACACAGCACACACTCAGACAGATGGCCTCTTCTAACCTTGGTTTGACCGGCACACCTGGCTGCCAGCTCATAGCTTCAGCAGTCTTGGGCACTCCTCAAGGGCTAGCCCTGCAACACACACACACACACTCACTCAACCTACACACACACACACACACACAACAATGTTCTTTTTTGGACCACTTGGTCATAGGCATCGCCAATGATCTGTTGACACTCATCATGACAGGAGGCGACGGAACGGACCGGGGGTGGGGGGGGGGGGGGGTGGGTCTCTTTAAAACAATCTGGGGTGGACAGTAGGGCCTCCCAGCCAGTCCAGTTACACCCAGAAGGAGGAAGGAATGAGTCGGATACTAGAGACTCACTAGTCCTCACTGATATTTATGTATAATCCATCAGTCATCACCTTGAACAAAACATCCACAGATTGGCTAATGAGCAGTCTAAATAAATTTATTTTGTGTTGATTCAATTACATAAACCCCCAAGTTAGCTAGTGTCAGAATTATTTATAGGATGCCAGCTAATGTACACCTTCCTGTGAGACCCATTTCTATTCTCTGACTGGCTGATGAACACAGGAAGTACAACCCCTGGTCCAGCTCCTTGTCCTTGAATAGCCCTGCTGCAGAACAGATAGCCCCCTCTTCCTGTCCATACAAACTGATCACTGTTCTAGCTTTCTGACCCCTAAAACACAACGTTTTGTCTTTTAGGGGTCCTTTCTCAAGTTAGTTGTGTTTAGGATCAGTTTTGTTGTCTCTTTGCCCTTAAAAAAAAGCTATCTTGATTAGACTTAGTATACACTTATTGGAATATAGTAATTTCTGCCAAGATATTATTGATACTCAAACACACAGACAAACAGATTTTTCTCGTTGGTTTTGACCTGTCTGAGTGTCATTTGGGACTTTTTATGTGAATGGTTAGACATTTGTTTCTGTTCCTCATTCACAAATGGGGAGCAGAACAAATTCAAATCTAAACAGAACCATATTTTCATACTAAGTACCAGTGATGTGTTTTCATATTGCACCCAGCTCATGGGTCAGCTGATGGGCCAGGTTATGTTTGAGAGTTTTGTAAGATGTCATGCAGTTTTATATTATGTCAAGGGAGTGATTCTGACGACTTGGGCAAACTTGGCCAGACTATACAATGTGACACATTATAAATGTTTCCAAGTGTTGCCCATTTTACTCCAAGATTTCTATTTTTATGTTCGACTGTTAGTGTAAATGGCCAGGCTAGTTTAGAGTAGATTTGGTTTTAAGGCTTGTTTTAATGCTCTTTCCTGTGTTATTAATAGCCCCTTTTAGGCTAAACACTATTTGGAGTGCCAACTAAACTTGGGTCAAATATTATTTGAGATCCTTTTATGTGAATGAATATTTCATAAATGGCACCAGTAAAATAATGTTGAAATGAAAATTGTTGCACTCCAACAGGCTCAAGAATTTCTCCATAGTATGTAGCAATCTATGGAGGACTGCCTTTCATCACCACATTGACAATTTAGTTACCTAGCATGGGAGGCAACCATTCATTGTGCTTGAGGCTATTAGTCATTACATAGTCAGCTTCTATAATGTCATCTAGGGTTGGATTTATTTGTGGTTTCTCTTCTCACGTGAAGGTGCTCACTGCAATCCATCTATTGTTGGTGTAACCAGGATTACATTGTTCACAGCAGATCGGAGTTGTTTACTCTGGAAACCCTCTTGCCTTTGACAGATTTGTAGCTGATTTTTCACAGGCTTTTTTTAGGCTCATGATTCACGTGCACAGAGGACGGGGTCATGAAAATATATCGACAACTTACTGATCTTGTATACTGCTACCCTAAAAGTTCAAGCATGCCATTGTATGGAGTTAATCACAAACCCTGATCTGATCTGAAGCCCAGTTGGTGGGCTGCCCTGTAGATAAGTGACCGGCAGTCAGTCACCCTGGTTGTTGTTATGTTCCCTAGTGAGGCCCTGGATAACAACCAATACCTTGATTGTGGAGGAAACCCTGACGACCAGGAGAGGAAAACAATGGCTGTGTAGGGGTGGGGGTGTGGGTGTGTGTGTGCAGGGCTGGTGGCATGGGGTGGTGGCAGGGGTGGTGATAGGGGGGTGGTGATAGGGGGGTGGGGGTGGTGATAGGGGGGTGGGGGTGGTGGTAGGGGGGTGGTGGTAGGGGGGTAGGGGTGGGGGTGGTGATAGGGGGGTGGGGGTGGGGGTGGGGGTGGGGGTGGTGGGGGTGGTGGTAGGGGGGAGGGGGTGGTGGTAGGGGGGTGGTGGGGACTGAAACAGGGCTGAGCTGCTGGCCTCGTCTCCCAGCGCTCCCTGCCAGCAGGCATCTTGCCCAGTTGATACGGTCCAGGCTATTGTGTGAGCTGGCCGGTCACTTACGGGCACTGGCCAGACAGACTCGTGTCACCTTGCTCCCCTGCCCGTGCTGCCATCGACAGCTCAGCACGAAGGCCGGGACAAAACACACAGTTCCTTGGTACTAATCACTATAATACTCTTGTAACTTCTAGTTACTTTATGAACTACTATGTACGTGACTTTGGATAAGCGCATATTCTAAATGCTTCCTATAAATGGAGTCAGACATTGTTCTCACTTCTCTAAACAGGTCAAAAATACAAGTTGAAGTATTTCTACTATACAACATAATGTTTTTTTTTCTACTAATGAAAGTTATTAATAACACTCAAATGACTGACATGAACTCATCTGCAGTCATTTTCCAGTATCAACACAGAGCAGCAGATCTTATCTACTGTATTTCAGTCTGAGTGAATCACTGAGTTAAAGAAATGATGACTGAGGGGTACTGTAGCCTACACTAACAATAGTCGGTAACATCACAATGCTCCTAATTTAAACCTCTCCATACGACCACACTACCCCACCCAAGCCCTCCCACCACCATATCCTCACCCCCACCTGCCAATCACAGTCCAACCCAAGGCCACTGAGCAACATCAACATTAACACCGACCAGTGACTCCCTGACTGGTTCCTGTCCCACCCTGGACCTGCAGCCTCCACCCACACCACAACACTGCCCTGGGGGAAGATTCCTCAGGTTCACTGTTTAGACATGCTCCCTCGATCAGCCATGTATACTCATGGAAGGCGCTCTCCAGTTGAAAGGAGCTATAAGTCATCTTCTGGGAGGTTGTTATCCTGCCTCCGCCCACTTGACTGCTCTCTGGGCTGTCTGAGTAAGGAGAAGACACCTTCAGCCTGGCCTTTAAAGAAGTTCTTCTCGGCACAAATTGATGATGCGTAACATAGAAAAGGATTTGCAAAGTGCCTGATTGGTAAGGTGGGAGCTAACAGAGTTACTGACACAGGTCGCATCTGAGCCTGTAACCAATTCAGAGTCCAAACATTAAAACATGTCTGAGTCTAGTCATGTAACCACGTGCTCCTGGGCAACTGCAGGGGATCGTTCACCCATGTAACAAAAATCTGCTAACCCCTTCGATGATGTCTGTCCCCAAACAAGCTCAGCCATTTGATCAAATTCCTATTTTTAGACGGGTTGATTCTGAGGTAGCTGCGTCACAAAAGGCACTGGAACACACAAAGGAGAGGAAATGAGTTTCTACTATGTGTGACTCTTACCATGGCTGTGCAATAAATAGCCTGTTTGACCTTTGGGGAATAGGAAGACTATGATGTGCTTGGTGAGTTTTCATCAAGGGTGTTTTCATGTCTGGGAGATCTCAGTTATTATCACCATCATTATCATTAAGGTTAAGAACATAATTCCAGCCAGAGAGCAGAACAATAGAAACGAGAATGAGATGAGAATGAGAAGGTTCTGGAAAATATATATTTACACTTATATTTACACTACAATAATTGCTATATTTTTCGTTTATGGATGATAAGTCCAAGATGGAAACATCACTAGTTAATGCCAGAGACATTAAAGAGGATTATAAAAGTAAATGAGGGGCAGACCAATGATATAGTAGGAGAGGAGGGAGGGGCAAAGAGCAAGAGATGGAGAGAAGTCAATGTTCCCAAAGAGAAGAGAGGTATCGGCCACCAAATGGCCAAATCTGTCAAATGCTGAGGAACTCGTCCATGCTTTTGTCTCTTCAAGACTGGATGACTGTAACACATTTCTCATCAGGATCTCATCAGGAGCTACAGTATATTTAAAAACATGCCACCCGGTTTCTGATGAAGGGCAGAAGTATACCACCACATCACCCCCATCCAACTTTCCCTCCACTGGCTTCCCATCTCCCACCGGATTCAATTTAAACCCTTAAGCTAACCTTCAAATGCCTTCATGAAACAGCATCCACCTACCTCAGAGGATGCCTCTCACTCCACAACCCCTCCCGCCTCTTCAAAAAAAGTTTTCCTCCTTCACCCCCCAGAACAAACCTGGTTGTGATGGGCGACTGGACCTTCAGCTCTGCACCATCACACTGTGGAATTATTTGCCTGAACATCTTTGCCTAAGAGAACCCTAGTCAATAGATGTTTTAGAAGCTAGCATAAAATAAATTCTCTTTAAGAAGGCTTTTCTTCTATAATACTTCTATTTGTATGCACTTTTAAGTACTGTTCTACGTATTAGTCTGTGTACTGCTTGGTTCTTTTAATTTTTATTTTTAAAACCTGTAGATTGCCTTGATAAAAAATAGCGCATTATAAATTAAATGTGTTATTATTAAATGTGATGGAGGAGTACTTACATTAATGTCCAGGCTACAGAGACTGAGGGAGTCCACATCTCTCCTCCCCTGTTTCCTCTTCTTCTGAAAACACACACACACACACATCCAAAACAAACACAAACACACAAACACACAAACAAACACACACAACCAAACAGAGAGGGAGAAAAAACACGATAAGGATCAATCTGTGAGCAGCATAGTCCTCATTACTGAACGTGCTGTAGCTGAAAGACTGCAGTTAGCCCACCCTGACCCAAACTCTTGTCTTTTTCCAAGAAAGCACTTAACAAGAATACCTGAGGGCTTTCAAAGGTAAAATACAAATCTAATGGTTTTACTGGAGGCAGGAAGCTTGATAAATATACAGAATTCTCTGTTAGGGAGTTTGCTTGGATATTAGTGAAATATGTAAGTGCCAAAGGCTATTCGTAAAAGTTACAGTAAGTGAAACACGGCAGCATCTAATGGTTTTGGCTTTTTCCCCATTCTTCTATTTACAGTCGTAGCACAGCAGTTAACCTAAATTGATACCATCCGCTGTTTTTTCCTCTCTCTGTCTTGTATCCAGTGCAAGCCTTGCTGTGTTATTGTTGCCCTGCACAACAGTTTACCTTTCCATGACAACAAGCATTTCCCATCAGTAGGAGTGACCATTGTTCAGGGAACGAGTGGAGCTTGGACAATAGACCACGTGAGAGGCTGACGTCTACTGTACATGAACACTGATATATATCTTTGAGATATCCAGTACCTTAATATACTGTGCATACATCACAGGACTTGGCTTTCGTCTCTGCTACACAGGCAAAAAACTGTGTGGGAGCCTGAAAAGTAATTGCACAGTGACTAACACCGAAACTATATGAATTCGATTTTTGCAATAGCTCTGTTCCAAAGAATTATCAAGGGGACAATAATATGTAGTTGACTCATTATCGAGAATGTCCCCACCTCCTTTTTCCAGGCCTGACAGAACACTCCGTGTCTGACAAATTAGTGGTACATAAAAATGAAATAAAAAACATTTCTTAATTGACAGATTCACCCAGGTGGTCTCGTTACAGACAGAACATGTAGCTGAACTGATTTCTATGCCAAATCAATGTGGTGTCAAACATGTTAAAAGCCTGTTAACACCTCAGGACACCCAGAGGGGTGTAATGTAGAAGCCTAGTGAACAACCAGCCAGCTCTGGGGAGGGTTCTCTGCAGGTGCAGTTGCCCCAGGAACAAACCCTTCCTGGGAAGAGTGAAGAATGAGAGGATGGCCCCTCAGCCCCGCCCCAAAGCCCACCTGACCACTCAGGACACTGGATTCATGAGAATAAACCAGCTGCTCATTTCATCTGGGTTCCTTCAACCCTTAAACATGATAGATGGTTCAGTAAATATATATTCATCCCGCGTTACAGGAAACAGCACTGTTCATACGGCACTAGCATTCTATAGGGAAGGAAACATATATGTACCATATGATAACAAACAAGAAATGACCTCACATTAATTATGTACGTACAATCAATTTGAGCTTTCACACAATAGTAAGCTACTTTGTGTTTTTCTGTTGACAATTTCTGTGCCATTGACTTCTACCAGTTATGTAAGTAACCAGTTCAACTTTGTCTGACCTGGAGTCTAAGATGAGGGCCAAAAAGCAGGTTCATTTTCTATATTAATAAGAAAGCACAACCGTAGAGGAGGGTATTATCATATTGCAACACACACATTCAAAGAGTAAAATATTACATCATAATGATCTCACTCTCTCACAGTATTAACTCCCCTTGTCCATCACATGCTCCCTCCCTCACATCATCCCTCACTCCCTCACCCCTTCTCTCAGACCTTCACGCACATCGACCCTCACACCTTCCCTCCCTCGCCTCCGCCCTCACATCTTCACTCGTTCTGTCACTCACCCGCTGGTGCACGAACAGGCAGCAGCCCATCATGGAGGACCTGTGTGCTGTGGCTTTCCCCTCCAGTCCAAACTCACGTCCACCCAGACTGTCCCACCGAGGGCCACCGGCCACCCACAACTCCACACCCTTCGACACGCCACTCCTCGTATACCTCCTCTTGTGTGTGAAAGTGCACTTGCGTGTCAGAGAGAGTGAGTGTGTGCACTTGAGAAAGCCTGCGTCTGTGTGTGATGAGTTCATGTGCAGGAAGAGAGAGAGAGAGAGCCAGAGAGAGCGAGAGTGAGAGAGAGCGAGAGAGAGAGAGAGCGAGAGCGAGAGAGAGAGAAAGAGAGAGAGGCGAGAACCCCATGTGCGACGAGCCCTGCTTCACAACAGGATGTGAGAGAGGGGAAACAAGGCTGCAGCTAAATCTGGGTTCTGAGGAGCCGTGGTTACAGACGCTCGGCTGTTCGGGTCTCTGACACAGCGTCCAAGACAGACAGGCAGGCCGGGTCACCTCGCTGCACAGAGAGCAGAGCTCCAACTAGCCCGATGAGGACCTGGGATTAGGCTCTGTGTGGTGACAATGCTGTGTCAATAAAGGGCAGCCAATCTAGGCCTCCATCAGATCTTTAAAAGCTGTGTTTCCACTAAAGTCCATGTTCTTTGGGCCATCCAACTCTGTCAGTGGAGCTACAGTGTGTGTATTTACTCTAAGCTTTGAGCTCAATCTGATGTTTGTCAGTTTTACTGGACTCAAGGCAATAATGGAGGAATTTTTGGTGCTGTAATTTCCCTTCTCAAACAACTGACTACCTGGCATATGTGACAAAGGGATTGAGCTTTTGCATGCGTCTTGGTGAATGACGTGTCTGATTTTTTTTTTTACCAAATAGGGTGTGCTTGCTTGTGCAAACAGGAAGCCAAGACATTGCTTTGACTCAGACTTCCTGGAAGCATAAGAACTTCCTGAAGCATTTCCTGTCTGGGAGGACTACAAATGTAAACAGACGTCTTAAGGAGACATAGCGCTGGGTATGTCTTACATAAAACTGTGCTGTTTATCACACACCTCCTTGGGAAATGTATGTGATGTACCCTTGTGGAGAAATGTAGCCCTGGGTCACAGTACAGTACAGTATGTGCTGGCGATTATATAAACTATCCTGAGGCAACTACTGAACAGTGTCTTTACTCAATCGATCATTGATTGGAAAACAACCACCGCTTAATATTAACAGTAAAAATCATTTATAAAACATTAATGCAGTATAATTGTAAGAGGGAACTTCTCTGTATGAACTGTAGATACAAGATAATCTTAGTGCTCCAAAACTTTGAGGAAACTTTACTCATCATTGAGTAAAGTCAGTCAGTAGGACAGTCAGTATGACTGTAAATAACACTGACACAGCCGGGTGGCTGGTACAAAAACAGTTGCTTGATTTACAGCCATGAGATTAACCTTGGGGGCTAACGAAGACACGTTACTCAAACAGTCAAAACCGAGGTGTCATCCTGCCTCAGATGAGAGAAGATACAGGTGGAGAGAAGGTCAGAGACGTCATCTCCCGGACAGAAAGATGAGTGGCTGTACAAACCGTACTCCCACGGGGGAACACTGGAGAACATTCCTGGTAGGATCTCACTCGGGTTCCTATCTTAAGCAATCGAAGGACAGGAATATGCTCTGTTTCTAATTAACAAAGTTTGATGGAGTCGACGGAGAGGGGCAGAGGAATGAAGATAGAGAGGAAGCTGATGTGAAGCTTGTTCCTGCTCAGTGGACCAGTGGTGAGAATGAAAATAGTCAGTGTTCGATATCTACACATCCAGTATAGCAGGTCATTACTTTTATCATGACTTAATATCCCCCTGACAGAAAAACAGCCTGGGTATTTCCTTGAACAACAGGGAGGCCTTTGAAGACGAGCCAGCTAGGGAGGGAGTCCTGGTCAAGTTGTCCTGTGAGAATGGGTTGAAGCATTACCACAGCAGGGCCAAGACCAGGGACACTCTGAATCCTCTCAAGCTGTAACTCCCAGAACTCAGAGATAGCAACACTGAGTTCCCTCTGACACCCAGGGACCACAGGAAGGAAACCCAGAGCCTGATTGGTTGAACTTGACACAGCATTTTCTAGGATTCCCCAGGTTATTACATTCTTAGCATTAGCAAGCAGCCAAATACATGTAACCTAGTTACAGCAATCACAGAAACAGAGATTAGGCAAATCACGGACAGGTTGCAACAACTGTGTCTGGAAATATTTGGACAGCTCTCCAAATTCCTCTTTGCTTTCTAACTGAATTTCTGCAGGCAGGTACTTTGTTTAAGTGCACTGTAAATAAATACAAAGGCATGAAGTCACTCCAGCAATTTAAACATATAAAACATATAAATATATATATTATTTATTATTAAAATTATATATGATATACATACAGTATATTGAATGATATATAGTGTGTATTAGTAGCTTTCAAAAAGAATCATATGAGAGTAAAAACAGTTATTCTAACTGAAAAATAGTTGAAAAGCTGTTGTTTTTGGACTATTTTTAGCAAACAATCATCATACATGAGTCATAAGTCATTATCATGACTATCAGATATGGCATGGCTCTGGTTCTGTTGGTGAAAAGTCTCTTCCGCAAACCCCTTTCGCTGTCAGATCTACCAGCTAGGCAGACAGCAATGATACTGTTTCCCTTCACACTTCGGTACTGGCTCCGATAGCATCAAACCCCCACAGCCAATGTAAACCAGGGCCAAGCTACACTAAGTAACTGCAATGGGTTTAATCATGGAAAACCAAACAGAGAAGAAAAATATGATCAAACAATGAAAACGTGCATATGTGTGTGTGTGTGTGTGTGTGTGTGTGTGTGTATGTGTGTGTGTGTATGTGTGTGTGTGTGTGTGTGTGTATGTGTGTGTGTGTATTTCAAACTGTTCCTTAAGGTCTCCAAATAGGGTATGTAACATTGGTTGGGGTGAAAATGGCCCGGGTGCTGTTCTATGCCCACTGATGCCTCCTGTGAATTTGTCCTGGGGAAAAAAACGCTTGGTTTTCTCCTTTTAGGGTATGCTCATGAATATATAGATCAGCTGCGCGCTCACTGGTTGGTTTACAACGAGTGACGCAAAATGGCCAACAGCACTCACTGAAACTAGAAGGTGGAGACTTGAAATAAAAACGTACAAATAAATCTATTGTGTGTACACAACACTGTTTTCAACAGATTGACTACATAACATTTGAAATGATTACGTTAGATGTTTCCACTTCTGTTGTCGAAGCAAACAGGATCGACTTAGGTGGGTAACGTTAGCACTACAGCTTAGCAAACAAACTATCGTGATTTAACTTAGCTTCAGTTAGCTCTAGCTATCTTGCTGAAAAATAGATCTAGACAAACATGCATCTTGAATTGTAGATGTACATGAGAACACGGGTTATTTATTTGGTTGAATCTACTCCCCCCATCCCACCCGGGACACAATCTGGTCGCATGATGTACCCCCTCAACCAGCACATACACCCCCCCCCCCATACCCCCAGGACGCAATCAGGACGCGCGATATGCACCTGTCTCTATCCAAAATGGCAATTGGACAGTCTTTCGCTTGCTCTAAATATAAAATCCCCAATTTCCAGGAGATTGTATAGCATTAGCGGGCGTCAGGGAGCCACTGAAATTGAATTGAAATGCAGGAGACTCCCGGAACTTCTGGGAGACTTGGGATGTCTGCAAACATCACAGCTCGCTCCAAGCTTTTGATAACATTTGATGACCCTGATTTTTTAATTGTGAGATTTGCATAGGAAAGAGGTATCAATGGACTTTGAGGTTCACTGTATGTCCATTTTACCCACTGAGCTGTCGTCATTCAACTGTGACAAGGTAAATTCGGTTCTGCAATCAATAACCCCTTTAAAACACTGTCAGTTACTATCAATGCTTCCGCTTTGTTCTACAGGAGTGCAATTTGGATGTTTGGAAACAGTCAATATGTTTTCATTTATCCAGAAAAATCTTACAAATAGTTTATCGCAAGGGTGTGTATATGGGTGTGTGTGCGTACGGTGTCTTTTTAGCTCGGCCAGGTCATAGGAGGGCAGTAGATAAGTGCTGTGCAGTGGACCAGCGGGAGGTGATGGGTAGATAACCCTGACTGTCACCCTGAACGGCCCCATTGTCCTCACTCAAACACACACACACGCACACACACACACACACACACACTGCTGCTGCCAGGCAGACTGCTGCCTATCCGCAGTATTTACAGAATCTATGCAATACTAAGTGCCAATGTTATTGGCCACTTCACTGTGTGCACAGAAGGGAAATTTCAATGTGGGCTTGCAATGTACATGACACTTTACACTAATACGTACATTTACATTCCCATACTGAGCACACACTGAAGTGGATGATAATATTGACACTTGGACTTGTGGACCTTCCAGAATGTTGACTGTAGTTTCATGCAGATGCTGTTACTGCCATTTGGGACGTATTCAGCACCATCCTAAGCATCGGGCAGATACAAGACTTTTATTTAGACAAGGCCCTCTTCAGGTGATTTACATGTATTGATCTTCATTGCTGGGCCTTCCATGGTGAGAGGCTCCAGAGGAAGTCTGCCTGGCAGCACACAGGGTTCTGTGTGTCCTGGGTTAGGGTTACACACAGGGTTCTGTCTGAGCTCATCCCAGCCTGGGAGATGCCAGGCTGCCAGCGTGCCAGTGTGTGCATGTGAGTGTGTGTATGAGAGTGTGTGTATGTGTGTGTATGAGTGTGTGTGTGGGTATGTGTGTGTGTGTGTGAGTGCCTGTGTGTGTGTGTCTGTATGAGTGTGTGTGTGAGTATGTGTGTGTGAGTGTGTGTGTGTGAGGGGGGGGGGGGGGGCATGTTTTTGTTGGCTGATCCAGCACCAGACTGTATGTCTACTGGGCCAGTATGAGCCATGACTACGGGCTTCATAGAGTGCGCAAGGGAAGAATGGAGAGAGGGGTGGAGAGAGGGGTGGACGAGGTGATCTGCAAACTAAAATGCAGACTAAACTTCTGAAGGGTAAGGTTCAGCTTCTGGGGTAGAATTACATTCATTTCAAGCAACACAAATACATACAAAAAGAAAGCAGACTAAATGTCAAGGCAAAAGGGGACATTTGAGTAACACTGAATCAGATAGAAAACAAGACAGAGAGCTGGTGGGTGGCAGAATTACCCATGGTGCTTTGAGGGAGACAAGGAAGTTAAATTCAGACCCGACCAGAAAGACCCCACTCAGACCAACACATCCCCTCCTACTCTAGATGTTGAAGCTTGGTATGAAGTCAAACCAAATACTCTGAAGTACAAAAATGCTTGTTTGGACAAAACGGATCATTGGTTTTAAAAGAACACTGAATCCAAGAACCAACAGTAAAACACAGACACTTCCACCTTCCATCCTGCCTCTGACACCCGCTGTGAGAAACAGCCAAGTTGCAGTCTATTAACACACTCTATTTACCATCCCACTCCACAATGTTCCCTCTGGACCTATTCCTGGCTGAAAATGACATCATGTCCTCCAAATTTGATTTGAACACAGCCATTTAAGTGTTATTCTCTTTTCTTAGTGGAAACCAGAGATGAGGATCACGTTGTTACATAAGAAACACAGAGGACAGAGGCAGACAGCCAGTGGTAAGGAATACCACACCAAACGTGTTTGGTAAGCTGACTGGTTTTAGCTTTTTGGCACTCACCCCTCGAAACATCCAGCTCTCAGGGGAGGGCAGGAAAGAGAAAGAGGTTCTCTTCTGGACCGTCGGCCTGCGGGGAGGAGAGGAAACTTGTTAAACCCTCCAGTCTAAACAAAGAAGTGCTCCTACAATGACATTGTTCTGTCAAAGTCCCTCCAGAAGGACAGAAGGATGACATCACTTCCTTACTGAGACAGGGATGGACCTCTTACTGCCTCAGATACTTGAACTTCAGGATGTGGTGTACAACCCCCCCAATCCTCCCACCTCCCCAACATAACCACTGAGGGCTTGTGGAACCGCACCTGTGCCACACCCTAATGGAGTCAGTGAAACAGCAGCTGTCTGATGCAGCCAAGTTATCTACAGGGTGACTACTTTTCAGATCAAGTACCACATAGGATCAAACAGAACAATCAAAGTGTGACCTACAAGTCGAGATCTCAAAGAAACGACAGAAAACGGACAAAGCCAAAGCAGCCCTCTGTATTCTAGTGTGACAGTGAGAATGTGTTTATTCATTTGGTTTCGTCATTTTTGTTGCAAACACAAGGTCTTCAGCACAGCTAATTCTATCAATAAGTTATACAAATATCTGAAACTGGCTTATATGTCAAAGCACAGTCGCACACAAACCACATGTGTGCATTACTTTACATCATTTAACGGGGCTTGTCATTGAGGTGATTTTGATGCTTGCCATCTAGCCACTAGATTTTCAGCTACTTGCGAAAACTGTGGACCTACTGTCCCACATCATCATAGACATGTCACACCCACACACAGGCTCAGACTTTCCCTGTGAGGACCAACTATTAACACCCATTAAAAATAGTGCTATCCCTAACCCCTAACCTTAACCTTAATGTAATTATAACACTAACTCTAGCACTAACCACTAACTCCCTGAAAATAGTGCTATCCCTAACCCCTAACCTTAACCTTAATGTAATTATAACACTAACTCTAGCACTAACCACTAACTCCCTGAAAATATACCTTTGTGTACAGGCCTCTTCGACACCCTCTGAGAGAGTTTTCTCCTGGGCAGGACATGCCATAGGTCAAGAGAGGTGTCGTATCTTGCCAGAGAAGGCAAATATCGTAATTTTTCTGCAAAAGAACCGCTAAAGTTTGAAGCTGGTTTAGTTGGCATAGTCAACCTTTATTTTGTTGTTATTTGTTAATAGTGTAACTGTTATTTATTGTTAAATTATTGTAGTTGTGTGTTAGGTGAC
Source organism: Hypomesus nipponensis (assembly GCF_054491055.1). Classification (NCBI taxonomy): domain Eukaryota; kingdom Metazoa; phylum Chordata; class Actinopteri; order Osmeriformes; family Osmeridae; genus Hypomesus; species Hypomesus nipponensis. The sequence continues at coordinate 15,376,129 of NC_140369.1, forward strand.
TTAGGTTTACTTATTATGTATTTAAGTAGGCTTCTTTAACACTTTAATATATTGTTACATTTCAATAATTTTCCATTTAAAAAAAAAACTCTAAAAGAGCCTTTCTTTGGTTACTTTCGTTTTTCCAAGAATCGGTTTAGGAATTGGAATCATTTGAAAAGTACCGGTTTGGCATCGGAATCGTATAAGTCCAAACGATACCCAACCCTAGTAATAAGCTAAATGGTGCAGTGTTACAAACGGCCAAACCAACCTCAGAGAGAAAGAGAGAGAGAGAGAGAGAGAGAGAGAGAGAGAGAGAGAGAGAGAGAGAGAGAGAGAGAGAGAGAGAGAGAGAGAGAGAGAGAGAGAGAGAGAGAGAGAGAGAGAGAGAGAGAGAGAGAGAGAGAGAGAGAGAGAGAGAGAGAGAGAGAGAGAGAGAGAGAGAGAGAGAGAGAGAGAGAGAGAGAGAGAGAGAGACTGACTTCTGGGTGCATTATAGGCGGAGTCACTCTTTCTATATTTCAAACTGGTAACTTGCTGAATAACATCAGTAGACTGCCAACTTGAAGCTTTCTACTTCTGTGTGAGCCTTTGTATCGATATATACTACAACAGGACAAGTGACCTGAGCATTTTTTATTACAAACGACTTGAGCAAGAAAAGCGAGACCTGACCTGAACACAGAAGCCATATTCCGTCCTGATCAGAATCTCTTCCATGAGAAGAAGGTTAGCGGGGCCGAGTGGGAGGCTCCAGGACGTGGAGAGACAGACTGAGGTGACGGCACGATAGCAGGGGAGCAACAGACCCATGGTAAAGGTTTCAATTATACAGCTGCTATTTATTGCTATCAAGCAAGCCAAATTAGTTGGCTGTTAATGTTCTGTTCCATTTGTTGTTCTTGGTGAGCCGTTGCATCCTGCATTGCCAGTTTTGGATTTAACTCTGGAGCCAATACTTGGCCTTTTCTTGGAAAGGATTGACCTTCACCCTCTTGAACACAATGCTGCCAGTTATGTAGAAATTAAAATCTGAATATCCCCACTTGCTTTTCCTGTTTCTGAATGCAAGGTGACGTGAACTACCATGGACCATAATTAAACAAACATACCATCAGAGTCAGCTGTGGCAGGAACAGGAAAGAGTATTCAAAAAATTGCAGTCAGATTTAAGTTTAGTGTATTTGAAAAAACCTTTCATGTTTTTGACTGTAACAAAGCCTTCCTCCTTCCAAATGCAATATTTTCAATAGAAATTAGGTCGTAGTACACCTAGTTTTGTATGTTCTGTTTCTTTCCACATTATATCTGTCCACTCTTTGTTCTCATTTTAGCAGGTCTCTGGGACCGGCAAACATAGACCACACCATGTGGAGGAACTGGAAAACAGGTCTGTGCATCACAGGGACATGGTTGATCTTCAGAAACATCAGACCCAATTCAAACGTTGAGCCTTACATCTCTCCTTCTCGCGTCACCTGCCCTGGTCAACTGGTCGAGGACACTCTGATGTATGGATGTAAGGTCTTTCAGGTCGAAGAAGCTCAAAATTAGGGACTGACCAAAGATCAGTTGGGATCAGATTTCGGGATTTGAGGGATTATATTGTCTTAAAGAAAATAAGGATACAAGGTTGATTACTACAGTTGTTTGATAAAGGATGTGTGGGTTTAGTTAATTGTGGGTTAGTTATTGTGGATGACCCGTCCGTGAATCCTAAACAAGTAGAGTAGAGTTTTTTAAAGTCAACTATAAAGCTTTGCTGATCATTCACTCTGGGAATATTATTTTAAATATACGTTTGAATTGTATAGTTGTTATTGCTTCAAGCTACTGCACATGCATGTCTTATTTAAACTTCCAAATGTGTAACGTTAAATAACTAAGAAACACTTGCCGGTATTCTTGGGTGCTGATTACGCAAATGACCCTCGCCACACCTCCATCCCCGGCCCTTCAGTGGGGGCTGCATCTCAATAGTTGCATGAAACTACCTTATCAAACTACCTGATCAGACCAGGTAAAAAACCTGACACTAAACCTTTCCAACTGAGCCTGTGCGTTCTCGTGCTTTGCAGGGGCCTGTCAGAGTGTCCACTACACTCACAATACACAACACATGAGTATTACACAAAATCGTTCTGCCAAAGAAAACCTATATCCAGGTCAATTTAACATGTGTTGACTTCCTTAAACGGGGTTACATCATTGGGTCCAATAATTGACATTGACATAATCCCCCATGTTCATGTGAACTTCCCTCATCTCCTAGCTTCATACTGTTACCCGTGGCTAATGGGCCAGGCGATTCGAGTCAACTGATGTCACAGTGGACCCCTGGCCTGGTGACTCTTCAAAGCCTTGTAAAAAATGAGGATTCCACCGATGCACTTAAACCCACGGTGAGTCACAGACCATTTAGGCAGACAGGATGACAAAGACTTCAAAAGGCTGGTTTGGGTGGTCACAGTAGAGTGAAATCAGGTAGGGAGGGGGAGGGAGATGAGTGTGTCAGAGCGGGCTACACCAACGTAGCAGTCACAGTTGATGCTGATGATAAAAACAACTGAGTTAACCATTAAACCAGCTGAGCTTTCTGGAGAGGCCCTTCCCATCCTGTAGGCCAGAATCCTGTGGTCTTTAGCCTTTCATGGCTTAGTCTTACAGACTCACAGAAGACCGAACAAACACCAGTCTACGGCAGGCTCTAGTGGAGACCCTTTGAGAACCTGTTGCACAGCCAGATGCCTTGGCTCCTGTGGGGGACAGCCATTGGTCTATGTGTTCAGGATATGACTTTGGCAAACAAGGACGCAGAGGAAAGAATGTCCCGTGTCTGAAACTACCCAGTATCCTCGGCATTCCAACATTCCAGAGATCACCTCACCAGGCTGCCCCTGATACCAAGCAGGCAGATGCTCCAGCCCGTCTGTGTGGATGTATGTGTGTCTCGTCTTCTGAGATTGACCTCCTTACCGCTGGAAACATCCTCCGCAGAATTATGGTCCAAACACGCACACGTACAAACACAGCACTGCACACACAGCACAGCACAAGGGATACACCACTTTGTGTTTTGCATTAGCGCTTTTTTTTCCTTCTTCAAAATCATTATCATCAAGAGCTTACTTTTATCTTCAGCAAGAGGTAAAAGTGTATCTTATTTGTCTGTTTCCTTCTTGTCTTTGATCACGTTGAGCCTCTCCACAGCAGGATTAGAGCCCTGGCATTCTTCAGATGGTTTGTGTTGGGTAGCTAATGGACTCCTCCCTCCCTTCCCCATCGTGCTCTGCCTCTCAGCACTGGTGGCCTCATTGCACAATCTTTAGCCAGCACACACACAAACACACACCCACACTACACACTATATATACTCTAGTAGACAAACACACAACACATGTAGATACACACACATGTAGTATCCTGTACACTTGCATTCACACTCTCACTCATGTTTCTGTGTGTGTGTGTGTGTGTGTGTGATGTAATATGTGTGTCCATCTTGACCCTTGCCTTATCATGCTCAGGGTTCTTTCCCACAGCCCCAGGGGTCAGTGCCTGGCAATGGCCAGAGATAAGGTCAAGCTGGGCAAAGACGCCGTGGTGCACATATTGATAACTCGCATCCTCTCAGATAACCAGCCTGGAAATGGACCCTCAACCCACACCTCACCGACATCCTCAAACCCCTTTCCAGTGACCCCGTGCCGAGCAACGGCTGTCTAAAAATACAGAGTCCCAGATTTCCTGTCCGTGCTGTGTGCCTTGACACCATAGCGACGGACAGCCAAGGCCTGTGTTGGTCGGTGGTTGCTGTGGAAACAGACATGACTGGCTGATCAAGAGAGCCCATCATCTGATGGCCCGGTCATACAGCACACAATGATGCTGAATGGAGCATGGTTTTAGGTTGATCTCAGAGAAAAACACCTTGCTATTTAAAGAGTTAGAATGAATGTGAAGGTACATAATTCATGTAGGCTGGAGGATGTAATATGAGCTGTCATTATTGCAGTAAAAAAAAAAAAAACTGATGGACAGGGTCCCCAAAGACACCAGCAGGAAATGACCATATAAGGATTCAGATTTTATGACTTAATCAACAGGGCTACTGTGTGAGTCGTCATCGGGAAAGCTCTGCTTTCATGACCACTTTCACGGTCTCCCTCTCCCTCTCTCTCTCTGAGTCTTTCTTCCTCTTTCTTTCTTTCTTTCTCTCCCTCTCTTTCTCTCTCTTTCTCTCTCTCGCTCCACATTTCCCCACGTTTCTCTATTTATACCGGCTAATCTACCAGCTGACTAAATGATACATAATGTTAAGTTACGTTTTTTTTTTACTACTTCAATACTTCAAAAAATTAAGATGAATCAAGTCATGATCAACAAAACACCACCCAGCACTTGCCATAGGAGGTTTTTGGAGAGTTGGGTTCCAGTAAACAAAAGAATGCTACAATAGCAGCTTGCAGTATGTTTAAACTCTTCCTGACAATGAACTCTAGCCCCACCCAGTGGCCAAAAGCTGTAAGTATACTTTGAGCGTGGCCCATGTGTGCATGGGAGAAGGGATTGGTGTGTATCTATGTATGTATAATTATAAGATTAAAGCTCTCCTCTGCTGATTGCTAGTCTCAGCCCCCCAGGTCTATAAATAGTAAACACCACCACATGAAATGGCAGCCTGACAGCACTCAGTCTTGGCAAGAATTTTGGTTTTCATTTGAACCATGCTGCAAATTAACTACGGTAAACGTCCATTATCTAGACCAAGACAATATTCCACCAAACATGCTTTTAACCAAAGCTATTAAAGATAGCTATATTTTCTCTATTTTATTTTTGTAATTTTTTGTCAAGGTAGATAATTGGAGAAGGGAAAGAGAGACAGACAATTCACTCTACCTGCAAGATGAAAACCAGCCCCCCCCCCTTCCCCCCACACACACACTCCTGACACACATACACACACCTAACCCTCTACTAACACACACACACACAGACCTCCCCTCTACTGACATACCCCCCCGTCTGCCCCTCCTATCCGTACAGCTGCATCCTCTCTGATGGCTGACCTCATCCCCTTGCCAGGCCGTTACCACGGTAACTCACCTATCCAGGTACAACTATACAGCAGCTCTCCATGTTTCACTATACACTCAGCCACCATCCAAAACATTACACACTAAGGGCTAATAATCAACTGAAACATAGTTATTAGTATTGTACTAAAACATATTAAACATCAACGGTGTATACAGCATACAGCAGCAGATAACAGCTCACTGGAATCAAAGAACAGACAGAAGCACTCTACTGTATATATCACTGGAACAGCGGAGGGATTACGAGGAGAGAAACATGAAGAAAGAAAACAAACCTCTTTTTGTCTTCCTCTGGGGACTGTCACAGAGCCAGACCAGGGAAGTAGGATTGGTATCTGTCTCCCTCTACTGTGCCCCGTGTTCGGCTGTGTACATACGTGTGTACACACACACACACACAGAGACAAAGGTGAAAGAGTTCCGTTTGCTCTCATGCACCTGAACTGTGTATTATGTGGAGCTGCCCTCCCCTCCCTGCATCAGTCAGTGCATCCCAGCTCCTTGTCAGATCCTCAGTTCTCATGTTCCTGTCTTAGAACGTCTCTCTTCACACCGCAGAGGATGACATGAGGAGCTGGGGGGGGGGGTGTTCTCCTTTGGGGATATCCAGTATCAGAGACTGGACTGGGGGTGGGGTGGACAGGTCAAACAGTCATATTTATTTCATGGATCCAGGATCAATGTATCCTCTGCTCTCCACTACAAACCATCTGCCCCAGCCCTAATCCAAAAAGCTCTAACCCCAGGCCCAGGTCCAGCCCTAACCCAAACAGCTCTAACCCCAAGCCCAGGCCCAGGTCCAGGTCCAGCCCTAACCCAAACAGCTCTAACCCCAGGCCCAGGTCCAGCCCTAACCCAAACAGCTCTAACCCCAGGCCCAGGTCCAGCCCTAACCCAAACAGCTCTAACTCCAGGCCCAGCCCTAACCCAAACAGCTCTAACCCCAGGCCCAGGTCCAGCCCTAACCCAAACAGCTCTTACCCCAGGCCCAGGTCCAGCCCTAACCCAAACAGCTCTAACCCCAGGCCCAGGTCCAGCCCTAACCCAAACAGCTCTAACCCCAGGCCCAGCCCTAACCCAAACAGCTCTAACCCCAGGCCCAGGTCCAGCCCTAACCCAAACAGCTCTAACCCCAGGCCCAGGTCCAGCCCTAACCCAAACAGCTCTAACCCCAGGCCCAGCCCTAACAGCTCTAGCCAATCCCAAGGCCCAGCCCCAGGCCAATAGTTTACATGCTGGACATGGAATGGCAGAAGTGCTATGAATGTTGTTTTTCAAGATGTGCTGAATTATTGAAAGGTTGTTTGTGACTTCAATGTTTTGCGTGTGTGTGTGCGGGTGTGTGTGTGTTAATGTGTGTGTGTGAGTGTTAGTGTGTGTGTGCGTGTTTGTGTGCAGTATATCATGTGTATGCTCATGTCTGCATGTTTGCATGTCTTTCAGTGTGCTCTTTGTGTTTAAGGAATTAAAGGGAGTGGTCTCACTACACAACATGAGAGCCATCTGGGTGTTCAATTCCCACACGACAACATGATGTAGAGAGCGCCTGTGTGTTTAGTGCAAGTTTTAGACCCATAAGACTATGTGTATGTGTGTCTAATGGTGTGTGTGTTTGTGTGTGTGTGTGTGAGTAATGAGTAATGAGTCTGTTAGCCTCCCAGCCCAGGGATCTCTGCCCTGAGCTCTGCTCTAACTCTTTCCAACAACACACATCTTCCGTTTCCCCATAGAGGGAAACAGCATGACTTCCATGTAACTGCTGCCACAGAGCACCACACACACACACACACACACACACAAACTGCTGTTTGAACCCATTAACACCCATGTATTTTTCAGTTCTCCATCAGTTCTCACTGATCTGACATGGCTGGGGTAGATGTAGACTCAACAAAGCCCTTGAGTTAGCCTGTCCAGCTGGGTTGGAGCAGAGATCGCCCCTGGGGAGGGAAAAGGCTGGTCCATCTTTACAACAGAACCCATGAGTCACTGTCTGGATCAAAAGCTCACAGTATAGATGGTGTTTCTAACACGGCTGCTGCTCTGAAGTGACTGTGGCCACAAACCCAAATTTTTACTTCACATGTACTCTGCAAGCTAACAGTGGACTACACTTTAATCAGTAAAATGCACTTCAGGCCTAAGTTATCTTGAGTGTGCCAGACTTATCAGATGCTGATAACAGTCCAGGTGAGGTCACGTAATAAATTCTTGAACAAATAATTACATCATTTGACTCCCTAAATGTTACTTCCTAAAATTAGATCCGTCTGGGTTCGAGATAGGGTCGAGATGTGGGGGGACAATGTTGTGTGTAGATGGCAACCGCATAGATACATAAACAAATTCACACACACATGCATGCACGCACACACACACGCTAGCATACAATGCTGGTCAGCTATACCAGTAAAACATTTCTTATCTCTCTTTGTGATAAAACATCTCATCTCCACTCCTCCACCTGCCTTCTGCGAGTCAAAGATCCCTTTCTCATGTATATTTATCCCTCGTGTCAAACTGCTGTTAGCGCTGGGCTGACCAGGGCTTCCCATCGTCCCTCCCAGGCAGCGAGGTCGATACCCCTGCCCACCAGGCTTACCTCCCACCCAGCCCTGCCAATCACGAACCACCCCGCTCCTACCCTCCCTCCTCTCTCCCAGGCCATAACTGGTAAACAGGAGCAAAACTGATGTTCCAATGCTGAGGAGTTATCAGTGGCTTGTTCGTTCGTTGACGGTAGCGGTGGGAGGGGGCGAGGTTTTTACTAAGAGTGCTGATATAATCTGTTCTGCAGTTCTCAGTTTGAAATATAGAAAGAGTGACTCCGCCTATAATGCACCCAGAAGTCAGTCTCTCTCTCTCTCTCTCTCTCTCTCTCTCTCTCTCTCTCTCTCTCTCTCTCTCTCTCTCTCTCTCTCTCTCTCTCTCTCTCTCTCTCTCTCTCTCTCTCTCTCTCTCTCTCTCTCTCTCTCTCTCTCTCTCTCTCTCTCTCTCTCTCTCTCTCTCTCTCTCTCTCTCTCTCTCTCTCTCTCTCTCTCTCTCTCTCTCTCTCTCTCTCTCTCTCTCTCTCTCTCTCTCTCTCTCTCTCTCTCTCTCTCTCTCTCTCTCTCTCTCTCTCTCTCTCTCTCTCTCTCTCTCTCTCTCTCTCTCTCTCTCTCTCTCTCTCTCTCTCTCTCTCTCTCTCTCTCTCTCATGTTGAGATTCAGGGGGATAAAGCCCGTCCTGCCTCCGAGCCTGGGGGGCAGAGCCAAGCATTACCCTTCCATTATGTTTGCTTATCTGCTTGGCCAGAGCCTGTCGCTCTCTGTCGAGAAGTCATGGATGAAGACTGGGATCATTGTGATTGAGCACCAGGCCTTCCTTCAGCCAGATCCGTTCAAACAGAAACCCTGTGTTGAGGCTGAAGGCTCCTCTTGCTGGAGGCCAGAAGAGCACTGTCAGGGCTGAATCCTCTCCATGTCACCGTGGCGATGCACGGCTCGAACCAAGGACAAACACATCTGGGTGCAACATGGCCACTGTACTTGTGCTGGGGCAGGGACAGACACATGCAGACCCCGCCCTCCTGTTTCATCTGGCAGGAAGAGTCTGACCAGACCAGACCTGACCACAGTGCTCATCACCAGAGACACCACATACTTCTCCAGATACTTTCCTATGGGAACCAGCACAGCTATCTTACTCAGCCACTCCCCACACAAACAGACAGTCACAGAGTACTGTATGTAGTGTGAACCTTGTGTTAGGTTCAAGACTAAACTATTGTCGTGCAATCCAATCGTCCAAAATGCACTTTTTCCGTACAGCCTGGGTCATAGCAATGGTCTACAGTACAATGGACTTTATTTTCTGTGGAAGAAAATAAAGGGAAATTTTACTTTCACTTCACTTTAAAGCAGTACAATAAAAAATACCCCAGGCTTTCTGGTTGACTTACTTTCGATTCAGCCAACATTTTGTAACTTTTTATAGGGAATAAACATTTGAGTGTATAGCTGAAGAGAATGTGCCATGAATGAAAAGCCAAAATACGAATAAGGAACAAGTGACTGAAGAGATAAGAAGTTTCCCACAGCACTCAGCAGGTGGCCACTCAGTTCCAGAAGGGCAGGCACCCTGCAGAGGTTCACCCTCCACCAAGGAGGGCTCCCGACTTATCTCTGAGTCACAGCATGCTGATAAGGACCCCACAATCTCCCCTGCCTGCCATTACCTCACAGAGAGAAAAAACAGTTGAATTACAGAGGGGGAGAGAGAGAGAGAGAGAGAGAGAGAAAGAGAGAAAGAGAGAAAGAGAGAAAGAGAGAGAGAGTGGGGGGGAAAGAGGGGGAGAGAGGGAGAGAAAGCAACTCCACCCGAGTCTGCCCCCCCCCCCCCTCCCAAACCTGACCTGCAGGCTCTGGAATACCAGACTAATCCTGGTATGCAGCACCAAGGCTGAGACTTTGTGTAGACAGACAGACAGACAGACAGACGGACAGAGAGAGACAGACAGACGGACAGACAGAGACAGAGGACTCTGGGGCCTTCCAGGTACAGCACCTGCTGATTAGACAAGCCATGTCTTCTTAAGATCAAGACCCAAAGTATTTTGCTGACGTTAAAATACTTATTAAATTGCAGTAGAAATCGTTTGAAAAGATAAACGACTTGTATAATGACATTAACATGTACACTGAACACTGAACACGACTTGTGAATCCAGAGTGGACTAAAATACAAGTACCAGCGGAATCTCCCATCCTGTAACTCCCCGATCAACACAAGTGCATGAGTGGGTTTATTCACTTCCTTTCTTCCTCAGGTCTGTCACATGGCCCCGTCATCCACAGAGTGGGAAGATGTAGAATGGACCAGAAACTCTACCCCCATCCCTGTATTCCCCTCGTGTCAACAAGACACAAAGAAGAACAATTCCACACCTTGACGAGATGTTTGTTCTGTCAGAGGGTTGTAAGCAAGGTACAAAGACCTGACGAACGACTGGCAGACGTGCAGCATCTGAGGTCATCTAACATGTCAGGCCATGCTAGAAGATACAGCATATGATTCACAGTTGACTTGGGAAACTTGAGTCATGGAGAACAGAGAGGATCCTAAAGTTTGTTGTTTTAACCATTAAGACTATATATATTATATATAGAGAGAGAGAGATATAGGTGATATCGTTCACAAGTGAAATCATTCTCTGCATGATGTTTTGTCAGGCTTTGGCGTGATACTGGGTTGAACAGATTCAGTGAATGTCAGATGATCAGAAAAAACACTGGTTTGATAACTTATAAACAAATGCAGCATTGTGGTCACTAAAGCACAGTTCGAGTTGTATGTCTACAATTCTACAATTCAATAGAATATGTTACAAGCGAGTTAGTGACATGTATATGGATTTATGGCATATGACACAATGGAGTTATAGAAAGGTTACAGAGAGCAAATTGTATTAGCCTACCTTACCCTGAAACTTTATTGGTTCCATCAACTGTTTGCATGTGATTAGATCTTCGAATACGCTGTAGTCCGAAAAAGAAAAAACGACTGATAGAAAGAGAAACAAATGGAAGCTTCACTTATCATACACAAACTGTTGCTTAAACTGCGATCTATACGATCAGTGAATAGTTTATTACTTTGTCAATATACGAAGTCGATGTTTACATCTATTCGACCTTGAAGTTGAGCTGTCGCTGCTGAGCCATGAGCTTGTTATCTTTCTGCCTGATGTTGTTTCATGCATTGACGCTTCAACGCACAGAGACTATAGACTCCTGTGAGTTGCATCGGCGAAGTCCCGCCCATCAAGTGTATGACTGAGGTTTTTTCAATGAGATAATGTAAATGGACATTACTCAGCTAGATTCAGAGGAAGCTTAAACAACGGCGATGTCTACTTTCTACAGCCTAGTTTTCAAACCAAAAAATCTAAAAGGAAATGGTAAGTGCACCGATTACCCAATTGCAAATATAACTTCATTTATATAGAAAATAACAGTAATAAAGTATACTAGGAAAAATACTTCCATTCAGGTAATTTTTTGGAAGAAATGTAGCATAGATGAACATTGTTAACCGGCTTAAAATCGCATTTAATCATGATACTTGTATGATTATAATCATACACCTTTGTTGCCACCTAAAGGATGAATTTTGACACTGCAACAGCAACATCAAAAGGTTTGAGGTCATTAAGAAGGAATCATACATGCTTTATGGAGAAAGAGAAAACGTTTATTCACTTGATGCCTAATTCCTACATTGGGGTACTATAAAACAGTACAAAGGTATATATATATATATATATGTATGTAGAAAAAGACTAATAATCTAACAACAAGACAACACATTAACATAACCAATATTTCCGAACCACATACGTTATATTTACAATAGCAAAATATTGAAACTTCATTTAAAATTCACCTCTACATGTGTTCCTTTCCAAACATGTGAGGATTCATACAGGTGTACATTTACCTAACTCTGAAATATATTTTGACTTGGAAGTTATCAAGTACGAAATTAAAACATAAAAAAAAATACTGTTAAAGTGAAATTAAAACTCAAAAAAAAAATCGTAAAATGAGGGGTTTGGCAAAATAATTCACACAAAAGTATTAGTGAAATTGTTTTCTGTTACGGGAAAAACTGTTCATGAGATGATCCATTTCACAATGTTTAATATCGTAATACAATCCCAATCTAATGAGGATTTTAGAATAGTAAACCATGTTGTGTGTCAATAAAAGGAATATCACATTACAATGTAAAAGATAAAAAAGTGCTTCAACACAAATACTTTTGAGCACGTTGTAACCAACCCTGTTTGTGTGCCTCCAAACTGATTTAATTGACAATAAATTAAAGAGAGCTATGCACAGATTGTCCCCTCTTCATTCCACATTCTACCCAGTATAGGACTGTAGCACAGCCAACACCCACTGGCACTCAGTCTAAAAGCACTTAGCCGTTAAGAAAAATGTTAACCTGGTAAGAGCTGACAGGTGCTAATCTGAAGTACTTTGAACCACTAACATATGACATCTAAATGGGGGTAGGTTGTAAAATGATACAACCACTTTGGTTAGATAGCTCCTTGCTGCTGTTTCATGGTTCACACCACTACAGGAACTCCCACAGTTGACAAACATACGGATTATGACATCAACCCGATTTAACCCACGAATGGTGGAGCATGTGACAGTGCACTCTGGGTAATCTGTTGTCACTTTCTGGAGCCCGCCCCCCCCCCCCCCGCCAGAGGTCATAGGAGTGTGTCTGTTATTAAAGTTGAATAATCACACATTAAAGTGGCGTTGCAAGTCCAGGGTTGTGTGGGTCGTGAGCTCCCCTCGTGAACAGGGGAGTATTCCATTTCACCATTGTTCCCTTTTAGGTGAATGGTAACGCCGAGGGAACAACACCGGAATGGATCACAGCCCAGGGAGTCATGAGGGTGGTGTGGGGGGGTGGTGTGTGTGTGTGGGGGGGGGAGGTGTGGGGGGGGAGGAGGTGTGGGGGGGAGGAGGTGTGGGGGGGGAGGGCCCACTACAAGGGTGCTACAGGAGTCAGTCCTTCACTCTGCTCTGGGTGGTGGTGGTGGTGCAGTTGGGCTTTACACACGGTGGGGACGGTGCAATGCAGGGAACCAACAGCAGGGGGCTCCTCGTCTCCTGGACACACACACACAACACACACAACACGCACACACAAGACTACAGTTAGGCAAGCTCCACATACAGCAGCCCCCACTAACAGGAGCCTTAGTCTACGTTCCTTTCTCACGGCTGCTGATAGAATCGGGTTAAACCGAGCCTATAGTAGACAGATAATGTAAGTGGGCAGGAAACATCAGCTAAATAAAACAGGAAGCTTAACTGACTCTGCCATCTCAAAATGTCGGATTGCCCCAACGAGGTGACACGCCTGGGGGAGGAGTCTTACCCAGTCCCGAGGAGGAGGATTCGCTGTCGGCCAGGGAGGAGGTGTCAGCTTGGTCTGGGGACAGCCCTTCCATCAGGGGGATGGACAGCTCTGATGACGGCACGGACGAGTCGTAGATGCCCGAGTCCCGGGGCATCTCAGGGGGGCTGGCGGAGCCGTCCCCTGGGGAGAGGTTCTAAGGGGCGGGAAGCTACCATGCGAGGCGGGGCCCCCAGCCCCGGAGGTCTCCTCATGGGCCTGGCAGGAGCTGGGCCCGGGCAGGGAGCAGTGTCCCAGGCTGAGGCTGGGGGGCAGCACCAGAACGTTCCTCCTCAGGGTCCCCTCGCCCTCCGAAGGAGACTTGAAGACCACCTCGTTGAGCACCAGGCCCGAGTCAAACTTCTCCAGGGGAGGAGTGGCCGAGCTGGCCACGGAGTCGGAGGTGGAGGCGGTGCGGAGGCTCTGGGGAGGGAGCTGGGGTGCGGGAAGCGGGGCCGGCATCAGCCGCCTCTCGAACCAGTCGGGCTCGGTGGCCACGTGCTGGTGCATGTTGCAGATGGCCACGTAGAGCGAGCGGCCCGACTTGCTCCGGAAGTAGTTCCTCTTGGAGACGTTGAGGGGCTGCGGCTCGTGCTCGGCCGGGCCGGGCTGCCGAGAGTGGAGGCGGGAGAACATCTGCGGCAGCTGGTCCATCAGCTTATACCTGGGCGCCAGGCCGAGGAGCGTGGGCACGTCGCTCTCCTGGGAGTAGTCAAAGTACACCGCCATGAAGCGAGACAGGTCCTGGGAGCTCTGGCAGGCCTCGCGCAGCTTCTCTGCGATCATGGCCACCGCCACGATGAAGAGCTCGCTGCCGCTGGAGCCAGCCACGCCCGGGGAACCGGCGCCGCTGGAGCTCCCTCGGCTAGCCGGGGCCTTGCCCTTACGGCTCCTCTTCTACAACAGGTGGAAACACATGAAGAAGAAATGAGACACTCATACTGTTTATATGTCAAATACGTATGAAATATAAATACGACCTACAATATTATTCCATATTTTTTTTTTCTTTTTTTTTTTTAAGGGAATTAACTGCATCTTTCAGTCTATAAAGAGCAACAACAACAGTGTACATGACGTCATGCTTCCTGCCAGACAGCGGTGACTAGGTACCTCCACGTAGTGCTTCAGGCCCCTGGAGCAGACAGTGATGATGAAGTGAGCCTCGTCTATCTGCCGGCTCAGCCACGACATCTGGCCCTCCTTACAGATCTCCAGGTGCTCCCACAGGTCCAGCACCACCTACACACACATCCACACACATTCTGCTCGTGAGCTGGTTGATAAGCTGAATCACGTTCTATACAACTGGTTTTGGGAGTGAGAATCTACAGGAGGGCAGATCTCCATATCAGATGGTTGTTATAAACACACAGCAGTACACTTTTAATGGGCGGCATCACCTCTGGTACACCTCAAACATAGCAAGATAATTAGGGGTAATAAGTGGTACTGTCTCTTCATAATTATGAAATAATTATGACTGTCATTCCGGGTTGAATTATATTTGGATCAAAGTGGAATGACACATACTGAAACGCTGAAACATTCAAAGTGGCATTTCCAGACATTAGCCAGTAGGTGGCACTCTAAACCTGCTCCTGCTTGTCTCTCTCAACCATATCCACCTAAGTTATATCGCAGGTCCACCTGCTATATATACAACAAATGATGACCAAACAACGTTTTATGATGATCTCATCTGTCATCCAACCACCCCTGTGGGCCTCACCTCACAACCACAGAAGTCCTGGAGGAAGAAGGCAAAGCTCTGGATGACGGCCTGGTGTTTGGGGCAGTCCTTGGAGGAGTAGCAGACAAACACCTTGGGTCTGGGTCTGGGTCGGTCGGCGTTCAGCGCCGTGACGTGAGAGGACGACTCGGAGCTTTCCTCGTCCAGGTGGGAGTAAATGTTCTCTGCGTTCGCACACGGGGAGGAGACAGAGATGAAGGGAGAGGGAGGGAGAACCGAGCCTGGCAGAAGAGCAGCACCGTGTCCACAGTCTCATCGGAACCACCCCAGTTAGAAACAGACGAGTCACCTCGGGAGCATCTAACTAGGCCTGAAGACCAGAGTCCTTCCCTCCCTCTCCTCCAGCTCTGGTCTACCATTCGTCTGGACTCACCTTGTTGCTTCTTGCGACACATGACGGTGAAGAGTGTGGCGAAGGCCGACATGACCACCAGCGGGACGGTGATGGCCATGGCTCGGATAGGCCCCGCCCACGGGGACTGGACTGCACAAGACAGGAGAACAAACTCACCTTCAGAACTGGACATACTGTACATCTCTATAATGTAATGCTGTGACATACTGAACATCTATATAATGTCATACTGTGACATACTGTACATCTCTATAATGTAATGCTGTGACATACTGTACATCTCTATAATGTAATACTGTGACATACTGTACATCTCTATAATGTAATACTGTGACATACTGAACATCTCTATAATGTCATACTATGACATACTGTACATCTTTATAATGTCATACTATGACATACTGAACATCTCTATAATGTCATACTATGACATACTGTACATCTCTATAATGTAATACTGTGACATACTGTACATCTTTATAATGTAATACTGTGACATACTGTACATCTCTATAATGTCATACTATGACATACTGAACATCTCTATAATGTCATACTATGACATACTGTACATCTCTATAATGTAATACTGTGACATACTGTACATCTTTATAATGTAATACTGTGATATACTGTACATCTCTATAATGTAATACTGTGACATACTGTACATCTTTATAATGTAATACTGTGATATACTGTACATCTCTATAATGTAATACTATGCATGTAATACTATGGAATGAATAAAATGGCATATACTGACTGTATTCTAGTAAGTCTGGAGTATAAGTATGATGGGAACTCGAAAAAAACAGATGTGGTGTTACTGACATCTGTGTGTGTGTGTGTGTTCCTACCTTGGCTGACATGGTACTGAGCCTGTCTCCTGGTGTTGTTGCTGTCATCTCTCAGCTGGGGGATGAAGAAAGAGAAACTGAATGAGCCAACATGTTTAATGACGTATGCGTGAATGCTGTGTTTGTTTGTTTCACGCGCGTGAACATCTGTACCTCGATGGCATACGTCCCTGGTGTTACGTCTTGGAGGACACACGTCGTTTTAGGCAAAGTGAATTCCTGCAAAACACAAAAAAGGACGGGGGCCGTTAAACAGAGTCCCGCCATGTTGGGATAAACACAGGTTCGGCGGCGGACGCGGCCCGATCCGCACCGTGACACAGCTGCCCGGCCCGGGCTGGAGAGGAGGGGTCTGGCCAAGCGCTCCCAACAGGAAGACTGGGAGTGCCTCGCTCTACCCAGACAAGCCCAGACAGGCTCTGTCTCCCCTCTGTCCCTGCTCCTGCCTGTGATGACAGGAACAGACACGGCCTGGTCCAGCTCCACGTCCCTGCAGCTTGTGGATCAACGTCCCCCGTGGCTCCTGAGGAGCCTTAAACCGTTCTCCAGGAGCTTTCTGTGAGCATCCATTTTCCACAAAGGGACGTAGGCATCTTGGACAACAACCAGTGTTTGCAGCTCACGGATTGGTCGTCAAGGTATCACCGAGACCCGCAAAGGGGCTCAGAGCTCTCCTCATTGGTCAGAAAACCAGAAGCAGACCACGGGATAGGGTAGATCAATGGAGACCGCAGGAGGATCGGGGGAGTTGACGTGCTTTTCCCAGCAGCTGGGACAGTCCAACAGGGGCCCATAGCTCTCTGCTGCAGCCTGAGAACTCTCTCCTCCCAAACTCAGCGCTGCAGAATAATGAGGCCTGGCTGGGAAAACACTCTAGCACTGACTTTCTGTTTGTGTGTGTGTGTGTGTGTGTGTGTGTCTGTGTGTGTAGGGGGATGGGCTTGTGAGTGTGTGTGTGAGGAGGGTGCTTGTGAGTGTGTGTGTTTGTGTGTGGGCCTTGTGAGTGTGTCGACCCCCAGTCCGAGAGGAATGAAGGGTCATCTGTCATCTCCCATGAGGCCCAGGTACTTCAGAGTGGAACATTCCGGTGTACCAGAGCTATGCAGACAGTATCCTTTCCTACCATACCGTACAGAACCAGACCATGTCATACAAGACCAGCTCAGGTCATACAAGACCAGACCAGGTCATACAAGACCACCAATTCCTCCATGTCTGATAAAAAAACATCCAGTATCCTCACTGAGGTTCTGCTTGAAGTTCTTACCGGTTTGCAGCGTTTTAGCCTGAAGGGGCCTTCCTGGCGTAGCTTGTAGTACAGGTAATAGATGCTGAAGCCAAAGGTGGAGGGGGCAGGGTCAAACGCCACGTGCAGACTGGAGCCGAGCTGGGAGATGTTGAGGCTCTTAGGCTTCCAGACTGGACAACGACGGGAGAACGAGAGAGAGACAAAGTTAATGATCCAGAGCAAAAATAGCTTTGTTTACCTTGTATCTGTCAAGCAGTGTGAGAGGAAATATTTGAACTCACATGGTTTGCATACAAGGTTGTCTGGTCCCAGAAGCACCTCGCAGGCTGGGGGGGGGGGGGGGGGGAGGACAGACAGACAGACAGAACCGGTTAGAACAGGATTCTCCATCAAAACAGTAACAGGATTCTCCATCAACACTCCCAGCTACCACTCTTGTGAGTCTTTGAGGACATGTAAAACCACAAACCCACACACAAGGTCACACATGGCTGCCCACACCCATACATACACACACAGACACACCCATACATACACACACACAGACACACGCATACATACACACACAAACAGTTGGAAGGTCCAGGAGGCTTACAGTTGGTCCTGAGGAAGGATGGGGGAAAGAAGCTGTCGTTCATGAAGGTGGGGAAGGGCACGACCCGGACCATGAAGTCCGTCTCAAAGGCGAGGCCAGCAAAGGGCTGCGAGCTCAGCCTCTGTCACACATAAACAGACAGAATGAGCCGGAGGAATTGTCTTCTGCATCAAACAAACATCCTAAGACAGAATACACGCATTTGATTTTTTTCTATCGTTTCACATTACTGTTTACCTTGGAACATTGAGTGTTACATTCATGTGAATGTTACATTCGTATGTTACACAAAGGACCAAGCGCAACAAAAAAAGGAACAATATTTCAATATGGCTATGCGGCCTCTCACTGCCCGCAGAGTCTTTCCCCACAGGTTATTGGTCCATTGGTCTGACATGTTTGTTACCCATCTTCCTATCCGTTCCCCAGACAGTTCACAGGTCAAGGTTACCCACCACGTTCTTGAAGGAGAAGTTGAGCTGCCGTGGCTCTTTGAGGATCATGTGCTGACACTGCTTCCCCTCTGGGTTCTTGTCCTCCAGGTACACCCTGAACCCCTTGATGTGTTCGATACCTGAGGACAGACACATGCCTGGGTTAGACACACACCTGGGGCACACACGCACACACACCTGGGACTCACACCTAGAACACAAACCTGGGTCAGACACACACCAGGGTCAGACAGGGCAGCGTTTCCTAAAGTGTGGTGTTGACTACCTGTAGCGGATATTACTCCAGAGACAAAAATGTAAATGGTGGCAATAAACAAAGCTAGCCTGAGGCTAACTAGAGCCCGTGACTACACCTAGAATTCACATGCATGTTGGGTGATCCGATCGCAAGGGGACATCTCTAAGTACGTCAGGTCTCACTTGGCATTATAATGCATTTCCACCTGCCTTCAGTGACCTCTTGTGATCGTACCTCACTTCCCCTCTCTATATACACAAGTACATCATGTCCATTTGCATCCAAAGGCTGATTTGCCGCCGTTGGCCTGCAAATTAGTTCTTAAGCAGAGGACATCAGTTGAGTGGGCAGTCCTTCAATATGGCACACCTGTACTTAGCCTATAGCTGTCCAGCTGGGATGGGATCACCCAAGACGCATGTGGATGCCAGGTGCAAACAGGGCAACAAGGCAGGTATTAACTAGTGTGCAAAAAAACAAAGGAAAACATGCTATGCAAAAGCATTGTTCTGATTATTCCTCGATTCAGACGAAGGTATGAGGATGGAAATGGAAAGACCATGAGGAGAGAGAGAGGGAGGGGGTAGGGAGGGAGGGAGAGCAGGGTGGGGCACAGGACGAGGCTGCTACTTGGAGCCTCTCAGAACTTGGGAGTAACCTGCACTTAACACTGTTGTGTCTACACACGCACAACTTTAGAGTTTCCAAGGCTGCGACTCCAGGGAGTCCGAACATTTCACACACGCAAAAAGGAGACAGTTTAACCCCACCCCCCTAAGTTGTTGTGTTTTATGAGTACCATGATGTGACTGTACAGAAGAGGCTGTACTGGCCGTGCCACAGGACCCTGCGTGCCAACAGAGCATTCCCCTGCCCTTCTACCTGTGCCAGCGCACCTCTCTCCTAATTGCATTTCTGTCTTATCGAGTGCAGCGGCGGCGCACAACACACACGCTCTCTCTCTCATCCTAACACACTCACGTCTGCACGCACACACACACACACACACACACACACACAGAGGCTCGCTTTCGAGCAGAAGCCCACACATGCACATTAAGAACTCTGTTCCACAAACACACAGAGACACAGAAACACACACTCAGTGTGGTTCCTATTACCCCAGTGGGGAGCGGAGCTGAAGGAGCCTGGTCTCTTTGTGGCGGGTGTAACTCCACACCACCTCTGATAGCATCAGGCTGCACAGTCAACATACTCGCAGAGACACCAAGGGTAAGATCACGGAAACGAACACACGCACGCACACACACACACACACACACAAAAGCTGTCCAACTGGTTGTGCTGTCTTCAGGCATGTTCTCCTCTCATATGCAGTTAGCCTTTCATACCCCCACCCCTCCCCTCCCTTTGTGTCTCTCATCTTTCGCAGTCCGTTTTTATTTTTCTTCCCTTCACCCCGTCACTCTCTCTGTCTTTTTCTCTGTCTCTCTGTCTCCCTCTCTCTGTCTCTCTCTCTCGCTCTCTCTCTCTGTCTCCCTCTCTCTGTCTCCCTCTCTCTGTCTCCCTCTCTCTGTCTCCCTCTCTCTCTCGCTCTCTCTCTCTGTCTCCCTCTCTCTGTCTCCCTCTTTCTGTCTCCCTCTCTCGCTCTCTCTCTCTGTCTCCCTCTCTCTGTCTCCCTCTCTCGCTCTCTCTTTCTCTCTCTCTCCATGTCCTTATACTCTGTGGGCCCACCTGAGCAGTGTTGAGCCCTGAGCCAGAGGGATTAGGGTTCCAAAGACAACAGGGCGCATTGTCACCGGGCCGGGGCTGAGGCACTCACGTTACCGGATTCAACAGACACCCCCCCCCACACACACACACCCCCCATGCACACCCCCATCACCGGAAGCAAAGGAGGCTTCCCTCCCTCCTCCCTCGCTGTCTCTTTGGTCTCTGTCACACGCATGCATGGGCGCACACTGAACTCTACTCTCTACACTCGTTTAGACACACCCTCACACACTCCTTTCTCTCGCACGCACACACACACATTCTTCCGGAGACAAATCACGGCATTGTGTGTGTGCAGGGATGGATCCCTTCCTTCTGGGCCAGAGTGGTGTGACAGTCAGGGTTAAGGAGTAAGCCTACAGGGGGAGGGAGGGAGGGAGGGAGGGAGGGAGGGAGGGAGGGAGGGAGGGAGGGAGGGAGGGAGGGAGGGAGGGAGGGAGGGAGGGAGGGAGGGAGGGAGGGAGGGAGGGAGGGAGGGAGGGAGGGAGGGAGGGAGGGAGGGAGGGAGGGAGGGAGGGAGGGAGGGAGGGAGGGAGGGAGGGAGGGAGGGAGGGAGGGAGGGAGGGAGGGAGGGAGGGAAAGGAGGGCCTGGCTCTTTGATCAGGACAGACAGAGCCAGCACAGCTCAGGGCTTTGAAGCTCCGGGCCTCTCTCTCTGTCTCTCTGTCTCTTTCTCCCTCCTCTCTTCTCTCGTGTTTCCTCTCTTCCCCTCAACTCAGGTCCGGGACACGGAAGATAAATCACTGTCCTGTGAGCACCCAGGCATGGTGAGGGAACAGGCACAACCTCATGGGTTTGGCCATGAGGAGAGAGAGCCAAGGGAGAGAGAAAAGAGAGAGAGACAGAGAGAGCCACAGGAAAGTGAAATACAGTACCTAGGGGACTGGGCATCCAGTGAACCACCACAGCAGCCTGGCTGTCACAGGCCAAGTGGCTGAAGGTCACGTTGGTCACCTCATGGATGGCGTGTTTCCCCAGCGGGTTCCAGTTCAGGGAGCAGTCTGGGGACAGAACAAAGAGGGAAAAATAGTTCATCGAAACAATTCCTCTAAAGATATAGCTGGAGCTATATCCGAAGGCCTTTCACAATGTTTTATTATTATCGAGGAGGTTGGAGGTTGGGTCATCGAAAACAATTGCTCCAAAAATGTCAATGGAGCTACACCCCAAGGCCTTTCACACTGTGGTATTATTGAGCAGCTTTCTCCATAACAGTGACCTTCTCCTTGCTGCTTGGCCGCTTTGGTTTGGGTACTCTTCAGCACTTTTTGACACATTGTTTCAGCGGGATACGGAGGGGTGGCAATGTCCAGCCAAGCAAGGCGACTTCTCACCTCTCTTCTCCTTCTCCTCCATGTCTTCCCTTCCTCCCCTCCCCACACACTCCCCCTCCCCCCTCCCTCCCCGGTAGCCATCTCATTGGGAAAGAGGCAGGTAGAGGAAGAGGGAGGAAGAGGAGCAGCCAGTCGTGTCCTGCACACGCCCACCCCCCTACAATGCCACCCCCCCCCCCCCAGCCCCCCCACCCCCGGCCTCTGAGCTCAGGCTGATTGTGATGCTAAAGGAGCAAAGCCGTTCCCTCCAGCAGTCAAGGACAAAGGCCAGCCACCACCGGGGGGAACGCAGGATTTGGCTACAGGAGAGAAACTTGACTTCTGGACTAACAAAGGTTAGTTAGGACGGGGGCTGGGGGGCATGGGGGATTGGAGGATTGGGGGCTGGGGGTTCTCCACTGAGGCTGGGAAGATTTGAAAACACTCCCTCAGCGGCAAACAAGGAGTCAAAATGCCTGAAAGTTTTCCAAACTTGATGTTTGAATACTGAATGGCATTTTTGTGTTCAGAAGAGATCGGTTTATAAGAGTTCTTCTCTCCGGACATGATATACGTGAGCTCTTCTAATCTGAACAATATATATTTAAGTTGTTGAGTTTGGAGCCTGGTTCCAATGCGTGCAAGGCTACTCACTGTCATTGCGGAGCGTGATCCCGAGCCTGCGGCCGCTCTCGTCAGAGCTGGACTGGAGCACCTGTGCACAGAGACAGACGGAAGTCAGCAACAACAGCAAAGACCAAAGCCAGCAAAGGCTTACAAAAACGTTACAGAACTGACATGTATCTGACAGAGAGTAAACCGATAGTTGGATTATCAGATTACTTTCCATGAAACACACATATTTGACAATAATATACGTACATATACAAATATAGCAATATATAATCAATATAAAAGAGAGGGGAGAGAGGGGGAGAGAGGCCGGCTGGCAGAGGAGGGAGAGAGGGGGAAAGAGGAGAGAGAGAAGGGGAGAGAGGGTGGCTGGCAGAGGAGGGAGAGAGGGGGAGAAAGGAGAGAGAGAAGGGGAGAGAGGGCGGCTGGCAGAGTTGAGAGGAGAGAGAGGAGAGGGGAAGTGAAACAAGCTGGCAGACAGAAAAGAGAGAGGGGGGAGAAGGGAAGAGAGGCCGGCTGGGAGGGTTGAGAGGAGAGAGAAGGGGAGAGAGGGGGAGAGAGGCAGGCTGGGAGAAACCGACAAGAACCCCCACACACACACCCCCATCAGAGATCTAATCTCCTCCATCAGGCTGGTGCAGAGAGAGGAAGCCCTTATCAGCAGGGCACGATACGACACAATTAACCCTGACAAGGCAGCCAGACAAAGCCTGGGACAAGATCCGGCGTCTCCACTGAGAGACCGGAATTTACTACAAATACAGATAACTGTGGGACAACGTTGTGGAACTGTGAAACAACTGGCTGGAAAACACAGTATAAGTGATTTTATTACAATAATCAGCCAGTTACTGATTAAATATGGATTTAAAAGAATGCTTGTCCAAGTGAATCGCCATTCATTAGAAGGTTTATAGCTCTGTCTATGAATGTACCAAGACCAATAAAACTCCACTACCCATGTTCCCCTCCTCCCAGGAAGTGTATTAAAAAGGCCTCCAGCCAGGTCAACCCCCACACAAAACCCACACCTCCCATCTCCCACCCCCAGGCCAGTCCAGACCTGCAGCAGATGTTAAAGAAGGGTTATAAACGAGACAAAAAAGGACCACAGTTGGACTGAAGCCATTCGCTTTCTCTCTCTGCTTTCTCGCTCGTCCACCGAACCCAAAGCTGTGGCCTCAAGTCTCCGTCATACTAACAGGTTCTCCCACATTTCAACAGCTTCTGCCAGGTCCACCCTCCGGCTGCCAGTTCTGCTGCATTACCACAGAGCTCCCCTTCCAAGGGGAGGACAAACTTGAATCTCTGAGAATGCTATCGTAAAGTCAAAAGTCACTCCGCGGCCCCTTCCCAGTCCTTCTAATAGGCAAATGTCAGTGAAGGGACGTTGTGTTTACTGGCAGGGGGGAGGGGGGAGGGGGGCGGTGGCAGAGCGAGGTGTCGGGAGGCGGGCCGCAGGGGCTGTCTAATGGGCCTGGTCTCTGCTCTCCTGGGCTTTAACACCCTGCTCCCAGCAGGGGTCTGGGGGGGGGGGGGTCCGTCACAGCAGACGGGCAGCTGCGCGGGCCCCCCACGCACACCTGCAACCAATCAGAAGAGACCCACAGTCATTAAACCCCTCCCCCTGACCCCAACCTCGAGCCTCACACCCCCACTGCCGCCGTCTACAGCCTCACACCTCCAGAGCAGCGGAAAGGGAGGAGGGGGGGGGCGCAACGCTTGCTAATAAGCCTGTCGCACACGCTACCCCGCAACACCCTCCCTTCCCAGCATTTGCACACACACAATTTACAGGCTCATACATACACACACGCGCGCGCCTCACAAACAAGCCCACATTCAGCCAGACACCCACGCACACACCCCTTAAAGTATCCCCCACAGCTGTCATAAACCGAAGAATGCACACACCAAAACAAGCCCTTTTTAGTTGTATTAAAGATTGAAATTAGGAGTTGAGGGTGAAGACTTTGGTGTTTTGTCTGATGGCGCTCCTCTCATACTTGTAAGTAATCCCTCCCTCCCTCCCTCTCCACAACGAGTCAACAGAAGTCTTAAAAACATCAAATGGACACAGCTCAGGGGGTGCCCAGGGCTGTGGCAGGGCTCCATAAACCCCCCCTCCCTCCCTCCCTCCCTCCCTTCACAAGCAGCGTGGCCCCGGAGCTGCTTTCCTGCTGGCGGCGAGGTGAGAGGAGGGTCAGAGCACGGGTCACCTCGAACAGCGGCTAACACATCCTGGCTGCAGGGGGCACCGAGCGGCCCAAACGCAGGCCCAGGCGGTCACAAGTCAGGAGGACTGCCACTGCTCTGAACGGGGATTGATGGGACCTCGTTGGCTCTCGGTCAAACCGCGCAATTTCCTTGAAACGATTCCCCTGAAATTCCACGGCTGACGATGAGAGGATAAAACCAAAGATAAAAGCAGGGAGGGAAGGGAGGAGAGGAAAGGGTGCTGAGCGCGAGGAGCGCCGGATGTAGCATGAGAGGGTGGCGTGCCGTGGAGTCATAAAGCAGTGAGACAAGTCTCAACAGAGCCAAGCAGCAGGTGAGAGACTGGTGTGTGTGTGTGTGTGTGCGTGTGTGTGTGTGTGAGTCTGTGTCTGTCTGTGTAAAGGCACCGTCTGAAACCAGGTGTTCCATCTTCCCTTCTGTCTGAATAATAATAATAATTAAATCATCAGAGAGAGAGAGAGAGAGAGAGAGAGAGAGAGAGAGAGAGAGAGAGAGAGAGAGGAGAGAGAGAGAGAGAGAGAGAGAGAGAGAGAGAGAGAGAGAGAGAGGGAGAGAGAGAGAGAGAGAGAGAGAGAGAGAGAGAGAAGGAGGGAGAGAGAGAGAGAGACAGAGAGAGAGGGGGCAAGGGAGGGAGGGAGAGGGCAAGGGAGGGAGGGAAGGAGAGAAAGAGTGAGAAGGAGAGAAAGGAGGGAGAGATAGAGAGACTGCTTCACAGACATGCCCGTCCCTCCCATACACAGCCCCCCCCCCCCCCCCCCCCCCCCCGAGGCACCAGAAGACCTTTCCGGAACATTCGTCCTCCAGCACAGTGCCTCTTCTCCACTCAAGAGGAAATTGCCCAAATGGCTGCTTAGCTAAGTGAGGGTTGGAGCTGGGAAAGGTAAAGACTATAATGCTGCTCATGATAAAGATGGGTGTATTGTTTGTTGGTTGGTCACAACCGGTGTTTAAATGACTCTGGTCAGAATCAAAGTCTGGCTGTTGTTGTTTTCTCTGGCAGCCAACTTCACACCTGAAATCAATCGAATGAGAACATACGCAGGGCGGCAGAGTTATGAGGGGAGATGGTTCTCTTTAAATAGCCCATTAGCAGCAAGCCAGATGGAGACAACAACTCCACACACACCAGCTGAGAGATCTGGAAAGAGTAGGGGGAACTATGTGTTTGATCCTTTGCTTGGGAACCCCTCCACACACCCCTCCACCCCTCAATACACCCCTCCACACACCCCTTCTCTGCCCCTCAATACACCCCTCCACCCTTCCTCCAACCCTCAATACACCCCTCCACACACCCCTCCTCCACCCCTCAATACACCCCTTCACCCTTCCTCCGCCCCTCAATACACCCCTCCACACACCCCTCCTCCGCCCCTCAATACACCCCTCCACCCCTCCTCCGCCCCTCAATAAACCCCTCCGTCCCGCCACACACCCCTCGAGCCCTTCACCCACTCCTCCACCCTTCCGTCCCTCTTCTCCAGGGGGGCGGCGCGGCGCTGTGTCTTCTCTTCAGATGAAACATGGGCTCCATCATCTCCTGTCGACTGAACGGAGAGCAGATGTGATGGGGATCCATCCCCCGGCACTGATTCATTAAAGCCCCCCTCACTCACAGCTGCTCTCAGGGGAGGGAGGGAGGGAGGGAGGGAGGGAGGGAGGGAGGGAGGGAGGGAGGGAGGGAGGGAGGGAGGGAGGGAGGGAGGGAGGGAGGGAGGGAGGGAGGGAGGGAGGGAGGGAGGGAGGGAGGGAGGGAGGGAGGGAGGGAGGGAGGGAGGGAGGGAGGGAGGGAGGGAGGGAGGGAGGGAGGGAGGGAGGGAGGGAGGGTTTTGTAACTACTAATCTTACTGCCTGGTGACGGGGCGGGGGGCTTGGCGAGGGGGGCAGGGGGTGGCATGTTCCTAATGACCCAGGAACATTTGTTGGGCTCATGTGTGTATGGTGCTGCACCCCTGCTCTACGAGCCTAGAGCCTGCGGGGACGGGCCTTGTGTAGACACACTGTGCAACTGGCATGAAGAACACACAGAAAAAAGAGAGAAAGAGAGAGAGAAAGAGAGAGAGAAAGATAGAAGAAAAAGACAACAAAAAAAAGACACAAAGAAAATTTCACATGTATCTGCTTAACTATGATGTCAGTTATCCAGCAATAACACAATGATTTCAACAAATGATTTGCTCCAAAGGCCTTAAAACTCCCGGAAGTGAAAATAAACTCATGTTGAGGGTTTTGTTTACACTGTTTGTCCAAATGCCGAGAAGATCAAAAAACCGCAATGGTGGAGCGTTACTGTGGAGAAACATCAACACTCACACACCAGGACACAAGTCCCTCCTAACACCGGATCAATAATCACAGACAATCATGCCTGAGGGACCATTTAGATAAAGAATTCATATTATAGATAAACACTACAACATTACTGTTAGTCAAGATGGTGGCTGGAGAGACACGCCAGGTCCAGCACAGCCCTACCCCAGGTCCAGCCCTACCCCAGGTCCAGTCCAGCCCTATCCCTGGTCCAGCCCTATCCCTGGTCCAGCCCTATCCCAGGTCCAGCCCTATCCCTGGTCCAGCCCTATCCCAGGTCCAGCCCTATCCCTGGTCCAGCCCTACCCCAGGTCCAGCCCTACCCCAAGTCCAGCCCTACCCCAGGTACAGCCCTATCCCTGGTCCAGCCCTACCCCAGGTCCAGCCCTACCCCAGGTCCAGCCCTATCCCTGGTCCAGCCCTACCCCAGGTCCAGTCCAGCCCTACCCCAGGTCCAGCCCTACCCCAGGTCCAGCTCTACCCCAGGTGCAGGTCCAGCCCTACCCCAGGTCCAGCCCTACCCCAGGTCCAGCTCTATCCCAGGTCCAGCTCTACCCCAGATCCAGCTCTACCCCAGGTCCAGCCCTTCCAAAGGAGGAAATTAGTACCTCTGTGGGAGCGTCCGGCCTAATCAGGCCTCTCCACGCTCTCCTGTAATCCCACATACCCTTCTCATTACCACAACATGTGTCTCCCATTTTAGACTCCAAGCCCCGCTCGCTCTCCTCCTCTCCGCCACAACTGGCTGTGTGTCCTTTATCAAGGTCTAGCAATGCTAATCAATCATCACTCCTTACCCTGGGCCGGCTGGCTGGATTTCCTCCACGACCAGACATCTTCTACTAAGAAAAGGCCAATGAGATGAAACAGGTGCCTGTGCGAAACGTGAGTCTTTCGCCCTCCAAGTCGATATTCCAGTGGTCCAATTTGCATTGTCTTTCAGTCGTTTCATTTCCTCTCCCGTCCCACCATCCATCTCCCTCAGGTCAACATGTGGCACTCATGGGGCTAGCTAGCTCGTATCAACGTCCCAAATCTAGGCAATTCCACTCGACTCAAGAGCTGGTCTTTATAGCCTCAGCAATTACACACATCCTGATCGCTGCAGCTTGTTTGAAACAGGGGAGCAGCTTTGATGAGGAGCCTTGGAGGCAGCCAGGGCTGAGGAGCGTTTGATGCTCATTTGTGTCTGGATGTGGTTGCTTTGTGAATGAAGACCTCCTGTTATCCAGGGAGCTGGAAAAAAACAACTTGGAAACCAGAGTCCTCTTTCAAAGGTTTTATCTCGTGAGGGAGAACGTAAAGATAGATACGTGGCCGGGGAAGCGCCTGCAACCTACGAGCTGGTTTGATCATCGCTGACATCCTCTGAGGTGATATGTGTAGACCGTATTCGGGAAACGACACAGTTAGATGTCCAGTCTTTCCAATAAATCAGTGGTCGGTTTGTTTTACGTTGAGGTCTTTATGTCCGCTCGCATGATTGAGGAAAGCAGGCCACCGAGATTGACTCCGTGCTTAATAAAGTGTGCTCAGTAACTGGAGGACAGTAGAGTAAAATTTAGCACCCATCTAGAAAAAGGCTTAATAGGCTCAAAGTCTAAATGGAGAACACATTGTTACAACATCGCTAAACTGAACGTCCTGTGCCTAACCTCTGTGACTTTGTGTCTGAAATCACATATTTGGGAAATTAACTAGAGAAGGCTGAGAAGGAGCATGTGTGTGTGTGGGGGTCTGTGTGTGGGTGAGAGTGTGTGCGTGTGTTTGTGTGGGTGGGTGTTTGTGTGTGGGTGTGTGTGTGTGTGGGGGGGAGGGGGGCAGAGAGTTGTCCATTGTGATGAGGGGGGCCTCTGGACTGTGGTGGTTGATCAGATGCTTCAGGCGATCTGGCTGGTCCCTCTCTCCCCTGACTCTGACTCTGTTTTCCTTAATGCCTTTCCTGTTTCCCTCCCATCAACGTCTGTCGCAGCGACCTGCTGAAGCACTACCACATGTTATGACATTACTGAGCAAGAACTTACAGAAAACCTTCTCTTTTTTTCGGCGCACAGCCGAGCCTGTTGGCGCATTGGTCTCCACTTTTTCTCTCTCAGACACACACAGACACACGTTGTAAACTGCTCTGGAAGAACACGCACACAAAAACAAAAACACACATACAAAAGGCTCTGGGCCTCAACGGGTTTCAGCAAAAGACAAATCACCGATGTTGAGCGGTAACGACACCCCAGTGAGAAGATGCCAAGTGCAAGTGAACGCAGACGTTTCGCCGTACCTCATACCTTCGACAGACATGAATCCTGTCATTCTATGAAAGCTGGGGGATCTTTGTTTAACTCATCAGACGCCTGATGAGTTCTCCGGCCCCAAACACCATCTTCTAGTTCACTCAGTCACCCACAGAACCGAGCAACTGCTCCCTTGCTGACATCTTGGCTCGGGGAAAAAAAAGTTTCGTTTCGAGTTTAGAACCTTCAGTT
The DNA here is from genome assembly GCF_054491055.1 of Hypomesus nipponensis. Taxonomy (NCBI): domain Eukaryota; kingdom Metazoa; phylum Chordata; class Actinopteri; order Osmeriformes; family Osmeridae; genus Hypomesus; species Hypomesus nipponensis. The sequence continues at coordinate 15,405,394 of NC_140369.1, forward strand.
TTCTCCAAATGGAACATAATTGAATGAAATATCTAAACCATTCATTCCTCCCAATCCTGGGTGAACCAAACACACACAGTAGCCACATACTCCGACCACCAGTCTTGTGGAGCAGATAGATGGAGAAGCATCTTCACATCTGACCTCCAGGCTCTCTCCACACGTGGCTGCAGTTGACCCTTGGTTCTCACCCTGAAGGAGGACAGCCAACATCCCCATAGTGATGAATAGTGGACACCTCCCTCCCTCCCGCCCTCCTCCTGCTCCCAGGGGAAGTGTTAGTCTGCTGGCCAAAAACCAAAGCTCGTCTGAGCCTATGGAGCTGGTCTACTCGACTCTGCTCTAAAGCGTTTTGAACTCTGACGTGGTTTTGGAGCTCAAATGTAGAGTGTGTGTACTTGACGATGTCCTGTTGACATTTGAGAACATCCTGGACAATTACTTGCAGCTGATTTGTTGCTTAATTGACACGACCGGAAACAATTCATTCTGCTGAGGTACAGGAACCTGCACTGTGACTATTGTCTAGAAATCGGATTGACCTATTTTACGTTACGCAATGGTTTTGCATAATACTCCAGTGTGACATTCAGCATTGGTGCCTGAAGGAGGGAGCATGTGAAGGCATGTCTTTCAACAACCTACCAATATCTAAACAAGGCCTAGGAGAGACTTAGTCAACTTAACACACCACTAAATCTACTTTTTCTTCTGGACATGGATAATGGGAGCACACCACCCACAGATGAAGTCTTTGTCACTCAACCTCTGTCATCCTCCCAAAAAAATCTAAACCCTTTCCTGAGGTGGGACAATGAACAGTGGACTGGCCCCAGACTTGGCCCCCGACTCAGAAGTGACGCGAAATTTGAAAAAAAGGAGGACATCCTGTCAGCTCCCTGCCAACTAAGCCAGGTTTCACAGAGCAGCCATCTTCCAGATGACATTACTGCACAATACATTTCTTCATGGGGAGAAAGAGGGCTTGTGGGATTTGGAGTGTAGTGTTTCATGCAGTAAGAATGCTGGGCGACCCAGGGGCTTCAAGCTCTGAATAAGGACCAGGACACGAGCCTGCTCCCTTAATGGAAAAGTAGAAAAGCTGCAATTTGAGGCACGGCAAATGGAGAGAGCTAATGGAGATATAGATCCACGCTGCACCAACACACACACACACACACACCCACACACACATCAGCAACTCTTAGAGCTAAGCTTCTCTCCACATCTACATGTATGTTTCATCTATATATATAAGATACAGAATATGCAATATAATTTTGCAACACAAAATCATTTGATTCGGACACCCTTTACATACAGTATCCCACCAGTGTTCAGTCTGGGTCAACTTTCATGTCCACTCAATGTTTCCTGCAGCCTTTGAAGAGGCCAACTGCGTAATCTCAACCTCTGCTCTCCAGTTCTTGCTGGCAGGAATCGCCTAAGGGCAGCAGATCCTTGATGAGGTAGGAGGAAGGAGCAGCTAATTGATTGTAATGACTTCAATCTGTCAGGAGCAGCCATGAGTCATCAGTCACCTCCCTGGGCTAGGCTGGGCTGTTGGTCCATCGCAAGTCCAAACAATTGTGTTTGTGTGCGTGCGGATGGGTGTGGGGGTTAACGGCCATCACACACAATTCACAAATCATAAAAAGAATAATAAAAAATAAAAAAACTGTCAACTCCTCAGACACAAACAACGTGGCTTTCGTCGTGTTCAAATCATTCATTTTTTGTGCTTGCTAACACTTATGAGCAGCGTTCTTTCAGCAAACCCCCCCCCCCACCACCACCACTTGGCCTCGCTGTGACAACAGCACGACGGGGCCCGATCAGCTGCACCCTGCTGGGGTCAACAAACACTCTGCACTTTTAATTCACTTTTAACATACCTCCCGTTTACCAGGGAGCGTAGGCCTTTCTTCCTAAGCAGCGGGACTCCGCCAGTCAAAGGCAGCAGAGCATCTGAAAGGCAGCGGGTCCCTCATTCACCAGGCCAGGCCAGGAGAACGGCCCTGATTCAGAACTAACCAACCAGAGACTTTCCCACAGCACACACACAAAACTGCTTCCAAGGTTACGGGCTGGTTGGGTGGTTTTCAATGCTTCCCAGAAGGAGAGCGCAGGAATAACTTGTGTGCCCCCCCCCCCCCCCACACCCGTGTCCCCTCCCTCGGTACATGAACTGCACACACTTTCTTCTTTTTTTTTTCTTTCACCTTCTCGCTCTCTCTCTCGCTACCTCGCTCTCCCTCCACACCGTGGACGCACCCCCAATATCATTCATATGCAGCCAGATGTTACAAGACAGAATAATAGGGGTGTTCCCTTAAAGGTCTGATTAAATATATAACGGGAGAGAGAGAGTGAGAGAGAGAGAGAGAGAGAGAGAGAGAGAGAGAGAGAGAGAGCTGGGGGGAGAGAGAGGGGTGGGAGAGAGAGGGTCGGGAGAGAGAAAGAGGGGGGGGAGAGAGAGAGAGGGGGGAGGGGGAGAGGGTCAGGAGAGAGAGAGAGGGGGGGAGAGAGAGAGAGGGGGGGGAGAGAGGGTCGGGAGAGAGAGAGAGGGGGGGAGAGAGAGAGAGGGGGGGGGAGAGGGTCGGGAGAGAGAGGGGGGGGGGGAAGAGAGAGGGTCGGGAGAGAGATAGAGAGAGGGTAGAGGGTGTCCTGTCCCACATGTGCAGTCAAGCCAGGGGCCGTGTAGGCTCACCACTCCAAAGAGTCTTGGCCGGCCCTGTGTTTGTGTACGTCTGGGGACATTGTAAAACATTCCCCTTGTTCCCTGGCTGTCTCTCTGACACTGTAAATCCCAGGCAGACTCGGGGTCAGTGATGGGGACTGGAGCACAACACTCACTGCCCTGAACCACTCGTTCTCTCACACACACAGCACCGGACACAGGCAGGTCCTTATACCACTATAGGAAGGAATCACAACAACAGAACTGAAATAGGTGGTTCTGATTAAAGTTACTAAAGAAGGAACAGTTCATTATTGAATTACTATCACTTGACTCGCAAACAAGTTCAAACTAGGTCCTGGACTTAAAAAGATGTCCTTAACATCTTCTGAAGCCCCCAGTGTCACCACTATTGAACACCTGCTCTGCTGCACTCTTCAACTTTATAATTTGTGGATGTATGTTTTGGAGTCTGGCTGACGTTGCTTTCACCAGCTGACTGAATTCATCACTTTACATCCAGATGTGGGGAATAGGATTACACAGCTACTAATATCCATCCCATAATGAGCACCGGCTTACTGGAGTGTTCCTTCTTTTTTCTTTTGGGGAATTATGGGGGGGAAAAGCCATGTATTGAAAAAGCAGCCTCCATTCTCCTGTAGGAAGGGAGGGATTTGGCTCATTCAGAGAGCACTGCACATACATTTGTAGTCGTCCTTCTTAGCGAGCCCCATGGTGAGCCTGGAACAAAACTAGCATTGAGGTCCAGGCACTGGGAGACCCGGAAGACAAGAGCTTTAATCCAGGGCCAGCCTCTCTCTTCCTCTCTTCACAACCAACCTCCTCAACCTTCACGGAGACCCTAGCTCAGCCAGGCAGTGCTCAGCTGGACTGTCGGCCCCCTTTAAAGCCCCTGCATGGGAACTAGGACACTACTAAGCTTCAACATCAATTTAACTATACCCATTCAACAAGGCCTACAATGAATATAGGCTTACACCCCCTACATAGGAAAAACTAATAATTTGCCTGTAATGTCGTTAGTGTGATATTATAGTTCCTAATGTGGAAGCTAAAGGTAGGCTATTCACTTAGGAAATGGCATTTGGCTGGCAGAGTGTATATTTCTCTTGCAATGGGAATGTAACTTTATGATTCGGATGAATAAAATACTACCTGACACCTGCAAAATAGCACTCTGAAGTGTTTCCTTCAGCAATAGGTCTACCATCCTCGAAGACTTTGAAGTGGCTGTTGAGGGAGGTGGCCTGTGGTTCGACAGAGGAAGTGGCCAGGAATTTTAATAGAGCAAACAGTCCCTGCGCTTCCTATGGGGAATCACTTCAAAGGCCACTCTTCCCCAAGCAGACAATGCGTTGTGGGGGCAATCACTCACTCAATAGCACGTCTGCCACAGTCAAACAAGCGAACGCCGCTCAGGAAAAGACAACAAACGATACAATACGGGGTGAGGGTATTCAGCATACTGCCCAAACATCAAACCAGACCCGTGGATTCGGGAAAATAGAAATAGATGTGTTCGTTAGCTTACTGCAATTTAAGAATAGGTTAGCCATGTAATATCCTATTCTTAATATGTACTAACAGTAATTCATTTCAAAGCATACCTACCTCTAAGGCTCTTTAACTGAAGGTGTCATCGATCTAGATACTGTTACTTTTTACTTCATCAAATTAGAAGTAGCTGGCTGAAAGGGACAATTCATTGAACAAATTGGTGAGTTTTTATTTTTATTTTTACAAAAACCTGTCGCGTAAATAATCTCTCAATCCCAAAATGTTCAACTGCTCAGGCCTATTTTATTATAAACGTTTAATGCGCTCACGGATAACACCGCCGTAGCCTACATCAGGTAGTCTATTGCAAGTGAGGGATAGGTCACATCAACGGGCTGGAAATAGATAGGAGTAGGACAAATAATATAACCCTAACCTGAAGACGTCTTAGAAAAATAATTTCAAGATATACGCGGCGCCATTATATTCTTCTGTATTGAAATGTTAACTCACTATTGAACATGGAAGGCAAGATGTGCCGTTACTAGTTTAAAGTTTCGAAGACACCCTAAAACTTTTCAGACACTCGAAGCAGTGTCTGTCAGCATATCTCGGATAATTGTCATGTTTTACCTTATAGTTGCATTTTTCCGAGCTTTCTGTCTTGGTGCCAGTGGCTGGCGACGCAGAAAAGTTGTTAAAGAAAAGGTATAAAGTTGTAAGTAGGTAAAATAGTCTCGCTCGCGCAGCCATCCCCGCTCTAGTCCATCAAGACCATCTGATCACGACTCTGGATCAAGCAGCAGATGTTATCGAAGAGACTGACTTCCCGCAAGGTGGGGCTCTAGACATATACCCGTAGCGCAGCACTTGGATACACAAGTACGTCCCTCAGAGTTTGATAAGTTGCAGCAACAATAGCATATCAGCTGTTTTCTTCCTACATCCGCCAGAAAGAAAGTTTCATTTCGAGTCGAGTCTTAACAGTAAAGGTATAAGCATGCTCTGCCGCAAACACAATACATGTTCTTAACGCCCCATTCCTACAAACACCTTGATGCGCAGTAGGCACAGAAACTATTGAACGTGCGCTGTCTTACTACCCCCAACTTACTACCTTACCTTACAAACTATACCCTTAGAACAAATGTATAAGTTGACTTCAGTTCATGAATACAAATTATCTAATGTATCAAATATGAAAAGAAAAAAAAGATCTAGAACACATTACAGACAACTTGTTTTTCCGTACACATGTTCAGTCCCACATGACATGAAGGCCTTTTATTGTTCCAAAACAAGGGTTACATGACTGACGACCCTGTTCACCAAGTTTCTCCAATTTCTCCAACATATGACATTAAGATCAAAGAGGCGTTTACCCCAAACCTGCATGGGAAAGCTTCGTTTTCTGAACAGCTACAGCCATCTCCCCTTTCAGGTGCTCTTGTGTTACTATTGAAGTCATCATGAGAAAGAAAGATTCCCCTTTGGTCATGCAAAAGAGAACACTTCTTGCAATCCGGTATAGGTTTGAACCATACACCTATTATGGGGTTAGGCATTATATATCCAACAAGAAACAGAATGAGAAAAAGACAAATTGAGAACATTATGAAAGAAAAAGAAAAAATAATTTTCTCTCATATCTTAACAGAGGAAAAGTTCTCTGAGTGCTCTTGAGGGACCTTAAAAGAGGTCGGAGGAGAGTTCAAGATAGATGCCATGAGCACCCCCTTGTGATCGATACAAACCTAACACCACCCTTGGAGGATGCGGGTGCATGGTGCATCCCTAATTGTAAAACAGAAGTTTGTGATGTGAGTTTACTCATGTGAGAAAAAAAAAATGGAAAAAAAAATGTATGCACAGCCATGTCTAGGAAATGACAACTGGCCGTGTAAACACGCGAGGGGGCAGGTCTTCTTTGTCTACTGCCCAGCACCCGTCTTTCCTGTGGCCTGCAGGGCTGGCTACCTCCCCCTGATATACTCCTTTGTCTCTCACACCATCGACTTTTAATTACATAGCTCTGACGCTGACAAATTGGTTCCTCTCTGGGTATGTGTCCCAACAAAAGCAGTGGCTGAGTTAAGCTTAACTCGGCCTCCACAGGATCTCAAACGGGGGAGAAAAGAGAACCTGTAACCTCAAGGGCTCTTTCACCTGTCCCTGCACAAGCCATCTAATGTTTAATGAGGTAAATGCTATTAAGCAGAATGAGAAAAATGCATTACAATAAATTGATCCAATGTGACACCACAGAACAATAATATTATCTATTTTATTAATCGATATTAATAAGACACAATTCGTCATTGACACATAAATAAATGATCAGAATATTGCACTGACAGAGAAAGATATACAGACAGAAATAGAAAAATACAGTGTTCATTATTATTCCTCCTCTTTTGTCTTGAGACCAGAAATTACTTTCTTCACCATGAGAAACTGAGACTCTCTGTCGGAGCGTTTCCGCTTGGCTCTGCGGTTCTGAAACCAGATCTGTGGGTAAGAGGGACAAAAAGTCAGAATCAGATTATATTCCAAATCACATAACTGTCTCTATTGGATACAGCAACACAACAGGCGATACATTAAAATGGTCCACATTGTAGAATATGATTGGGCTTCTCATAAAACTGATATCTTACATTGGCTTTAAACTAAACTGTGCTTGTCCAGGTAGACAAACCTGTATTCTGTCCTCCTCCAGGTGTAGTCTCTGAGCCAGCTCCTCTCTGACGTCGATACCTGGGTAGGAGTTTATGAGGAACACGCTCTCCAGGATCTCAATCTGAAAAAGCACAAACATCAGGAGAACATTGACAAGTAGTGACAAATAGGCTGAACAAAGCTTCCAAAGTATAATAACGATATAATAGTATGTATTTTTATTGTAATCGATTATAAATCTGGAAATCTACGCCAAATTCACGCACCAGTACTGCTTACCTGAGCGCTTGTGAACGCTGTGCGGGGTCTGCGTCCGACGTACCAGTTCAGTCTTCTTCTATGTGAATCCGAGATGTTCTGTTTACAGTTGGAGCTCCTATCCTCAGCCATCCTCACCTCTGGCGCAGCCTCCGACTGTTTGGCTGTGATATAATGCTGTTTTGTTGGATCCATTTCTGAAATGTTTGTAGTTTATTATTTATGTAGCTAAGTAGAAAGGAATATTCACACAAAAAAATACACACGGTTTAGAGTGAAACTCACCTGTCCAAGGTCTATATAAACGCAATGACACATTTCGCAGGTCTTGTCTTTCCAAGCCCAACCCAAGGATGCTGTCTATACTGAAAATTGACCTGGCGTCAACTCGCAGCTGATGGACGACAGGAATCGCCATCCTTTTACCGTCACCTCAGAAAGGTTAGTGTGTTCTGTTTGCCAATTGCTCAGGTGACGACTTTTAGACCGATGTCGGATTATATATACGTCACTAATTAAACTCTTAAACCAAAACGATTTTGCATTTGAATTGGAGACCCCTCACTGTGGGACATAAGGCGTGTCAGGTACCTATAGGCCATCCTCAAATTAGGGTGCAGCCGGCTCCCTAGAAAGGTGTCTTTGTACACCTAATCCTTTAAACCCATCAACTCAAATAAAACGCAAACTTTCTTTTCTTCAAAATTACTAAAGTATAAAATCGAACCCAGGTTTATTGGTCCCTAAAAATATGATATGAAGAACCTTTTCAGTTGTCTCGGTGCAGTCAGTCATCAGAAGCCATTCAAGTATTCAATAATCCTATTTAGTTCGATTTTTGCTTTGGAAATTTAAACTAATAATAATCCTCTAATACTATTATGTTAATCCTACTGAATATTCCCTCATTCTCTAGTTGTGATGCATACGAGAGTAAATCATGGCAGGAGGAAACAAAAGCTTTCCGCTGAGGGCACAGCGGTAGCTTGACGTGTCGTTGGAAATCCCTGTGTAGAGGTATTGTTTCCCCTGGACAGTCCTATTCAGAACTAGATAAGTCGTCACTTAAGGACATGGACAGCTTTAAACTTATAGCAGCCTTGTTTATTTATCCCTCCTGCACGAACCTCAAGTCTGGCACACAGGACAATCCGCGCAAGGGAGCGCCTGCGGCCCGCAGCTTGTTCCAAACAATAACGAAAATCACCACAAATTTAGATTCGAATTAGTTATCGTTTATTGTTAAAAAGCGTCTTAAGAGGACACTGCAAAAATAATCACTGATGTATTTACAGTAAACATGTCCCTCCACCTGCATCCATAAAGTGCAGTCCCCAAACAGCCACCCATTTGACTAAACAGCGTTTCCAAAACATTAAAGTAAGCCTAATAAAACAAAACAAAAATCCAAACTATTGGAAATTATTTAAAATGTTGGTGATATGGCGGTATTCTTTCTCATATGGAACATGTTTGCTGTATGATTATTTTAGTTCACAAAAACAATGGATCTGTACTGCTAACATATCAAGAAACTGATCTTTTGTCCCACTGCATTCACACAGAGAACTCTCTGTAACAGAGTAAATAAGTGCACGTAAAAACATAATTAAAAAAATACCAACCAGATCAGTTTTGTGAGAATTAATGGTATGATCTTAGTGTGAGTTACTGTTTTGTGCTTCTTTCATAATTTCTACAACATTTCCACAAATGTTACTATGGCTTGACTGAAGTTGTCTGTTGTTGTGATAATGTAATGCCTTTTCTTATGTGCCTCAAAGTGCCAGTCAAAGATGTAGTTAAGCTCCTGTAACTCTCCTTTGAGCTTTTATATCCAGAACAAAGTTCACTCCAGACTGTCCAAACATTGAGGTTGTGCTTCAAAAGAACATGGTATAGGCTTGCACATGAACAGAATTAAGAAGCGATACCATTACCTAACGCAAAACCAGAAAAACCTTTGACACAGAGGTACACCCCCAACCTCACAGTGAGTGCAGACTGAAACGGCAGGTGACATTTACAAAAGATGACTCTTTGTTTAGTTTTTTTATGAACAGAAGTAGGTGGCCATTATCAGGTTGGTGTCCCACATTAGGGTTAGATAAACCTGGATAACTTCCAGTAGGCGACCCCTTGACCCCACCCACCCTCTGAACCCCACCTCCACAGCCTACACACATGCTAGGCTGTTAGACCTGGGAGGTTGAAATGTAGCTTGTTAAACCTATACACAAAAAAATAAAGGTCCTTTATACATCTGTTATTGACATGTGCAACTTCTTCACGAATACACTGCAAGTTAGTCACGTATGGGATGCAGATTTACAAAATAAAAGAACTAGCAACTTCAAAGCGTATTCTATGTCTGTTCTACATACGGGAGCCGATATAAAACACAGGATTTACACGTTGAGTAAATGGGGGTGGGGGGGGGGGGTGAATCCACACCAGGTGTTCATTTCTCCTTGTGTTTTTGTTGGGGGAATCTACTTTATTTTCCCCTTCTTTCCCCCACCCATGATAAAGCTGCTCCGCTTTCTGCTCCTACGGGAGACACCAGAGGTGCTTAGTTCCGGAAACAAGCGCTGGGGTTCAAAACGGTGGACCGGAAGAGGCAGGGTCTGTAAAAGTCAGCGGCTGGCCCACCTATCACATCCTCTCCTGTTTGGGTCAAGCCTCGGACTCTCCCTTCTTTCGTCCCTCGTCTCCGGCGTCACTGTCTTCCGATTGGCTGTTGCTAAGAACCAGGAATTGTCCGTCATTGGCGGGTGGGTTGCTGGGGCGACTGGAGGCAGCTATTAAGCGGCTCTGCTCCTCCAGGTCCTGTGGGAGGTCGGTTTATTCTGGTAAATTCTACAGCGTCACCAAGAGAAAATAATGAACCGACCAGAAGATTGAGTGTGATTGTGTGTGTGCATGTGCGTGTGTGTGGTGTGACCTTCTCTATCTGCTTCTGTTTGCTCAGCTCTTCCTGCTGTTTCTCCTTGGCCTTGTCATGTTCCTTCTTCTTCTCCTCAGCTTTACGATCCTTTCTCACACACACACACACACAAGCCCACACAGCAGGCATCAACCAAAGCAAGTCAACCACACACGCACCCCACCACTCACCATGAATAATGGATGAGTGTGCGTGCGTGTGTGTGTGTCTTATTTCAAGGTAAGAAAAAGCCACTTTCACTAAGTGTCGTGTGTCTCTCACCATCTCTGAGTGGAAGGCGATCTGTTTGGCCAGTCCCACACTGTCACAGATCTGGAACACAAAACGTCAACAAGGTCACTGTCACCCTAACCCACAGAGCTGTCACTGTCACTGTACCCACAGAGCGGTCACTGTCACCCTAACCCACAGAGCTGTCACTGTCACTGTACCCACAGAGCGGTCACTGTCACCCTAACCCACAGAACTGTCACTGTCACCATACCCACAGAGCTGTCACTGTCACCCTAACCCACAGAGCTGTCACTGTCACTGTACCCACAGAGCTGTCACTGTCACCATACCCACAGAGCTGTCACTGTCACCCTAACCCACAGAGCTGTCACTGTCACCCTAACCCACAGAGCTGTCACTGTCACTGTACCCACAGAGCTGTCACTGTCACCCTAACCCACAGAGCTGTCACTGTCACTGTACCCACAGAGCTGTCACTGTCACTGTACCCACAGAGCTGTCACTGTCACTGTACCCACAGAGCTGTCACTGTCACCCTAACCCACAGAGCTGTCACTGTCACTGTACCCACAGAGCTGTCACTGTCACCCTAACCCACAGAGCTGTCACTGTCACCCTAACCCACAGAGCTGTCACTGTCACCCTAACCCACAGAGCTGTCACTGTCACCCTAACCCACAGAGCGGTCACACTTCAAACTCCGCAGGGCACCCTCCAGACCAGCTGCCATACGGCCTCAAGACAAATGGCAGGTCCTAACATCCCAACCTCCTCCGTTACACACAGCAGCAACAAAAAGGGGTCGAACGACCCACTGAAGGATTTCTTTTTTGGCGGGGGGGACACGTAGCGGTTGTAGATAGCTCAAAGACATGGACAGGATGACACAGATGACAACCTCGGGTTCAGTTGCTGCTTGGCCCACCTTCTCGCCATCGTTGTTGGACTCGAAGATGTAGCAGACGGTGACGGGCCTGCCGTCCACCCGGCCTCCCGGCGTCTGGAGCACAAAGCCAAACAGACGCTTGTTCTCCTGGTGGGTCGCACACAGAACCACGCTGGACAGAGGGAACTAGAGGGGGGGGAGAGGTAAAGAGAAAAGTGGAGCGTTGTTAAGAAGCAGGTGTGTGTCTGAACTTGACTACTGTGAAGTAACCACACAGCTAACAATGTGGTGGCGGTACTGTGTGCGTGCTGAGATGGCCGTCCACCTACCCTGAGCCTCGTCACCTGGGTCTGAGGATCGATGAGCCTGATAACCAGAGGACAGAAACACAGCAGCGCTTAGACAAATGACACACACTGACCTAATCCAGCATGCCTTGCTTTCACACACACACCCACACACACACAAACACACACACAACAAGAGAACCAAACAAACAACCAAGCACCCACACAAACCTATCCCCCCCCCCCCACACACACACACACACACACACACACACACAAAACCATTCCCCACACACGCACGCCCTCAAGTGAGGGTTCTCACTTGAGGCAGTCGCAGGTGACCAGCAGGTGAGACTCGGTCATCCTGAAGATGTTGTGGATGGCCCTGGCTGCCAGGATCTGCCTCATGGTCTCGTAGATGACGTCAGCACGCTCCGTCTCCTTCACCTCCATGGAGCCCAGGAAACGGACGATGAACAGCTGGTGCAGGATGGAGTCTGGAGGAGGAGGGGGGAGGCATGAGACAAACACGAGTGCGCCACTCAGACAGGCGGGCACAAAGTCAAGCAAGTACAAGGTCACAGTGCACGTGTGGGTGTGTGTGTGTATCACGGAGACGCGACACACACCTTCACTGTCCTCAGAGGGTGTGTCTCCAGATTCCCCAAACGGGTTGGTCCTTCTTTCAACAAATCCAAGGAGGGAGACATTGAAAACATTTCATCAAACAGCCAGTGAGCGAGACCAGGATGGCCCACGGCAACAGCGTGTTTGGCGACGGTGTGCGTTTCCAGACACGAACCTGCCGCCCTGCCCGGCGCTCTTGGCCTGGCCTGCGTACTCCTCGCTGACGGGGGAGATGATGTCAAACTGGATGGGCGTGTCCGGAGCCACCAGGGAGTCCAGGGAGAGGGAGGAGAGGGCGGGGGACTCGGACCCTGCCGAACTCACGCTGCTGGTCCGAGCTGCTCGCCCCTTTCTGTGGGGCGGCGAGGGAGAGCGGTGTTGTGGGACAGTAAAAAGAGACGGCTTGGCTTTAAAAGACAAGGGAGGGCTAGCCACTGTATGTCGGGTAGGTTCTGTGCGTGTTGGTATCCTAACTTACTGTAAGTTGCTTTAGACTGGCTTCGATAAAGGTGCAATGCGAAATGTAAAAGACGACCAATAACAGAAGGGACACACAGCAGGTGACTATTGTGTGTAGATATGTGTAGATAAAGAAGGAGAGGAGATGAGGAGGGGAGGCAGAGGAGAGGAGAGGAGGAGAGGAGGAGGAGGAGAGACCTACGTGCTTGGTCGCATGCTCTCGTGTCTCTGCTGAAAAGAGGGCGACGGCGTCACAGCCTCCAGAGCTGATTGGTTGACTCTTGCAGCGATTTCCTGCCAACAGATAAACAGTACTTGAAGCAGGCCCTTATCAGAGGAGATACATGAGTCACCAGGAGATTGACCCCATAGCAGACATACAACACAGTCATTAGGAATTTCCCATCGTGGGTCTGAAAGGAGGGAGTATGTATGAATAGATGCTAGTCATGATTGCCAGCAATGAGTAATGATGTCAACAGAGTCGCTCCATATTGGATTGTGTTCATAACCATAACAACAGCATGCCCCTCCTGTTAGGGGGGCTAGGCAAGCCCGACACTGACCTCAGGGTTCTCACTCAGGTAGATCCTCTTGGATATATTGTTGATCGTGGTTATCCACTGGAAAAGCAAACAGACGTTTTCATCAACATACTTTAGTCAGCCCTGTGAAGGCACCAGGTTCAGAAGAGCTACGGTGGTCCTTACCTCCTCACAGTCCTTTCTGCTGTCGGCCTGCAAGATGGCCACTCTTGGAGAAGGAAGATGGACAACACGTGAGGTCACTGAGCCTAACAGTTCCTCATCGATGTATTTCTGTGAACTCGTATGACAATGCGTTAAAAAGAAAAAGAAATTGGATTTAAAAAAACGGATTTACTTCTTGCCGTCGAAGGAGGTGATCTGGAAGCAGAAGCGGCGATCCTCACAGTCCACGGCCATGACGGAGCAGTTGTCAATGTCCATGACCAGCCCTCCGGCCACGGCTCCCCGAGACTGGCTCATGAGGTTCCCTCCCTGGGTGAAGAAGTACTGCCGGTCCCAGGTCGAGGACACCAGGCCGGTTTTACTGGGACAGGAGAGCCAGGACAACACCATTCAGAAAACGGACAGAGATCAGAATTTCGAAGCAGGAACGGCATAGAAACCAAACAGAACACAACAGAACCAAATACAAAACAGAACTGAACAGTGGCCAAAACCACAGCTCAACTGAACTGAGAGGATTTGAACTGTTATTTATAGTTCTAAATAAAACCTTATGACAAGGGAAAGCATGTCCATGGCGGCAGATACTGTGTGGCGTCTCACTTGCGGGTGTTGAGATAGCCGGCCTTGCGGGTGAGATTGCGGTTGATGGGGACGTGGTTGGGGTCAGGGTCAGGCATGTAGAGCAGATCGCTGGACTGTTCCATATCCAGGATGGTCTGCTGCATCACATCCACCTCTCCGTCCATCTCTCTACGGACGCTAAACACACACACACACACATTAACAATCTACACACACCACAATAACTGTTGTGTTTGCATTCCCAAATAGCCTAGTTCCTGAGCTCAAAGAGCACGGCACCAGATACACTGCCACAGAGAGACAATGCTCCTAGTTGTGGTCACAGAGAGAAACGTTCTGTCTGATGTCGGTGCGTAGGTGCTCTTACTTCTGAACGCTGGTTCCTATGGTGGCCAGAAAGTCCTCCCACTGCTGAGTCAGGTTCTCTGAGCCCAGCTTGAAGAAGCTGATCTGAGAGAGAAAGAGAGAGAGAGAGAGAAACCAAAGGGGCTGTGGGTTCAGACACTTTGTGGCGGCTGAGCAGGGAGGCCGGTGGGAGGGACTCCTACCTGGGCCTGCATGTACCCCAGCAGGGGCTCCAGCAGAGCAATCTTCTTCTTGTACTGGAGGGTGTTGAGGGCCGTGAAGTAGTGCATCATGGTCTGGTGCTGCTTCTTCCTGGAGGTGTAGACGTCCTCCATCACTTCGCTCCTCACCTGTGGTGGGGTGTCTTTGTTTATTTACGGGTGTTTTAAGCACTGGTCTCCCTTGGAGAACAATACACTGACAGTCTTCTGCTATCCCTTCCTGTAGTTCTCTGGAAGACTGTTGTTTTTTGTCATTTTTAGTTCTGACTGTAGTTATCTTCCAGAGTCACAGAGGTCAGCTGAGGACAGGAGGTTAGAGGTTTTGGAATTGAGTTACCTTCTCGTTGTCTCTCTTCTTAGACAGACGGCTGTATCGAGTGATGGCCGTGTCGTGATCTGAGATCAAACAAAGAAAAAGGAGGGAATATTAACGGTGGAGAAATGCTGTTGGAAAGCGCTTCTCCTTTCACAATGCAGCGTGTTCATTACAAATACAGGCAACCCCTTCTCCATGCAAGGATGGAACCTTCTGGAAAAAACAATATAATATGTCACGTACCGTCACTGGATATCTGGAACACTTCCTTCAGGGTCAGTATCTCTGCAGGGATGTAATTCGTAGTTACTGCTGGAAAGAGAACACATTCTTTGATCCACTAGAGTGATGACAATGACAGCCTCTTACCTTTCAGATCGCGCTCCTTAAACTGGGTGATGGGAAACATCATGGCGTCTGCCAGCTGCGTGGAGAGGACTGCATGGCAGGAGCTGAGCTGGGGCGACCGAGGGAAAGAAGAGAGAGAGAGAGAGAGAGAGAGAGAGAGAGAGAGAGAGAGAGAGAGAGAGAGAGAGAGAGAGAGAGAGAGAGAGAGAGAGAGAGAGAGAGAGAGAGAGAGAGAGAGAGAGAGAGAGAGAGAGAGAGAGAGAGAGAGAGAGAGAGAGAGAGAGAGAGAGAGAGAGAGAGAGAGAGAGAGAGAGAGAGAGAGAGAGAGAGAGAGAGAGAGAGAGAGAGAGAGAGAGAGAGAGAGAGAGAGAGAGAGAGAGAGAGAGAAGAGAGAGAGAGAGAGAGAGAGAGAGAGAGAGAGAGAGAGAGAGAGAGAGAGAGAGAGGTGTTATAACACCAATACTCCACCTGTTACTCACAAACATAAGTGCCTAACACACAATCGTGCAAAAAAATAATACAGTACAGAGTATAATAAAGTGAATGACACAGTACAGGTCAGAGCACCATACAGTGTGCATGACGGCATCATAACCGAGAGGTGAGAGGCGTGACAGGCTTTCACACATGAGTGCTACAGGGGGTGGAGGAGTTTCAGGGCAGTCAAGCTGTG
This sequence comes from Hypomesus nipponensis, assembly GCF_054491055.1. Lineage (NCBI taxonomy): Eukaryota > Metazoa > Chordata > Actinopteri > Osmeriformes > Osmeridae > Hypomesus > Hypomesus nipponensis. The sequence continues at coordinate 15,421,170 of NC_140369.1, forward strand.
TTCTTTCTCACCTCGTCTATGACTTTGGCAAACTGCTGCAGTGTTGAGCTCATAACCTCGTCATCACTCGCTAGGGGGAAACGCTACAAACACAGGGGCAAAGGTTAATTTCATTTTCAATTATATCTTGGATGCCATGGATATACATTTGGTAAAGGACATTCCTTGCGTGGACGGAAGCATACATAAAGCCTTGACGGGTCATGCTTTGTGTGCTGCCATTCAACTCCATTAAAAAGAAAGTATTGTTGCCAGTGTGGTTTTATGTTTCGCTTGGCTCTAATGAATCACATAGGGTACTGGATTCTCAAGAACGGAGATATGAATATCCACCAGGGGCCCGGGCTGGAGCTGCTGTCGTACCTGCTTCTCATACTCCTTCAGGAGCTTGGAAGTCAGATGAGTGGCAGCACTCAGTTCATTCTGAAACAGAAGGATGTGTCAGTTGCACCAGGAAGTGGCTGTGACATACATGAGCGATGGCTATCACACACTTTAGGGTGAGATTCTGTGGGACATTATGTTCCGAAACTGACGGAAGTGGTTTACCAACATTTTGATTGGTGAGGGTCTTTCCTTTGGATGCGTGTGCGCGTTCCAGGAAAAGGAACTTAAAGTATGAAGTCATTCAGAGGGATCCTCTCACCTGAGCATCGTAGATCCTCTGCATGGCCTGGAACAGCTGCTGGGAGTAGCTGGATATTGCAGCTGCATCCTCCTCAAAGACACCCAGCAATGAGCGGGTCTACCAACAGACATACGGGGTGAACGCATTGACTAAATGAACACACACTTTTGATCCAGCTGTCAGGATAAATACTATCCAAAAACAGCCTGATTGAGATTTATTTAGATTTTTGCTGAAATTTGGAGAAACTTTATAAATCTGAAGATCCATATTATTTTCTATTCTAAAGTACTATCATGATATCAAATCTGAAGAGGAGACTGCATCAAACATAATACTGTTGTGAAAAACCAAATGGATCATAACGACACAGCTTGAACTAAACTACCATTAATGCTTTTGCAAATTCAAAGCCAAACTCGGACATGACAACATAATTTTTTTGGATACAATAGGTGCGTTCGACATGGACTGACTTCATGCAGCGCTGCAGCCGGCGAGAAGCTGGAATGTCCGACTTCACAGAGCCGTTTTCTACTCCTCCTCGACTGCAAGCGGCTACTCTCGCCGGTCGTTTCATGCAGCCACAGTCCATGTCGAACGCACCTAATGGCTAGATAGCTAAGGAAGTAGCTAGCAGTAAGGGACGCTCATTGGTCGAATGGGACGCTCACAGAGCTAATTTATGTGTACATCAACAAAAGGGTGCGCTGTAAACGGTTGTCTCACACTAGAAATATTATTTTCATATTGGTACATACTTTCAATAGCTGATGCGAACCAAGTCAGTAATGATGCAAAGGTGCTGTTATTGACAGTGTGACTTATATGATGCTCAAAAGCTATGCCTTTAAGCATTTGACAGCTGTCTTGGTGTCGCGTTAGCAAGCTGGCTAGCTATGCAGCAGTACAAAGAGAGCTAACGCTAGATGGCAGGTTACAATGCAATTTATTACCTGCGGACTGTCTTCCAATGTTTCTTCTATTGGTAGTTTATCTATTCCAGGCATGTCTACTTCTGTTTCAAATCGTATCGATACAAACAGCAATATTCAGCTAATTGGAAAATAGAATACAAGCTCAGCTCACTCCCACAGATTTTACACAGATCCACAACACCCAAAACAGCTCCTCCTACATGCGGATATTCCGCCTTCAGGATGAGTATGATTGGGCTGAAAGTGTCCACACGCATATTATTGGTTCCTGATTCAATGCAATGAAAGACATCTTGGCTCTGGACCTGCGTCGCCCTTGAACCACAATTTAATTCTTACGGGCCCCAAAATGGCGTCTGGAGAAATCGAGTTGCCTCAGACTAAAGTCAGAATGAAGATGAATCATAAAAAAAACAACCATTGTTTTTATTGCAAACAATACCATGTAGAAATGTCTGCAAAATAACATAATAACATAAAATGACAATTTACATGACAAATCCAATCATTATGAACAGGACTGGTAGAAACAATAATTGTCTCATCACACTGTTTTAGATAAGAATGGCATAATGTAAAACAGGTGCAAATTTCAAGTATCAGTTCTAATCTGTAGCCCAACGATTTCCTGCTTTTCTGCCCTGGCTCTGGCTCTGGCTGTAGAGGTCATACTCTTGAAATAGGATGTAATCCTTGAGTCTGTTTGGCAACGACAGAAAGCTCATGAAGACAGGTGCCCTCAGCCGCAGCCGGCCCAGACAGCTGCGGATCTTCAGCCGGCAGAGATGCTGCAGACAGCGAACATTCTCTGTGGGGGTTTGATGATGAAAGCAGAGAATGGAGAAGGGCCGTTCAGTTTAAACTTCAACATTCAACCGTTGAGGTGTCCCTCCAGATAGACCTTTCTGGGAAATGTTCCAGGACACTCCCTGTACTTCTCATTATGGTCTTCCTCCATACCTTGAATTTTGCAGATCTCCGGCCACTGTTTCTGCTCCATTAGGGCGGCCTTCAGTTTGGAGCAGAAGGTGACATGACTGACATAGTCCAGCATGATCCTCACCATGTGTCCAGATCTGTCCTTCAGCCAGTACACTGTGATCACCTCACAAAACTGATGCACACATTAGATCCCATACCATTATTGAGATAGGAATCAGCACAGTTATGTTTACAGATGGTACTTATTCCTAGACAGGGTCTAAGGGACTAAGAATCCCTTGCATGACTTTTTGTTGTGCAATTTGCGCACCCATTGTGCTTTAGTAGAATTGGGTTCTTAGAAAGTTCTTATAAATTCCAACTGAGATTGGAATCACCCTTTGGGAAATAGGCTCGTGCATTGTTTTGCATGCACTTTTTCAGATGCGGGGTTACCATGGTATCCTTGATGACCGTGTTGCTCCAGCCCTCGTAGTCGTCAGGCACGTGGGACGCCTCGCCGTACGGGCAGTCGAAGCATCTCTGGACGTCGTAACCATAGTTACAAAGCATGCGCAGGATGATGTCGTCCTTCAGAGCGTACTGCAGAGCGGAAGGGAAGTGTGTGGTGTTTATCCGGGAGAAATAGTTGACATTGGCGCCAAACCTCAGCAGCAGGTTCATCAGCTCATAGTTGCCATGACGAAGGGCCACCTGGGGGCAATTTGAACAGAACAACTAAATGCTGCGCATTTGGTTGTCATTAACAAACATAAATTCCACACCTACCTTCTCCTTCCCCTGTTTCACTTTTTCAGCTCCTATCGCTCTCCTCTTAGTTCCCCCTCCACCCCCCTCTCCTCACCTGGAGGCACTTCACGGGGTCCTGGTTGGGCATGGCCCCGGCCTCGAGCAGCATTCTGACAGACGGCACGTCGTTATTGGACACGGCAAAGAACAGAGCTGACTTGCGCTGGTCGTCGTAGTTACGGCGCACCCACGGGTGCAGCATGTCGTTGGGGTCGAACCCTGCATCCAGGAGGGCCCGCAGGCAGGGGGTGTGGCCGCCGTCCGCCGCCGAGTGGAGGGGGCTCATGCCGCTGTCGTCCACAGCCTCCATGGTGGTGACTGGTATCAGGAGCTTGAGGGCTCTACAGGCAGAGGGACGGTGAAGACTCATTTCATAGCTTGGTCTGTTTGAATCAATCACTGTGGAAATCCAAGCTACAAAAGATGTGTGTGTGTGTGGCGTCGGAGAAGCCCTTCAATTGTGTTTACAGTATTATTGATTTCCAAAAGTGATTGTTTGGCGGGTTTTTTTCCCTGCCGAGAGTATACAGCCCCACTGGCAGTGCCACCTACTCCAGATGCCCACGGTGGGACACTCGGTGGATGGGTAGATGCCCGGTGTGTTTGGGTATGTTGGCATCCGCTCCATACTCCAACAGAAGGGAGATGATCTCAGGGTTTCCCGAGGCTGAAGCCTCAAACAGGATAGTGGCACTGTCCTGGGCCTGAGACTGCACATTGACCCCTGGTGGACACATCATTCCCAGCAGCTCACGTCACACAGTCGATGCCAAGGCTAACTGCTGAGGAGGGTAACACTGTAATGCGTCTCATGAGTTTCATGCAGGTCAGTGACACCTGTGTAGAGCTCCAAACCCAGGACCATTCCCCATCAGTAAGATAACAGGTTGACGTCTCCAGACTACCTTTGTGGATCAGGGCTTGGACCACATCCAGGTGTCCGTTCTGAGCAGCCAGCGCCAGAGGGCTGAGACCGTAGGCGCTGCGGGCGTCCGGCTCAGCTCCAGCCTTCAGGAGCAGCTTCACGAGGCTCAAGAGCCCCAGACGAGCGGCCTCGTGGAGGGGGGTCCTGCGGTGGTTTCCCTCCTGGTTGACATGGCAGCCAGAGCATAGCAGGAGTTTGGCCAGGTCTTCACGGTTATTTCTGATGGCTAAGGTAACAGCAGTTTATCTGGTTAGTCTCATAAAGGCTTTAGATTTGAATCGTTAGGTTTGAAATATCAACTATCTAAGTAATTATGGTGCAGTTAAAGACCACTACTCTGTCTGCATATTGAAACAAATCCCTTTTTGTTCTGTATATAATATTGACAAAATTTGACTTTTCTTTCCAAGTTACATCTCATTTTCATTACTGCAGCGCTCTGGCCTCCCAAAAACCAGCTTGAAAATTACTTTTAGTTAAAAATGCTAATAAGACTAACATGTTCCTCTTGTGGTGATAGACCATCAACATGTGCAACCTTCGTTGAAACTCTATCCTTGTGGCCCATAATATAAAGGTAGATAGAAAGCACACCTATGACCAGAGGTGAGTCCTCTTCATCATCTTGACAGTCCGAGCTGCATCCCTTCTGTAGAAGAAAGGCGGCGTTCTCTAGCAGGCCCTGTTCCACCGCCAGGTGAAGGGCGCTCTTGCCCTGGAGGGTCCGACACTGCCCCGCACTCTGACCGGACGCTGAGAGGAACACCCAATCAGTTTGGTCATTCTTTACCATTCCAGGACATCTATCGTTGGAGTCTAGTTCAGGAATGGCTGAAGCTTCCCTCTCTACCCCCCCCCCCCCCCCCCCATGCTGTAGTCTATTCTGTAGAGCCCTTCAGTTCAGGAATCTGTTACTACAACGTTTGCTACAGACCTGCAAAGGTGACCTCCAGGATAGTCTGGTTTTTCTGAGTGGCGGCCTCATGCAAAGGGATCCAGCCTCTGCTGTCAGTCTCAGAGAAGGCACTCTGGCAGGCAGACAGCTCACGGAGAGCAGCCTCATCACCTGGCACCGAACCAGGAAACAAGGCCATGAAAAGAAGCCAAATGAATGACTCTTTGCTATTACTCATCAGATGTGTGTAATGGGAGATGTTTAGCAATATGGTTCACTTGCCATACGATAGATGTTTAGTGTTGTCACACTGTGCAGTTTTCATAGCTTGTGTCCACCTTCTCAGATTGGTTATACATACTCCAGAACTCACCTTTCCTGATGGCATCCAATACTTTGACATTGTCTGTCGTGTTGTGAGCAGCCCTGTAGAGAATGACGTAAATGCTGAATCACTCACAGGCCTCAAATGATGACAGGTGTGTAAGAAAAATCATCCATAAAGGCCAAACATTGCACTCAGATCAAAGATCTACTTCAAGGACAAGAGACTTGAGGTTTGATATAGTTGAGGTTTGATATAGTCCACTAAACTTTACTTTGAGAACAGTGCTTAAGGGGCCAACCCCACATTTTCAAGGGAACTCCAAAGTTGAAAGCGCAGGATTGTAAAGCAGCCCACCTGCACCCATCCTCTGGGTGTCTGTCCTGGTGTTCTGGCTGCTTGGTGCACTCCAGCAGACTCTGCTCAATCATGTACTGAGTGTCTGCATCCTCATCGCCATCCGTTTCTAACAGGTCAAAGTCCATGTTTTAAGCTTGTGCAGCAATGTATCCAGAGATGGTGAGGGCTAGCTGGAAAAATGTTTTCTCTTCTGTGGGTGACATTTTGGTTGACATGTTTCAAAGCACCTCCTTTCCAAAATCGATGTGCACTTGCATTGTTTTTCACAAGGCCAAGCATGCTCTCACATATGGTATAAAACATAGAAATCATATTTTTCACTGGTCCAACACTTGCTTGTCTAATGACTTTTATGTATGTTTTGTTTTTTACTTTCATGCTGCAAAACTAATGAATGCACTAACTGTGATATTTACATGCAAAATGTAACAGTATTACATGTCGTTTATAAAGAAAAGACAAGGAAGATTCCCTGTCCATAAACAATTCAAGTTGTTTATGACTATTTTGCAGGCACCTCTGATGGATTGTCATGAGAATGACGTGTATTCTCACAGCATGCCCACTTGACAAAACAGCTTTTGATGTCATTTGGTTGATTTTACCTGCAGTAAAATGTGGTTAGTGCGTCCCTCGCTGGCTTAGGGGCTTCTGTTTATGCGAGGCTATTTATAAAGACACGCTTCTAAAAATACCTGATCATGAGACTGACGATGTTTCCTCTCTCTGGCCCACTGAACCTCTCTGACACCTTCCCTGCACTGGCTGCAGACACAGACACGCTGCCACACTTACACAAGCCCTTTCCAGACCTACTTATAAAGGATTGTAATCCACATTCTATGTTCATGAATCAGGTTTTTTTCATTGTCTAAAGGGAGGGAAGCTAGAAAGTAAGAGATCCTTAAGGTCTTGTCTTTGACAGGGCTACCTCACAGAAGTGTGTTTCCAACAGTGTGGTCCAGCATCATGACCCTGTGTTTTCTCTGTGGTAAATGTGTGTAAAGGACAGCATGGATTAGATGGTTACGCACAACAAATCCCCTTGGTTGCTAGGTTCCAACCTCATCATGTCACTTCCCTCTCCACTCACCGGGCAAATTAACAGTTTGGACTTCAACACAGCCTTTTTTCCTAGCTAAGTCTGATAGATGACCGTGTGGCCTCCGTCAGACAGGCTGGGGAGGATGGGATTTATAATGTGGCAGTGATTCACCTCTAGGTGGCAATATTATGACGTCAATTCTCCAGCATTCACCAGCACTTCAGTGAATATTGTAATTTTATCATATACATGTGCATGTATTATGTGGAAATGTCATGTTAAATAATCTACTATGTCCTCATAAAATGATTTATATGAAATATGACACTTCAAAAAAAAATATACTACCAGGCTTGTGTACTGAACAGAATGAGTTCATCTAACTCTATCACATACACACCTCCCACATGTCAACTCCCACTCACCAACACCCAAACAAGTCTATTATACAGTGTTCCACAATTTTCCTACCACCAATTAAACCTCCCAGCATGAAAAAAGGTGTTCACATTACATGTAAATGAAGACTGGATATGCTTTATCAGGAAATAGTGTGAAGAATGGAATTTCACTCATTTTGAACAAAATCTAAAATATGCTTTCCTCCTGTTGGTCAAAAACACTTCTCTTACTTCCGGCACTTTCCCCTCTGCCTTCAAACAAGCCAGGGTTAGCCCTCTACTCAAAAACCCTCCCCTAACCCAGCCGCCCTCCAGAACAACAGACCAGTATCACTGCTACCCCTCTTTTCAAAAACAGTTGAAGGCGCTGTATCTAACCAACTGTCAAACTTTCTCTCTCAGAACAACCTGCTTGACCCCAACCAATCGGGCTTCAAGACCGGCCACTTCACAAAGACTGCCCTCCTGTCAGTCACCACTGCCCTCAAGTCTGCCAGAGCGGCTTTGAGGTCATCAGTCATCATTCTGCTGGACCTTTCTGCAGCATATGATATGGTAAACCATCAGATCCTGCTCGCCAGACTTTCTGAGATGGGCATCACTGGCACTGCACTTCAGTGGATCTCATCCTACCTGTCCGGAAGATCCTACCAGGTCTCCAGGGGAGGCAAAGTGTCAGGCCCCCGCCAGCTTTCCACTGGTGTCCCACAGGGCTCCGTCTTTGGACCCCTCCTCTTCTCCCTGTACACCACCTCACTTGGACCAATCATCACCTCCCATGGCATCTCCTACCACTGCTACGCTGACGACACGCAGCTGTACCTGTCGTTCTCCCTGACTGATCCGGGGATCTCAGGTAGGATTGAGGCCTGCCTCACAGACATCTCCGCCTGGATGACCAAGCACCACCTCCAGCTGAACTTCGCCAAAACAGAACCTCTCATCATCCCGGCCAAACCCTCCATCTCCCACGATCTCTCAATCACCCTGGGATTTGCGAAGGTGACCCCTTCATCCTTTGCCAGGTTACCATGGATGACGAGCTCTCCCTCACAGCCCACATTGATGCAGTCTCCCGGTCGTGTAGATTCACCCTCTACAACATCCGGAAGATCAGGAGATAGCTGTCAGAGCATTCCACCCAGCTGCTCGTCCAAGCACTTGTCCTCTCCAAGTTGGACTTCAGCAACTCACTGCTCGCCGGCCTCCCAGCATGCGCAACCTGCCCTCTCCAGAGGATTCAGAACACAGCAGCCCGTCTGGTCTTCAATCTACCCAGACGCTCTCATGTTACCTCGCTCCTCATCTCCCTCCACTGGCTTCCCATCATGGCCCATATCAGATTCAAGACTCCGGTACTGACCTTCCTAGCGGTGAACGGGACTGCACCCGACTACATCAAGTCTCTCCTCCAGCCTTACACCCCCACCCGCCACCTACAGTCTTCTTCTGACAACCGTCTGGTGGTCCCAACACAAGCTCTTCTCCTGTCTGGCCCCCACCTCCATCAGAGACACTGACTGTCTCCCCACCTTCAAGAAAAGGCTCAAGACGCACTAATTCCAGGAGTACAATGTTGCTTATGAAAGATTTGCTGGACCTGATGTTAGTTTTCTCCAGGAACACAATGACTCTTATTGAGGGACTTGTTGCTCTTGTTGGTTAGTCGTAACTGATTTTAAATTATTGTACTCAATGTGAAATATAATGTTGCTTGCTTTTTTACAAGTACACTCTTGCACTTTTGAGGTTTATGTTGTTTAATTGTAACTTGTTTAACTACATGCTCTTATGGTTCTTCCCTTTGGGACTTATTTGGTTTTTCACAATGTATGCTTCACGTTTTGGCTACCCGCAATGTTTTGGGGCTATCTCGTTATGATCAGTAACCTATGCACTTTTGTAAAGCTCTCTTGGAAGTCGCTTTGGATAAAAGCATCTGCTAAATACATTTAAATGTAAAAAATGGAAAGGACAGGTATTGTTGCTGAAATATTAGCAGCTGTCCCTGAAACCTACAGCCATCACATCCAGGTGGCTGTGCAGTCCTGCGGTAATGGAGGGGGGTACAGGTGCAACTTCCACCTAATGGAGGCAAAGAATTATAACCATTGGGTAAACCCTTTTTAGCTGCTACATTACATAACCATCCAACAGCACCTGACCAACAAGCTTTTTCAACAGAATTTACAACACCAACTGAAATAGACAGCGTGGGTGTAATAATTGTGGGGCCTGCAAACAGATTGTTTACAGCTGGGCTGGCATCTGATTCTTGTTCTCATTAACTGTCGTCAGTAGCACACAATTCTATTCATGATCAAAAAAAGATTGAGTACAAAATGAAAGGGATTCTTTTGAACAGCCCCTCAAAAAGGGTTAACACCTCTGATTTAAGAAAAAAATCTGGTCATGTAGATATTTTGATCTTGCATTTTAAAACTCAACTTGTCTCAACCCTTTCCAACCCCTTTTTCAGCAGGACAGGTGTGACAGCTTTAACATAATTCCACAATAAATATATTGCTGCATATACTGTTATAGGAAACAAATACACACCAACACTAACTGGAACTGAAAAACTTCCTTTTATTGAATTCCGGTCTGAACTCTATGATCTGGGTCTCTCCTTCTTGCCTTTGTACAGGGCCAGGAGTGACACATTAGCCACCTTGACCACCTTGAATCTCACACCGGGAATATCACCGACGGCGTGTCCCTTACGACCGAACCCTGCCACCAGCACTTCATCGTTCTCCTGAAACACAAAGCAACACTTGGTGAGGCGGACATGGCATGAAGTGGGTGCATTTCACCTAGACAAACCGACCTGAAGACATTAAATCAGACCAAACATTACCATCGGGCAGGTTAAAGACCCTTGTGGCCATGAACTTTAACAGGCCTTTAAGCGCAATCAATTTATACAGGTACGACCAATTCATATCCAATTCTTAAGACATCCTGTGAAATAAGACCTGTATAAACCATGGCACTGGAAACAACCAAATCCAGATGGCAACCAAATGTACCTCAATGAAGTTCAAGCAACCATCATTGGGGACAAAAGCGGTGATCTTCTTGCCGTTCTTGATGAGCTGGACCCTGACACACTTCCTAATGGCAGAGTTGGGCTGCTTGGCTTCAACACCACTATAATGAAGACCAAAAAAAAAGTCAGCGATCAAATGTGAAACCATCAAGCATGTCATGCCAACGAATCGTGGTACACATGCTTACACTTTCTCAAGGACGATGCCCTTGGCGTGGGAAGCTCCTCCGAAGGGGTTAGCCTTCAAAGCAGTTCCAAGATGGGCTTTCTTGTATTGTTTATCATGCCATTTCTGCTCACGACGATGGTTACGCAGCTTCCTGGCTGTACGCAGACCGCGACACTTTCCTATGGGATACAGAAGAGTTTAATATGTCAAGTATGGTACAAGAAGTCTGTAAGTATCTTCACATTATATCGAACTCCTGCACTGAACTCTACGTTAGCAAACCCAGACAGTTCGCATTCTTTCGTCTTGGTAATGTGCTAGCAACCTGACGTTGACACCGCGGCCAAACAATTCTGACCATATGTCTTAAGTTGGTAAGAAACAAACAGCAGTCTGACAATGAAATTACACAGATTCGCGGAATCACGTTTCAATTTGGTAATTTTATGATAATTACAACAGAAAAATATTTTTCTAGCGGACGTTGGCTAGCTAGCTATCCTAGCCCCGAGTCCCATCAGAGAGCCATGTTCTGGCCCTCTCCACGTTGCGGAGCTCGTTGTATGATAGATCGTGAAAATAATGCTACTGGAGGATAAAATGGATGCTATCTAGCGACAAAACGGACACAAATCATTAATAAGATATTAAGAAATTGTGCCGATATTAGGAAACGCTGTGACTAAAGGACTTGATGTGTAAAAAGTTGAATAATTCTCGTACCCATGTTTGCAGATTACGAGCCTGGGCTGGAAAGGAAGAACCCAAGAAGCACCGCGGCAATGTCTACTCTGAGGACCCAAAGGTGTCTAAGATTGTGCCTGTTAGTTTTATTGTCGTTGGCGGCATAGTTTTTTACATCCAGGGAGTATACTCTTTCTATATTCTTCCCTTTGATAAACTTAGTGATCAATTTAATATAAATTGGCTGCTTGAGTGCGTATCATGCAATTTGTCCCGTGCACGTGATAAGTATAAATAAGGTTTCATAAACATTTGATGAATATATACTATTTGTATGTATAAAGTAGAAAAATCAATGGCATTTTTATTGCACCATAATATAAGTTGATCAGCTGTCAGTTAGATACCAGTGTTGTATTGTCATTGGACTGACGTCTTTTTCGTCACAGGGTTTTCTACTAAGATGTACAACTGTTCATCAGAAATTCACGATGCATTCATTTCACTGTGTATCTGGGTCATGCGCATTTTCAAATAATAAAAACATTGACCTTGAGTTTGTGAAGGCTGAACTTCATTGATAGATTTCCATGACAGCTTTAAAAGGGTTTTTCTTTGTCTCGTGTCCCTCCCTCCCTCCCCTCCTCTCTCTTTCTCTCTCTCTCTCTCTCTCTTTCTCTCTCTCTCTCCCCTTTGTGTGTGAGGACAGACAAATATATGTGAGATTGATTGATTGATTAATTATGTGTGTGTGTTTTGTGTCTGTTGTAATCTGACAGTGTGTGACTGTAACCCCGCTTACCTTCCCCCTGGATGCCTATTGGCTGCTGCACCTGTCACTCTGTGGGGCTTATGGCTTCGGCTGTTATCAAAGCAGATTATAAGCAGTTCTCATCTGTGGCAGACTCATCTGGCCGTCCCCATGGCTAAACCAGAGATCTTTATGTTTTTTCAGTTACTATCATTCCTTGTTCTGCAATTCTCTTTGTCTTATGAACAAGTGCCTGCTATAGGGGAGAGGAGGTAGGTGAAAAGGGCTATTTTAACTATGTGGGGGGAGGAAATATGTAGGCATTGATGCTGTGCAGCCGGGGGATGTGGATCTTTCACTGTGGTGTGATGTGGACCATAGGAATGGTAGGAGATGGATAGTAGGAATGTTTGACTAGATTCTGTTAAAAGCATTTTTTTCAGCTGTGCTTTTCTCACATGTATAACCGTAATTTTCAGCTCTTTTTATTTGCGATGTGCTGAAATAGAGCTGCAATGAGAAGTCTGGCTGTGTCAGTGAAACACTAGAGAAAATCCATCATTGTTGGACCGAGGGAGTCAGTTTACACAGAGCAAATCTATATGTGCACTATAAAAATAGGCTCTGATGAAAGCTACAATGGTGTTGAGAGGGGATCACATTATTTTTGCCATCATCGGTCATTTGTGCCATGAAAGCGTATGTGAATTCATTCCTCGAAGGTGGCAGATGTGAATTGCTGAACAAGGTAAAACAGCATTATTGCCTTTGTACAATAAGGAGTATCCCTACAGACCATGGAACTCCATGTTATTGGGATTTTCCATTATGACCCATTGAATTGTACCGAACAAAGAATTGTAGACTGAACCCTTTGTTGTAAATTTTGACTTATGGAGGCAGATGGCCTATTGGCCAGCTCACATGGTAGAAGCCCACTTAGAATTGTTGCACTGTCAACCAGGTGACTGTAATCTTTCACTTTTGGCATGTGTGGCATCTCAATCAGACTGACATCTACGGCCTCCAACCTGACTGTGCGGCGGGCTGGATGGGGCCCCAGGTGGTCTCTCAGAGACCAAATGGAAAACTGGGCAGCGGAACAGCGTCTCACAGTAGTGTAATCAGGGCATTATGGGACAGCTCTCCACAAGCACAGCAGCTAGGTTGAAACAGGGCCAGCAACAACTTGCTCTCTACCGCATGTGCTGTACATGCATTTAGTATGTTGTACCTGGCAATATTACTAGTGTATTAAAAGCTATGGGAGTTTTAGAGGAATATCATTTTCAAGTTTGTGAGTGGTTTGGTATATGTTTTTTTATAGTAGACATTCCTATACACAGACAGCTCAAGTATATTGGAAATAGATTCTCAATTCAGAGAAATGTTTTGCATTGCACAACAAGATTGTGTTGTCCTAAAAGTAGATTAAATCAAATGGATTAAATCAGACATTTTGAAGGCTAACCTGTCTTTATTTGTGAGTGGGTTTTGTGCTCACCTGTCAGGGTAAATGTAACTTCATCCAATGGGGTTGTACACAAAACAACAACAAAAACATCCCTTCTCATTTGTAATTGGCAACATATTGCCTCCAGGGCATTAGGCCATTTAGGCCGCCTAGGTTGGCGCCTGCACAGATGGGGCTTGATGACCGCATGTAGGGCAGCGTGGACTTTAGCCTTGGCAGATCTGATTTGCCGAAGCTGGGATGCTGAGCGGCACTGGCCAGGGTGTAGTCTAAAAACGGACTGTGAAATCTCCCCCTCGTTGAACGTGTGCATAACAGACACACGCACCGTGTGGGATGAGTGAGTGAGAGAGGGAGGGAGTGTCGCCCCGGGTGGGCGGAGCAGAGGATTGTATTGATTATATAATGCTGCTGCCTTGTTCAACAAAGATCCCACATGTTCAAGAGCCGCCGGTGACGGCAGCACGGCGCTGATGCTGGGAGGGAGGGGGAGACCACAGAAGGGAGGGGCAGGGGCAGGAGATAGTTCTATTTAGAACAGAAGTGTCAGTTCAGTCAGTTGAAAGCTCTGGTTTTGTGTTAGCAGTTGATTGTGTTGACAGTCATAGTCTCTCCCTGCCCAGGTCACGGAGCAGCACATTTAGGTCGATACTTGCGCTCAGATAAATGATTACTCAGTGTTTAAGGACAGCATCTGCTGGAGAGCGGGGAGCCCAGGGCTCCTCGGCAACTCCCAAACGACTTGTTATATCCCTGAATCCAGTCATCACAGACCCACAAAAATGGGCTTTTATTGCCAGCTACATTTCAGACAGACGCTCATTACACTTTTACTGTGTTTTAGAGGTCTGTTTTATTGAAGAATAACATGATATAATAGTAATATACAGTCAGCACATATACAATAACTACTCCTTTAAATTAGTATTAAATGTAGACTTGCAGCCACGCTGACATGCAATTTGACCTTTACTGTGTGTTCCGCTGCTCTGGTTCACTGGGATGGTAGTGTAGCATCACTACAAAACACGCCTATCCAAAAGAGTTACAGCATCGTACAGCTGTTCTGATAAAGGACCTCTTTAACCCACAAGATTAAGAGAAGGAAGGCTCTGTGTGAGACCATATGGTAGACCAGCGCATCTTCTCTGAAGTCCCGCCGGGCCTGTTGTCCTCCCAGACATGACTGGTGGACAGACAGCCAGCCCCGCTGATCCTCCTTTGCGGTTAGACGGACAGGGAAGCTTAATCTATCACTGCCTTAATCAGGTTTTCACAATCTCCCAAAGCTCAATTCATCTGGCATTATGGCAGTGATTAGATATTTAAACAGTTAGACTGAGGATAATCTCCTTACACTGTTGAGGAAAGCACAATAAGAGCAAACCAGGTCCAGGACATGACTGGTGAGGGTGTGTCATCAGTAGATTACAATTTAGGGAATTACTGTATTTAATCTTCTATGGATTTTTAAGGTTGTCCCTGATTCGGAGGAGAACTTTATATAAATTTTCAATGAATATGTAGGCAAACATGATAGACCTAACTTGCTACTGACATTTCAAATGTACTCTTCATGAATCATCCTCATATACAGTACAATGTTGACTGTTTGAGGAGGATTTCTTTGTCAGTTACACTCTTGACTCCTTCCACATGGGGTGATTCAGTCCAGAAGGGTTTAGATTATCTTTATTATACCATGCAACTATATATCTCTGATTCAAACAATGATCTCCATGCAGTATCTTAAACCCCTTTCTAATCTCATGAGAACAATCTTGCCAGTGCTTCATTTTGAACAATGTGTTCATATCTTCTGTGTCCACAGCTTCGATAACTCCCCGTCCCGACATATCCGGCTAAAAGATGGTGAGTTGTGGACCTCATTCTACATATAAATCCATTCTTGTGAATCACAAATCAAAAATGAACATATGAATGAACAAGCAGCTCCCAAGCATCAAGCATTCAGTTCGTCAACCTTCTTTAGTCTTTCTCTGAACTTTGCAAAAAGAAAAAAAACATGAAAACATGAATGTACAAGACTGGTCTGAATTGTAATTGAATGAGACCAACGCGATCCTGCTAAAGTACTGGACACATACTGGACTGTACATTTTATCCTACTTTTCTCATCGTTTCCTCAGACGACCCGGACCTCAGTGAATCCAATGAGGGAAGTGCTCTACTTGGAGAGGAACTCCCCCTCAAGAGAGTACCTCAGGTAATCCTGATAATTCAGAACACTACGTTTCTAGGAACTCACCCCAACCCCGAGTGACCCAGCCAGAGAGAACACTCTTCATTCTTGACCACATCAAATTAATCCCACATACATGGCATATTCTCAGCAAGATCAACAACCCGAATCACTGCCAACAGTGTTATATAAGAAGATTATATTATTCCTGAAGCACAAGCGCCACCCTTACACAATGTCTTGTTTATGGATGTCCAGCCTACCAAAAGGAAATGAAAAAGCAATACATGATAAAAGAGCCTCAGATTATCATTGCCAGATCATTAACTCACTATTTAATCTCTCTTTTTTTCCCTCCCTCCCTCCCTCCCTCCCTCCCTCCCTCCCTCCCTCCCTCCCTCCCTCCCTCCCTCCCTCCCTCCCTCCCTCCCTCCCTCCCTCCCTCCCTCCCTCCCTCCCTCCCTCCCTCCCTCCCTCCCTCCCTCCCTCCCTCCCTCCCTCCCTCCCTCCCTCCCTCCCTCTCCCTGTTCCCCCTCCTCTCTCCCTGTCCCTCAGCCGTATGGAGGGCCCCTGTACTCCCCTCGCCGAGCCAAGCGGAAGCTGCTGCAGACCCCTGCCAGCTCGTCTCTCTTCTCTCCCCTGAACGTGGTGTACAACGGCAAGCCCTGCATCCTCTTCAGGGCCAGGAAGTTGGCCGTCAGGTACAGGAACAGCACCTCGGTGGACCTCACTGAGAAGGCGTTTGGCTCCAGTGCACAGATTGACACCAAGGGTTCCGTGTGCAGCAAAGATAAAGCCACGTAAGTCGACTAGACACAGTCACTTTGTGTGACATCCTGTTGTTAACCACAGCCCATCTTCTTTACCATAACCAGTTTCTGGCTACTGATAGTTAAGGCGTTGATGACTTTAGTCCACTCCATCTTCTTATTCTATCAGGCTCATATTACGTTTTGGGGATGTGGAGGACTTGAGAGGACTCGTTATAAGGTTTGTTGCGTGGATACAGTCAGGTACTCCTTACAGTATTAGATTGTTACGGTTTCAAATAAAAACACACAACAAAAAAAAACATCAAACTCTCTTTACCAGGTTGCAGATGTCCAACACGTTCTACGAGTCGGCGGGGCAGAACTGGTTTGCACTGGATAGTGTTCACATTCACTACAACTGGACACAGGAGGCTACGTTCAACGCCACCGATGTGTACGCCCCCTCCACCTACTCCTATCACTGCCAGCATGTGAGCAGCCTGCAGAAGTACGACACCCTGCTGATACCCAGCTCCAACACCGACAACTCTGCTAACTGGCACATCACTTTCACTGACTTTCAGGTGCGGTTCCTTTGTCCTTCAAGTAGATGTTATTAATTGCTCGTAAGTACGGCACCAGTGTGTATGTTGTGTACAGTAGATTGGCTGTTTGCCCTGGGACAGATTGGGCTCAGACCAATCCAAGATTTAAACGTGTCGTACATAAAGGCTTGAACGTGTTCAAATTAGAACAGCTCATCGGTTAAACAGTTTAACTCTGCAAGATGAAAACATCGAGCTGGACCGGTTTAACGTGTTCCCATTTCTCCAAATAGATACAAGCATTCAACGTGCTGTCCAACAAGTTTGCCTCTGCCAGCGACTGTGCCACCTTCTTTACCCCCGCCATCCTGATGGGGCTGATCACCTCCCTGATCCTGCTTCTGGTCCTGGCCTACGCCCTGCACATGGTCATCCACCTCAAGCACATCGACCACTACGACGAGCAAAAGACGACCGTGTACTTCCCTCGCAGTGTCCCCGAGGCAGACTGCACCGAGAAAAACAGCTTGTAGGACAGGACTCCCATGTTCCACCACCTCCGAGCAGAAGGAGGGACACTGTCATGTGCTGTTTACTGTCCTGTAGATCTGAGAGATAGAGAGAAAGACGGACCTCAAACTACAGCTGTGTATTCCATTAAAACCTCCAGGAGGCAGGCTGAACTCAAGGTTTTAGCAGCCTAAGACCCACTCCCCAGCCTCCCCCCCACCCCCACCCCCTTGTAAAAGGAAATGGAACTCTCTGGAACGTTTACTGACTGATCTCATGTCAGATCCCACATCTTTGTCCGTACTGATGGACTTCCTGTTGAATGCTACTTACATCACCTACAGAAGACAGTGCTGCAATACCTCTGAATTGGTTTGCAGTGCACTCAGCATTGTGTTGTAGCTGTAGAGATACTGCACCTATGGACCACACCTACCAGACGATGTTAGAGGACTATCAGGACATTGCAAATGACAAATGAAAGACTGGTGTGACATTCTCTTTAGTGAAACTCATATTGATACCATAAGCACAATATCAATTTATTCAAACCCATAATATGAGTAGCTCGGTCAAAGATTTAGTTGTCCATTTACTCTATACCTTAGTATAATGGGTGGTATTACTATACACTTTTATGTTATTCATTGTATAATAATACTCTATAATAATACCTACTCTACTCAACTTGTTACATTCTGATATTTCAGAGCTATTTTAGAGGATTTTGGCTTTTCATGGACTTGTGATTTTGTGAAAATGATACTACTGTCTGTAATGTCTGATTTTGTACATTTTTATTTCGAGTTTTTAATTTTGAAAATGTGTATTCCCACATGGTGGGCCTTTATTAGTTTTCCGATGAAAACATAAGACGCCGAAACCAGTTCATGAAATCTGATACAGAAAAAGATTACACCAGCCTGGCGTTGTGTTTATGACAAACAGCATGCCTTTGGACAAGAAAGACATCTGCAACAATACTGATGGGTATAATTGTTCAATGTTTCTAAGTAGGGCGCTTACTATTGTTATGTATTTTTCTTTCATCTGACTATAAGCTACGTGTTTGGAAAAATAAACCTCATTTGGCTCATGTGTCCTGTAGATCTTATATAGTTCTCACGATAGGTGGCGGTACTGCACAAATGTAAATTCATTGGCAATAAACCGGAAGATGTACCTCCCAAATAGGAAGTTTCTTATTCAACATCACGTTGTTGTAGGCATAGTTCAGATCTACTAGGCTACGTCTGTAAGCCTAAACGCATACATAAGCATCTTTAAATTAAGGTAACACTAATACCTGTATTTATAGCTTTGTTTTGAGTACAATTCTGAGGTTGCGTTTCGCAAAAATACTAAGCTTACAGTGGTCTACTTTATGCTGACTGGCTAGCTTGGTAGCTACCCAGCTAACGTTATCGTAGTAGCAAGTCAAAAACGTCATTTACATTTCTGGACTACTCATGCTTTCGGACTTATGAACTCGTTCACAATAGTCGCAAGACTTCTTTCGCGATACGTCGTGGTCAACACTTCGAGGACCTGTAACTATAACACAAGCTGCCGTTTTTACACTAAAATGGACCGAGCTACAGTTAGATGTTTACCAGGGGAACCCAAACTCACAATTTCATTTGTCCTCGATGGTAGTCACAAACACATGCTCAGGGACCAAACGGAGGAGCTGGGGAAGTTATTGGCAAGGATCGCGAACAATGCAGCCAAGGGCCAGGGCAAAGCTAAGAAGTCCAAGAAAAACAAAAACCAAGCAACAGAACTAACAGAGCACTTGACTGTGAAGTTGTGTTTCAACGGGGACTTGGTAGCTGAGGATGCCATGAACTCTGATGCCTGGCAGGATGGAGCCGTGTTGCACGTTGGGGATAGTAAATATACGGTGCAGAGGAACCCCCCAACATTTACCACCGCAGAGTTGCCAGCGTCTGTTCTCGCAGGGTTTCCAGTTTGCCCGAAGATAGAGATAGAATTTGGGGACTTGAAAGACTCCATGTTCACATGGTATAAGGAAAGTGTTGGCGAATTGCAAACGAACTGGATAGAAGTCGGCAACGAGCGAGTCTTTGTACCGTCTAATCTGGACATAGGGTTAAAACTGAAGTTGAAGTGTACACCAAAAGATGGGGTCCGTTGTGGAGTAGACAAGGAATTAGTGTCCATTGGGGCTGTTGAGGCTGGACCAGGGACTTGCACATTTGATAACCGGCATATGTACACCAACAAGATTACAGACGAACAGACCATTAGAGTAGTGTCCTACAATATTTTGGCAGACATTTACGCCCAAACGGAGCTCTCCAAAACGGTGCTTTACCCCTACTGCGCTCCATATGCACTGGAACTTGACTACCGACAAAATCTTATTAAAAAAGAATTATCAGGTTACCATGCTGACATCATTTGTCTTCAGGAAGTGGATAAGGGAGTTTTCACTGACAGCCTTTCTCCGGCCCTTGATGCATTTGGAATGGATGGAGTCTTCAGAATCAAGGACAAGCAGCATGAGGGTCTTGCAACTTACTTCAGAACGTCCAAATTTAAACTGCTTAGTCAACACGACATTGTGCTCAGTAAAGCATTAACTTCCGACCCAATCCATGCTGAGCTTTTGGAGAAGGTATCAGCCAATCCTGACTTGAAAGAGAAGGTGGTGCAAAGATCAACCACCTTACAGGTACTTAAAGCTTCATCAAATCCGATATTTATTATGAATGAGGGTTGAAAACTGCTGTGCCCCCAGACAGGGAATCTAGACTGATTTGTAGTCAGATCTCCAGTTAGACACCAAGCCACGAATGTTAGGTCTATGTGGTGGGTGGAAGTCTTACCAAAAGCCTCAACTCAGGCTTGCCTCATCTCACATGGTTTAACAAACCATAGAATCTCAGCCTGAGGCAGATTTAGCCAGGAACATTAAGCTTCTCTAGGTCTTATTCAATGCCTAGAAGCTAGCAGTTGACTTTGGATCAAATAAAGGCAAGTATGCTTCAGTTCATGACAATATTGCTTTTGTCTCTCGGTGTAGGTGAGTGTGCTTCAGTCCCTTAATGAATCATCCAGGAAAATCTGTGTCGCAAACACTCATCTCTACTGGCATCCTAAAGGTAATTTCACAGTCACAATTACTCCAATAGCCTTAAGCCTCTATGGCCTATACGCTAATGTGAGCATGTGTCCTATTCACAGTCTCATGTTAGGTCTGTTCATCTCAGGTTAGTCTAACTATTCATGTTCTATTATACATTTGCACTTAATGATAAACATACTCTTCCATGCACGTTCTTAACAGGTGGCAACGTCCGACTCGTACAGATAATGGTAGCACTGAGGCACCTGAAGCAGGTGATATCCGAAGTCACCTCAGAGGTTCCTCTCCTCTTCTCCGGAGATTTCAACAGCACTCCATCCTCCGGCCTGTTTCAACTCTTCAGCCAGGGGGCCGTCCCAGAGAGTCACCCAGACTGGGGCTCCAGTGGCCCCCAGGAGGCCTGTCCCATGGAGGCCTCCAACCCCTTCAGGCTGGACAGCGCCTATGGGGAGCCCGCCTACACCAACTATGTGGGGGGCTTCCATGGCTGCCTAGACTACATTTTCATCGACCCTCAGGCACTCCAGGTGGAGCAGGTGATACCGCTGCCGAGCCACCAGGAAGTCACCACCTACCAGGCTCTGCCCAGTGTGTCCCACCCCTCCGACCACATTGCACTGGTCTGTGATCTCAAATGGAAATGATTGTGGAACTTTGCAATATTCAGAATAAATGATCAGTTTATCTTCACTAATCAGATCTGAATTGGAAGTAGTTGGAGTGGCTGTACTGATGTAATGATCATATATAGATATATATATATATATATGGAACTATGATCCTTTGAAAGGGTTTTTAGCAATTATCTGACAAGAAAATATGTTGTCTGCAGTTTCAGATATGGCCAATACTTTTTAATATTGAAAAGGACAATTAGATCAATTTGTTGTTACATGTATTTATTGTTTAATTAAATAAAATCAAGCCTATCTAATTACATCAACATGAACCCTACTATTCACTTGTAGTACATCAATTATTTCATGTAGTACAATTAATGTTGCTATGCATGTAGAGTCTAAATCAAATACATAAATATTTTGAGGAAGACAAATAATATAGTAAAGTGCAACATATATATTCAAACAAAACCATTATTCTCCAAAAACTGAAATGCAATTATATTGTATCTGACTTATTAGTATGTCAGAATGAGTGCTAGTGTTTGGTGATCTGTCCAGCAAGCCAATCCAATCCCTCTGTAAGCCCCTTGCCTTGGGTTGCACAGGTGGCCTGGACCAACCACTGTGGATAGAAAGGACAGCATTAGTATGGCAAACCCAATCTTGTGTTATCTAAATTAATCAGACTCAAATATTCACTCAATTTGATTTTACATCAGGTTTAAACTTTTGTATCAGAATACTTGTTAGCCAGTTTCATTACTTTCCCTTGTCAAGGAATCGTGTAATTGAGGCTCAAATCACTGTCCAAACCTACAGGTTTTTTGAGGGTCCGCAAGCCCAGAGAGTCTGTGATGTCACAGACGGTCATGGCATGAGGCAAGTCCTGCTTGTTGGCCAACACCAGTAGAACCACATCCTGGAGTTCTGCTTCCTCCAGCTGCACAGGAGGAGAGAAGACAAGGAGTGTTGCTTTTTAAAAATGAACCATGACATCTTATGCTATTTATCTTGCTTGTTTTTAAGTGTCCTCCTCTGTGAAGTGTTCGAGAAGGAGGTGAGTGAACAGGAGAATAACAAACCATTATGTGTAGCTCCTTAGCAGCCAGCTTCATTCTCTCAGGGTCATTGCTGTCCACCACATAAATTATACCCTGCATCACAAATGACACAGACAGAAACAACTTTAACCACATATCTTTGTAATGCAATTTCAAGCTACCATTCAATAATTATATTTCATATTATGCTATACAATGGATAAAACTATGACAGTACCTTTTGAGCTTTAAAATAAACATTATAATGTCCTTTCTCCTAGCTTTTCAAGATTGTACATTTTAAAAGGCTCTTTACCTGAGTGTTGGTATAGTAGTGTCTCCACAGAGGTCTGATGGTGTCCTGGCCACCCACATCCCACACAGTAAAGCTAATGTTCTTGTACTCAACAGTCTCGACGTTGAACCCTACCGAAATGAAACGACCTTTGAGCTACACAATATGTAAAACGAGCAAAACCATTGTTAATAATGCTATTGGTTCGTGTTTTACATAAACTATTTACTCCATTTGTATATGAAAACATTTAACCTAAAACATTTTCCAGTGGTCAATTGTTGCTTATTTCACCTACCGATAGTTGGGACTGTTGTGACAACTTCTCCTAGTTTTAGTCTGTACAGGACTGTAGTCTTCCCCGCAGCATCCAGACCCACTATGCAATAATGCAAAAATAATCACTTATTGCCAAAGCTGTACGATCACAATTAAAATTGTTTAAACAAGTCCAAATCGCATAAACATAATGCACGTCATTAATTGTTATCAAGCAGAAATTATTTCCCACAGCCGCCAATTATAGGTTACTCACCCATCAGAATTCTCATCTGATACTTCCCAAAGAAACGTGAAAATAGTGTTGAAGCAATGATGCCCATTTTCGAAGGTTAATTTCTGTCATTAGAGTAGAAATTGAGTAGGCTATGTAACTTTCTTCAATTGTGGTTTGCTTTTATATGCGCGAATAGGTGACTTCCCACTGGAATGTCAATCGTGGCCATGTCTGTACACATAGACAGCGTGTGCGCAAATTCTGCTGTGTCTTTCTTGTCCACGTCACTTTCAGTTTGTTGGTCCCGTGAACCGTTATGCCTATGCCGTGAACGCTTTTACAGTAGTAGGAAGTAAAATTAGGACTACAAATCACCACTCAAATGCAGGGAGGTGGATGTTTATTCATTCATAGATCTTCCTGTCATTGAAAGCGATTGGTTTTAGTAGTTCAGAAAGTGGTCGGCCTACATTTAGTGGTAATGGCTTTTATACAAAAAGAACATGTATGAGGAAACGTTATAAGGGTAAAAAATATGTAGGAACACCCAAGTTACACCTTAACCATGTGCTTTTGTTAACGTTATTCTAGTTCATATTAAACATCAAAGCCCATAGAAGTTATTACAATACTCCTTATTAGTAAAGACAACTTCTCTCACTGTAAAATAATTATCATTATGCATGGGCTAAATCTTTCTTTTCTTTACAACTTTATGTACAAAACACTATTAATCGATGAGCAGAATATGTGAATAACCCCCTATATAAAATTCAAACTTGTTAAAATAAGCATTTTTGACATATAAAACATGGTTGCCCAACAACCGATAGTCACAGGTTTCTTCAACCATTATTTTCCCCCAAGAAGAGATCATCAGTAAAATTCATGATTTGAATGGTGCTTCCTAAAAATCTCTATGGTCAGAATGATAACGTTATCCCAGGAGTGCGCATAATGTATGGATGCAGTCACAACACATCACATTGAGTTGCATTCAAAACCCTTCACATTATGAGCAAACGTGCTGATACTCAATATAACCTAAAACAAATCAGTCTTTGGTTTTCTTCTCTGGTTTCTCCTATCACATACCCCACTAAGGCACCTACATGATCTCCAAGAATAGACAATTATAATGGATTCTAGAACACACCAATTAAGTCAGAATGTAACTGTTGCATTTCCATCTAGTTCTGAAAATAAAATGTTGTTTAGAGTTGGAAAAACGGCTAAATCCTAATACACAACATGTATTCTGTAGTGAGGTCCTACACGTCCCGATTCAGCAGACAAAATGAAGATTTCTCTTCACTGTCTCTCAGCTCACTCACCAAGTTAACCACTTTGAGGACAAAAAAGTACAGTATAGGAAAAATGAGAAAGCCCACCCAACACCTCAAAGCATCACAACTTAAATCCTAGAAACAGCTCTAATACACAATGGTCAAACAGAAGGCACAAGGTCAGAAGTTTTAGTTAATTTTACAGAGACGATTATGCCAGTGCTTGTGTTTATCTGCAAAACCACCATTTTAAAAACCAAAATTTTGTGAACATTTTGACATCTCAATGTCAAATTTAGACCCAACTCGGAAGATAAGGGTCTCAATGTGGGTGCCATGCAATACTGTCTCACAAACAAAAATAGGTCAGATATTATTGTAGACTGTAGACAGCCCTGAGGACACAGCAGTGCAACGTTCAAGCCACTTGTTGAATCTGAAAAGCCTTCCATTTGGTTTCCTTGCAGCTTCTCTCCTCACGTCGAAGGACTCACACCTGAAATCTTGTCTTCTTGTACCCGAGTCAAAACAAATAGGGGGAGGAAGACAGGAGTCTATGAAAAGCTTTTGAGATTCGACCGCAAAAGACACCTTGGCCAACATGATGATGCCTTGGTGTTCCTTCATACATCAAGACCTTACTTTTTCTCTCACTGAAAACCAGCACCACATACCCTGGGATTCTGGACTTCTATACTTGGAAATCTATACTTGGGTGACTTTATTGCATCTTTTGTTAAAAAAAAAAACAACAAAAAAAACACGAACCTGATCGCTATTGGTGTACGCTTGTAGAAGTTTCTGTCATAAATCTCTTAATATTTCCCTTTTGACGAGGGCTCTATGCAGGCAGGGCCTGGTCCAGGGAGACAGCACCAGAATGTTCTGGAAGCTTCAGCCATGTGGGTGGTAGTTATGCTGTTTGTGTGTGTGTGTCTATGTATGAGCACACAGCCCTTCTCTACAGTATAAAGCACTTCTTGGCTTTTATCTTGAATTGAATGATCCTTAAATGCATAATCATTCTTTTTTTTCTTTTTTTTTTTCTTTTCTTCGCCTCTCAGCAATGCCAGCATTGCACGATGTGGTCAGGCAGATCGAGAAAGGCGAAGTGCACTTAAAAAACCCCACACACAGTTTAAAATCTAGTGTTCAGTTCAGCTGGACTGGGTCAGTCAGTGAGCCCCTAAGCAACTCCAGGAGGGGTGTCAGTCTTATGGTGTAGAGGGCTTGTGTAGGATGCCTTGCAGATCCTCGGGCAAGGCCAGGATCACAGCCTCGATGTGGGACTGGAGTTTGGCCAGGGTCCCTGGTTGGACTGGCAGCTGGTCTTTTTCTGCCTGGGTCTGAAACACATACATATACAGTATATATATATATATATATATATATATATATATATATATATATATATATATATATATATATATATATATATATATATATATATATACAGTATATATATATATATATACAGTATATATATATATATATATATATATATATATATATATATATATATATATATATATATACAGTATATATATATATATATATACTGTATATATATATATATATATATATATATATATATATATATATATATATATATATATATATATATATATACAGTATATATATGTATATATATGTATATATATATATATATATATATATATATATATATATATATATATATATATATATATATATATATATATATATATATATATATATATATATATATATATACATATATATATATATATATATATATATATTTACACACACCCTTGCATAAAGCCACTGAATTGGTATAGATCATGCGCAGATGTGGCCACATCTACATCACAAACAGCTGTGTGGAGGATCCAGTACTGACCAGTTTGTCTTTCAGCTTCAGAACCAAGTCCACCGTCTCTACCTCTGTGTGTTTCTGGATGCGCAGCTGCAGATCCTGAAACAGCAACGAGGGAAGAATTCAGGCACGGAAGAAATCAAAAGTTCAAGAGTGATTGAGACAGTTGAAAATGGCCATAACATCTCAATTTGCCCGTCCACCCAACAATTCCTGTCTGTGTGTCTCAGTTTTCATGAGGTCATGTGATTCCTTTCTGTTCAGCGTGGATGTGTACAGCGTGTTCTGACCTCGTCACACAGGGCCTCCAGGTGAAGGGCTTCCAGCTTCTGCATCATCTCTCTCCTCCTGTTCCGGAACCATCCGTCAAAGTTGGGGGACTTGAGGAACTGTCTGCAGGTTAACACAAGAACGGCCGGTTAGCGAGAAGGTCCACCTGGGTGGACGTCCTGTGACGAGCAGTAGGTGAGCCTACCTGTATAGGCCCATCCAGTCTCCTTTGAGGCGTGAGGTAAGCTGAGGACCGGCTTTCTCTAAGGTCTTCATGAACTCCTCCTGGCTGAAGGGACGCAGCTGGGGAGGGCTCTATGGGTGTGCACAAACACACACACACACACACACACTCAGGGGTAAGAGAGACGAGAGAAGGCACGTATATACAGCTACTGCCTTTTGGACTGCACGGGTCCTGCTCACCTTCCAGGGAGAGATGGTTTTCTGAAGGGGCATCAGGCTAGCCACGTAGCGCTCCTATCAGATACAACGTGAGTCAGAATTCCCATTACTGCTACATGCCTCACTAATGAACACATACAAGAGGTTAAAAAAGGTCATAGGAATGCTGCCCACCAATGGAATGATGAAGCTCTGAGTCAGCTCCAGGAAGTAGCGTCGCAGGATGGCATTCTGGGCTTCAGAAGGACGCTTCTGCTGAACCCCCTGTTGATTGGACAGGAAAAGACAATAATAATAACAAATTAAAAAAAGTTAATATTCCAACAGAGCAAACCTCGTAACCCCGACTGGCAAATCCTTTAAAGACAGCTCTTCTGAAGATGCCTTTAAGGGCTAATAAAAACCTGTTTTAAGAGTTCCAGGTGCGTCAAGCACGTGCAGGTTTACCTTCAGCAGCTGCTTGATGATGTCCTCGTCTTTATTGATGAAGGGCTTGTACGCGCTGTACACACCTGCAGCACAGCACAAAGACGACAGCTGGAACACCCGAGAAGACAGGCAGAGGTGGAGCGGCAGAATCAGGCGTGAAGGAAATGGGGGGGGGGGTCACCGGGGCAGATGCCCGCGCGTGTCTCACCTGGTTTGGAGTCTAGCGTCTTCAGGTTCTTCAGTTTCTTCACCTTCATCTGCTTGGCCATCTCCCCTGAAGACAGAGAGACAACACACTCACTAACTGTCCAGACACGTGTGTGCGTGCGTGCAGGGCGGGTTTGGGGTTTGTGTCTGCATGGAGAAGGGTTGCTGGGGCTGGGTCTGCCTCCATCTGTTTACCTGCTTGCTTCATGTCCCCGATTCGAATGATGTGCGGCCAGTGTTGGAGAGTTTTGGCGAAGAAGGGGTTCGTCACGCCGAGGATAACAGAGGGCCTGTGTGTGTGTTTGAGAATGGGGAAAAAGAAAAATCAACGACATGTTCTCCCATCTCCTGCCAGAGCTGACCAAACAGCCATCAGAATATAAATAGTTTGCGGGGGGGTGGGGGGGGGTGGTGATGGTGGGCAGCTCTCCTATCTGAGGCTCCTCTCCCGTCAAGCTGGGCACCTTATGGAGCATAGATAGGGATCCGAGCCTACTGACATACTCCAACACTGATACTCGAGTCAGGTAAAAACGTTCACCCAGTCAATTTCCTCCTTTGGTACAAGCCAGACAAACTGACAGAGGGAGAAACCAGACAGAGCATCGGTTGTGAAGCGAAATGCTCCAGAATTAGACCTCGACTGAACCCTTTAAACAACTACACGCTAATTGCTTGAGCTTCCAGGAAACCAAAGCACAAAACGGAAAATACGTATCCGTTTCAAATGCAGGTCGAGAACAGATTAGACGGGCCACCAGTGGACTTGAGGCGGTGTTTTCTCCAGAGAGGGGTTACTCACGGGGCCTGCGTGCGGGTGGTGTACTCCTTGAACTCATTGTCGTGGATGGTGAAGTACGGACGGAAGTCACTGCAGTAGCGCAGGGGGGAGACACAGCTGGAGGCACACGCACAATAATGTTTGCAACACAGAGAAAAAGACCAACAATTATCATTACATAGCAGATTTATTTGAATGGGTCCTTTATAAAAAAATGCATTCACATCCCGGAATGGTGTGACATGACAGATCTTGGTAGATGCACTAGTGCATATTTCATATAAGATGTTAAGCTGTGCTGAGGAATGCTACTGGTCTCACCTGACCAATGCCAGCACTGTATCCGAGGACTCGGCTGGTGACGGTGCCATGACGACAAGTGCCTCCCCTAGCAACACCAGTTCCCACAACATCTGAATGTGGAAGAATACTGGGTAAAAGCACCTAGAAAGAGAGAGAGATAGAGAGGTAGAGAGAGAGAGGTAGAGTAAAAAGGGGGCAGAGTAAAAATAAGTCCAGCAAGGTCTATGGAGGACAACGGAGATCAACCATCTTCCCTTGCACCCTTTCTATGAAGCACCACACAATCTCCCTGGAGAATTTGCCGTTACCATGGCAGCCAGGGACATAACCAGAACACTAAATGAGTGTGGCCACGCTGCTGTAGTGCGCATGCAGTTCCGCTTCGCACCACCAGAGGGCAGTGCAAGCCTACGGCCCTGACGTGAACCCTGAGAGACAGAACAGTGAGCTCACCTGAAGAGGTCCACCTCGTGGATGGTGGGCAGCACAATGGACACCAGGTTATCGCTCTGCAAACAAACGCAAACAACAGGGAGGATCAGCTGATCGGGTCGACACAGTGACGGGCGAGTTACGGCCTTTTCAGTTTTGATCACCTGTGTGGACTGCACAAGCTGAGAAGTCCCAGGTTTGTCGTAACAGGTCGGGATCCGAACCTAGGAAGCACCGTCCAGATTGAAATGACTATTTGCAATATATTTGAAGGTCCTTCTACCCATATAGGCCTATGTAGAACACTCGGTGAGGGGGGGGGGATTAAGGGATTTACATCTCAAATTCAGTGGAGGGGACAGCCATACCTTCATGACCACGCCCATGATGGGCAAGGTCAGTATCTTGCCCGGGTGTGGAGTCGGCCAGCGGTCGATGTCGTTGCAAGCTGTCGCACACGGAAACAACAGAACCAAATGAAGCGACGCAAACAAACAAAAGGTGGGTTCAAACGGGCCAAATCAATGTCTGCCTCTCGCGGGGAGACCAGGCGAGGCCAGACAGGAAAGAACATGACAAATGATACCAGAAACACACACACACACACAAAGAAGACAGATCAGCCGCCACACTTTAGACTGTGAGGTCACGTCCTGTTTCATGGAACTCACTGTCTGGTCAATCCCCCCACCCCCCCTCCAGACCACAGCGCTGAGCACAGAGCACACAGTCCTCCGGCCCTCCAGACCACAGGAGGAGCCAACACTCACCTGCTTCCAGACAGGGCTCCTGCTTCTCAAAGTACTCCGGAGCAATGAGCTTGAGCAGGGAGTGGAAGAAGGTGACGTAGGGCAGCTTGCTGATCAAGACCAGGGACTGGAGACAACCACAGACATACAAAAAAAAGCGTTCTCAAGAATGTTTTTCGTTCTGTTGGGTTCTTGTTAGTGGTGTCATAGTGACAGTGACAAGTCACGAGAGGAACTGGCAGACCGACCTTTTGAAAGTAGCCTCTCTTCAGCGACTTATCCCGGACTTGCCTGAAGTAGACGTAACCATAGTAATGGCCCTGGTCTCTCTGGGGGAGAAAAACGACACATACATCATTACACACCAACAACCACAGACAGGAAGCAGAGAAACACAAATGATACATTGATAATATGACTGAATGATTATTCATTGTATTAGCAATGTAACAATCGGTAAGTGCAATTGTGTGTGCAAGTGCCCAGTATGGTGTGACTGTTCATGTATATGTGAGGGGCATGTCTATGTGTAATGTATGCATGGCAACGAGGACCCATCCATGACTACCCATTGTACTGAGATCCTGAGTCCTACTACGGCTAATAATAATGTTTTCATGTAGCGGACTTTTATCCAAAGCAACATTAAGAGGGGATTTGAACCTGCGACCTCTTGAAATGCTCTAGCGCTGAGCTCCAGGCCTACCTTGAGGCAGACTGGGGCATCTCTGTCAAACTGCTCCAGGAAACATCCCATTGACGACTTTCTGGCCGAGGCCTGGCGGAAGCGGAAGCAGAACTGTGTGTCTCCAAGACAACCTGCCCGGCGGAAATCAGGAAGCGGAAAAGTACTTTGAGTCATCGCGATGTCAAGGCTGCATATTTGGAATTCCAGTCTTAACGCGACTGTGTGAGAAAACACTTATTTACATCATGACGTTCTCAGGGATAGAGGAGTGCACTCTAGCTCAAGCCCAAGGACAGACATCTCAGACTTATAAAGACGACACTAGATTTAAGGATTATGACACGACGCAGGCCAGAGCTCAGCAAGCACAGCCCCACCACACAGCTCCACCATACAGCTCCACCACACAGCCCCACCATACAGCCCCACCACACAGCCCCACCACACAGCCCCACCACACAGCCCCACCATACAGCCCCAACACACGGCTCCACCACACAGCCCCACCACACAGCCCCACCACACGGCCCCACCACTCAGCTCCACCACACAGCCCCACCATACAGCCCCACCACACAGCCCCACCACACAGCCCCACCACACAGCCCCACCATACAGCCCCAACACACGGCTCCACCACACGGCCCCACCACACAGCCCCAACACACGGCTCCACCACACGGCCCCACCATACAGCCCCACCATACAGCCCCACCACACAGCCCCACCATACGGCTCCACCACACAGCCCCACCACACAGCCCCACCACTCAGCTCCACCACACGGCTCCACCACACAGCCCCACCATACAGCCCCACCACACGGCTCCACCACACGGCTCCACCACACGGCCCCACCATACAGCCCCACCACACGGCCCCACCATACAGCCCCACAAGACACTGGGCCAAGAGGCAGAGAAAGGGTACGCTGGATCAGCTTCTGATATAGAGGGCTGTGACAGCAAACCCGGGTGGGTATTAATCTGGCACCTGGCGGGTTAAACCAATAACTCATTTGAGATGGATTGGAAAGGGCAATGTAACCAATTGTGGAAAAAGGTCAAAATCTGGCACATTTGTTGGGAAATCTCAATCAATCAACCCCTCTATTGTGTGAGAATAACATAGTACTGTTTGGAATGGGATTCAACCATGGGAGCAGAGATCAAGTAAAGGAGCTGTGCGTGTTGACTTTGTGTGCGTGTGTGTGTCCGAGCTTAGTGTGCAGATCTGCAGGGTGTGAGAAAAAAGGGATTACATCATCATCCTGCTCCTCCTTAACCCTTTCCTCACCCCATCATCACCAAGGGGTTCCATTAAAGCCCTCTTCCCCTGTCCCGCAACAAACTCTGTTGTTTCTGAGTAATCCTGTTCATCGGATCAAGTTCAAGGTGAGTCAGACTGGGAGTCTCTCCCACTCTCTCTGGTACCATAACAGCAAACAGGGCGTTTACACTCTATCTAAACATAGGCCTGTGGGCTTATATTAGGACTGACTACCAGGTACAGACTGACTACCAGGTACAGCCCAACTGCTACTTAATACAAACATGGATGATAAAAGGAGCTGGTCTAAAACTAGTTTCTACCATCCCTATAGGGTTATTCTATGGGTGTCTTGTGGTCAGGAGTAGATTCTCAACGACTTGTTCTGCTTTCCTCAAGGAGTGTGTGTGTGTGTGTGTGTGTGTGTGTGCTGGGGGAGGTTGTAATACAATCTCGACTCCTTGGTGTCTATACTGCACACTGCAGTAGGCAGGGGGGCGAGAGACCCAATACTGGACACTCCTTCATACATTAGTAATGATCCACAACACACTGCCACACACGTCTTTCAACGGTTGTACTAATCTCCAGGTATTTTCTGAGAAGAAGCCTTTAGTTTGGATTAAAAGATACAGTGACAAACCAGGGTAGATGTGATTGACCCACTGACCTGAACTTTGCCCTTCAGCATATATTGTAATTTTTATAATACAGAATGTTTATCGGCAACGATGACTGAGAAAACTGTTTTTGACTTATGAGAAATTAAGTTATATGTCTCATTCTATGGTTGAAATTCCATGTGTTTTTGTTTTTTGTGGAGCATGTACTGTCACAGAATCTGGATTTTTGTTGTTGTTGAAAAGATTAATACTCATTACTATGTGATAGGGGGCTTTATGGGGCACAGCAGGACAATGTAGTACTCTTTTATTCAAATAAATAAACTGTACACTGCAATATCTAATGTCCATGTGATCTGAATGGGAGCCAAGCAGTTTTCAACAGTAAGAATTATGTTTCAATGTCATCCAACACAGTCCATTTCCACCCACACAGCCCAGCCCCCTCTACCTGTCTGTGTCCATCGCTGACATGTCTCAAGAAGGGACCTATCCCGTTTCTGGTAATAATGTAGCTGTCATGTTTAATGCCAAAGGCTGCCCTTGTGTTATTGGTACAACTAGTCATACAGAGAACTCAAATCTGAATAACTACCTCAGAAAGTCCTTATGTGGTTATTTGATCTGATCGATATATTAATACCATTCTTACCGAGTTAAGTGCAGAGATCTTAACATTAAAACAAATTCAAAATCAAATGCACTGACCAGACTTGCCACTCCTTCCATTGCATTATCCTTAGCAGAGTAATTTTCAGATGGTAATCTCAACTGCATTTGCTCATTTGAAAACAAAAACGTAGCAGTGAAATATATATATATATATCCCAGGTGTAGCCTAGTTCAACTGGAGTCATGTTCTTTTCTCTTTATAGTTCATCACCCCCATGTGGTCATCTATGTCATTGTCTTTTTAATCGAAAAAAACAAGGTATACTTTGAATTCACGTCACGGATGTTAAATTACAATGTTATACTATGTTATTCTTTCTTATGGGGACACCGTGCTTCAATAAATATCTTTAAAACTATTTTGGCAGTCCTATTCACATTCACCTCAACCTCTGCATTTTATATAAGATCATAAAAAACAACTGATGTTATTGACACGAATGGCAACTGTATCTTTCAACTCATTCGAAAAGTCCGTGGTGTTTATCAATACACTGTGGGGCAATGTGTGGGACTGAGAGCTTACCTGAATTGGAGTCGGGGAATGACAGGTAGCAAATGCTTGTTTTCTGAAACAAAACGTGAAGCACGCATGGTTAAATAATTGCTGCAACACTAAAAACGAATACACACTGCATATTTGACATTTCTATGAACTTACTTCTTTTTCTGACAGTTTGGAATGGTGTGGGTAGATCACCTACAAAAGAGAACAAATGTTTACAGCTACGAGCTAGATAGCTTTTCAAGTTAAGCAGCTAACGTTAGCTTGCTAGTGAAATGGGCTCTTCAAAGCCTTCGCTATGTTAATACTTATACAGCTAGGTTGCTAGCTAGCGTATTAGCTAACTTCAGCATGCAGTATGTTTACATACATAGCCAACTAGCTTGTTAGCTAGATTCATTTGAATATGTCAGCATTTGTGTCGACAGCCACCACACAAACTCAGGCCAACTCTGATGAGTCTTTTCGTCCTCACCTCTACCGCCTGTCCGAGTTCTAGATCGAACCCAACAACGCAAATACAATGAAGCCAGGTTGAAAACCGATCCCATGGTAAGAGGAGAGAATCCGAGGAATCGTCCTCCACCACAGGCCCGGCGGGTAACGTAATTTCCTCGGCCGGAGAGATGCTCACATCCTGCTCGTCTAACTCCTCCGACTCCTCGATTTGCTCTCCTATCTCTTCAGAGCCCTGCAAAGCCATAGCAATGCACGGACCACAGTTCGTTTAAACAACGTTTATAAATATTCCGAATCAATATTTGCTTTGTTTTAGCGGTCTCGATTACCACTAAATCTCATAAAACACATGAAACAGCTAGCTAGGCTAGACGATACTTAGATTAGCACTTTTGCTTACACAGGGAGCACTGAACGTAGATCGTCATTGTACGTAACGGAGCTCCGTATTTGGGGCTGTATTCAAAACCCAAACACGTTTAAACATGTGAACCTTTGGAACAGACTTGGGTGCAAGTGGGCTACAGGTAATATCCAGATCCATAGAGAGAAACTTCCTCACACTTTCTCTCTGGTGTATGGCTCTGGTAGTATCCTACAAATGTTTTATTACAATTAACACACATCTAACTCGCTGCGCTCACTACGTACCAGCAGCGACTAAAAGTTAACATAGTGTGGCATTGGGTGCTGAGATGGGATTCAAATTGTAGCGTACAAGTAAAGGTTTTGTGTCAGTCACATTTCAGTGGAAATTTAAGTGAACATTGAGTTACTGCCCGCGGACCAGGAGAATTCACAATGTAAGGTCTGCGCCACAACGATGGACATTTGAAGTCTATGGGAAACTTGTTGCTTGTTGAAAAAAACGTTTCAATTTCAATGTTAGACATAGCAAAGCTTTTTAAAGATACATTTGCATTGTTATTTTCATCACAAAATTATTTTATGTAAATATAGGCTAGATGTTTGAACAATGTACAACTTAAATGTAATAAAAACAAATCATTATTGTAATTGTAACTTAACATTTAACACTTAACTAGTGCGTGTCCCGTATGTTAATTAAGGCATGGGCTTCTAGCAACCGCAGTACAGGCTAGTAAATCTAGGCTATGGCCAGATTCAATTTTGCTGATGAGCGCTTTCCTTTCACCAAACACAACCATTTGGTCCAGCGAAATGAAAATCCAGAACTTTGTGCCAGTGAAGTGTCAACATGTCAGAAGTGCCATAAACATCTTGAATTAATATTTATTAGTGATATTTCACCCAATTTCCACATACAAACTATATAAATGCACCAATGCAAAGGCTCTGTGGGGAAGCTTTTCCCACCAGACCAGGCTTTACATGAATATAAGTTAGCAAATAACATATTTGTGAAAGCATTTCACAGGTTGCAACGTAGTGCGTCCCAAGAGTACTAAACGAAGTTCCCTTAGTCTACTGGCCGGTTTATGTGTGTATTCTTTCATTTCAGTATGGTGGCGGATACTTGCGGAGGAGGACAAGTACTTAAAAATTCCTCCCA
Organism: Hypomesus nipponensis; assembly: GCF_054491055.1. Lineage (NCBI taxonomy): Eukaryota > Metazoa > Chordata > Actinopteri > Osmeriformes > Osmeridae > Hypomesus > Hypomesus nipponensis. The sequence continues at coordinate 15,456,594 of NC_140369.1, forward strand.
GTTCATCGGTGGACGGCAGTAGCTACAACCCAGCTGACATTTATATCGGCAATGCAACGTATGGCATAAACGAAGATTCCACAGAAGATAATTGGACTGGTTGCTTGTGTGGAGCTGCCGCCAAACTCGCCTCAGTTTTCCGTGTTTGGTCCGCGCTGACAGAGCCAGTTGATTAGCTGCCTCTTTCCTAACGTTAGCTGGTTGATTAGCTAGCTAAAGAAGCTTGGTTAGCTAGAGCTAGTTGTTTTGAGTAAGCAATCTAGCTACCGACTAGTTACAGAGATGACGTATTGTCTTTAAAAGTAGCAAGGTTATTATCAAGATAGAATCACTGGATTATTTTATAAACTGATTGATAAAGGGCGTTCATTAACAACTCGGAGAGGCCCGTGCACAGATCTTGGCCGGGCAGATGACAAGTTCGTCAGCGCTGAAATAGCAAGTAGCCAACAGCACTCAATCTTATCTCACGAGGACGTACTATAATACCTATTTGCTCAATTTGTTTTCTTTGCAATTGTGTTTGTGATTTAGATTCTGTATACGTTTGGCATTACAATTATAGTACACTTGCTAGGGATTCAGGCCCATGTTTCCGAAACTATAGCTTTCAAGCTACTGTTTTCTCTAGCAAGCTAGAAGTGTAGCGGCTAACGCTTAGCTAGCTTGGTGTAAAACTGCTGGGAGTGGTAGCTAGCTGGCTAGTATAAGATCGCACTGTCAACCAAGACGGTCGAGTATCCACACGTGAAGCGTGTACACTGGCTGGCCATTAGCACGTAACATTGGCAAAAGTTGAATTCAAAATAACTACTTCGCTACCCATTAGCCACGGTCAAATTGGTGCAAGCGTTCTGTACCCTAATAGCGCCAAGGGGAACACCATTAGTTGCCAACTGACCGCACAAAGTCTTCAGTTGGGACGAGTGTCTGTCACTTAAGATTTTTTTTTATACGTTAAGTTAGTTGGCACTGGTAAAATAATAAGGCGTAAACTAATTTGGCAATCCGGGTTTACCCCATGGGCTAAAGATAAGCTGCTCATCGTTTCTCAAGATTGCCCCAGTGAAATAGTTTGATGGACGTGGAGAGCTATTTTGTAGACGGCCACTGTTACTATACAGTTATGCTTCTCTTGCTTGACGGAATTCTGGCATGTACATAGTGTCAGATGTCGTATATGGGCGTAATGTAGCTTGATAGTTAGTTAGCAAAGGAATGTGTACATTTTTTACTTGTGTTTTGTAGAGGGGTTGCCCCGTTGAATCATATGATTTATAACCCTGGATGTGCATTGGGAAAATGATACGCAATGTTTGTTAGTTAGTGTTTAACATAAACTAAGAAAAGGTAGAGCCAGCATATAGGCCCTCACTAATATTAAGTTGCTGAAATTGAAAACTCAAAAAAGTCTGCCACTCTGGATCAAGAAACCATTTCTTTCGTCTCTGGTTGGAGTAATACTCTCAAGCCATCATCAATGCCTTCAGCGCTGGCCGTCTTCACCTGCCGCCCAAATTCACACCCATTTCAGGAACGCCATGTCTACCTGGACGAGCCAGTCAAGATCGGGCGCTCTGTTGCTCGCTGCCGCCCTGCCCAGAACAACGCAACGTTCGACTGCAAGGTGCTGTCGAGAAACCATGCTCTGGTCTGGTTTGACCACAAGACGGGGAAGGTAAGCAGAGAACGATGCCCTCCGCACACGCTTGGTCGTTTTGGCATGCATAACGGGTCGAACAGGCTCGCTGGAGAAAGCGGACAGATTTCTTAAACGAAACATTAAGGTTTCCTCGATGTTTCACTACCTGTGCCATAAGCTATTTTTAACCTCGCTTACTGAACGTTGTCGATGAACTCCCACTCAAGCCACACAGATAACGTCAGCATTTGTCATCGCTATACGGTTTTGCCTATGTCTGTCCACCATGATGGGCTACGAATCGATGTAGTTTGCACTATTTACCAATGGAATATAGACTCTTAGGGAGCGTTGCGCAGTTAAGACTAGATGGACAGTCAGCAATGCAAACAATAAGGCAGTGCAGCACACAGGGGGACACGATATCAAATCAGTTCTTTGTTAAATGCCTTGCACCTTGTTGCTTAATTAAACACGTCCCCTCAAACTGTTAAGCACCCGCACTTATGTGAAAACCAGGCACAAACATTTTTGCCTCCTTCCAATATTGTAATGATTAATTGGTTGTTGACCTTGGGTCAATAGGAGAGATTTATGGCTCAGTTGTGAAGTATATCCTAATTACTTTTACTGAGGGGGTATTCTCTCTACCGAAGCACCCAGGCAGAGCCAGCTGCTGCTCTGTTCTCCCCTCCCTGCATACCTCCCTGGAGGTCCTCCTGTGCTCACACGCGTATTACTCTGCAGATCAGCCTCAGCAGTAGCACATGACACACACACCCAAGAATAAAAGGTTTAAGGTCTCTTAAGGGAAACGGTTGGAACTTGTCAGGTCTGCGAGCTGGTGTCGTTGATGTCTAGACTGGATCATCTCAGACGAGGGCCTGCCTTCTCACCAGCAGCTCCAGAGGAGGGGCCTCGTGGTGCTTTTTCAGGGATCTGTCCGTTTGTTTGGGGTGATTGACAGTTTCTATTTTTAGGATGGCTCACTCGTTACACGCTCACAAGGTCAGCAGTTCCCTGGTCACAAGTCGTTCCTTCGAATGCACCATTTTCCCCCAACCTGACTCCACAGACTGGTTTGTTACACATAACCAACTGGGAAGACGTCCATGGAAACTGTTTGGAAAAGGGCAGGCACTTTCCAAAAAATACTTGGCAGGTGATTGGATGAACCATCTGTCTATCACCATGTAGCACAGGGCTACCCAGTCCTATAGCTGGCAGTATTCCTCACAGGATGCTGATTGGGCCGAACCACATGTGGTTCAGGCACCAACAAATAACTTGGAGCTTGGCGAGATGGATCTCGCGTGGTCGTGATCTTGCGAATCCAGCCGCCTGTCCCTCCATCCACAGTGAATCTGATTGGGTGGATGGAACCTCCGTGCCAAGGTGGACCTGTCCGTTCACAGCACCTTGACGCACATCTGTGAAGGAGAGTGAATGACAACACAGGAAGCGCTATGCGAGAATGGGCAGTGTCTCCACGCCGGGCCATCAGCACTGCAGTCTGAACATTCTTACATGGCCAGCTGTTATCAGCCTGTCAGTGGCTGGTTGGGACAAAACCCTTATTTCATCTCAAGGCATGCTAAAGGTAAACGGACACCGCCTCAGATAGAGAGGGGGGGGGGGGGAGATGTGTGGAAGGATAGTGTCTTCTGCGTCCACTCATTTCAACACCTCTGTACCTTTGGGGGTCTGCGTTGGTGCCATAAAATGCCCTTAGAAGGTACAGTGTGTCCTTCCCATACCAGCCTGGGCTAGCGTGAGCTGACCCAGACCTGGCCGGCGAGGGGCTTGGTGTCCCCGTGCTCAGGCCTCTCCCTCCACCCCTGTCTGGAAGTGAGAGAGAGAGATCCTCCAGGAGGAGGCGTGGCCAGCAGGGAGAGAGAGAGACAGCGCCGGTACAGAGCGCTGCTCCCTCGCCCCCGACTCAGTATAACGAGCCCACCGCTGGATCCCCGTGGTAACTAGGAACGTGAGCCCTCCGGGGGGGGGGGGGGGGCTGCACCCCTCTTAACGAATCCTAATGAAGAGCACCGAGTGTGCTGCAGCAAAACAAGCCCAAGCTGCTCCACTTCCAGTCAGTTGCAGGGAGTGGGTCTCATGTGAGGGGCGCTCTGCGTGCGAGCCAGCGAGTGTTTGCCATGCGTCTCCTCACTGGAAACACCCCAGCACTGTTTTGGATTTGCAGGATGATTGAGACTGGATATCGACCTGTCCCTCCTAAGTAGTTGTAGCAGCTCCTCATTTTCATTTCCTCCTGACAGTAATTGATTGGTCTGGCCTTCCTGGGGGGGGGGGAGAGATCCTATCATGCTGTTCCATGTCCGGGACAGCCAAGCAGGACACTGTGCAGGCTTTAATGAGCGGGATTATACTTGAGTCACGTGACCAAAAGCAGACTGAAGGCCGATGGCTTTAAGGCCAGGGCCCCGGCCACCTGTTGAGCTCTGCTGTGGCTTGACACACGCAGGGATGCCTGTCCTAATCTTCTGGCCCGGCTATTGAACGGTTGCGTTGTACGCTACTGGTTAACAGGCTGTCTGTGTCTGTTTGTGCTCGTCATGCCTGCTAGCTAGCTATCCCACCCTGCTGAGCTGTGAAGCCTCCCTGCCCTGCCAGCCCCGCTCTGTATTCTCCAGCAAAATGAGTTGTGATGTCAGAGCTGAAAATAGTCACCTGGAATTTGCACCCCCTCTCGACTCTTTAAGCGGGTAGTGATTATTGGGGGGGGGGGGGGGGGGACGGACGGACGGACTGGTGAGCAGCTGACCACACACACACACACACACACACACCCTTGATTGCTCCTTGAGTCTGCCTTCTACCCTCCTCGGCATCAGTATGGGTCAGGGATCAGCTGTTCTGAGCAAATTGGTCTCTCTCCATTCTGCCACTCTCACTTCATTCTCTCTCTTCATTCTCTCCATTCTTTGTCACTTCATTCTCTCTCTCTCCATTCTCTCACTTCATTCTCTTGCTCTCCATTCTTTGTCACTTCATTTTCTCTCTCTCTTCTCCTCTCGCTCTCTCCATTCTCCTCCCACTGCAGAAAATGACCACATACATGGAACATCTGACGCTGCAGCCTCCATCTTAATTGCTCCAGCAAACGAAACTCGACATCTTGGCTTTGTCTTGCACACTCTTGTGTCATGCTTCACTTTCAGAACCAAATGTTCTCATATTCTTGGTTCATCTGAAGAGCCAGGCTCTGCAGATCTAGATGAATAGGTTAGGGGTGCTTAATCAAAGATCAGAAACACTGCACATTTTCCAGTTAATATCATTTTCAGTCCAAGACCTTGTTTGTGCAACAACCTCCTACAGCCAGCTGGTGCTAATGTGATTCCTCTCTCTGTCATTGCTACAATGGCTGTAACCCTCTTTTCTGGTTGGCTGTGTGTGATCGGCCAGCTCTCTGGTTGGCTGTGTATGATCGGCCAGCTCTCTGGTTGGCTGTGTGTGATCGGCCAGCTCTCTGGTTTGCTGTTTGTGAGCTCTCCTTGGAGGTCTCATGTCTGACTGAGGTCCGAGGAGCAGCTGTCAAGCCTACAGTAGGCCAGGCCACAGCAGATCATTGGCTGAAAGCTGCCCCATGACTCCCCAAGCTCCCCGCCCTGACACCCAGGCTGCCATGCTGCCAGTCTGGGGCCAGTCAGGAGGTGCCTACCTTGGGTCACATGTATCTCAACCACTGAGACCCACTCCACCCCCCCTGTCAACTATAAAAACATCTGAACATTGGCTTTTTCGTGATGTCAGCGTAGCCATAGATCAACCAGTTACCGACATGTCTGTAGTACGTTGGGATCCTTCTCTTCCAGCGGTGCTTGTTAAGGTCCGTTCTCAGCAGCAGCAGCTCTGCTCTTCATCTCAACACATCGAGGCTCCTCTATGTCCTGTGGCTTGTCAAGCACCTCGTTCAGTGTTTGATCACGGTGGATACTCCTTGCTTGTCGTCCAAGGCTGTTGCTAAGGCTCCGCTCTGCGCTCCCCGTTTCCGCTCCGACGCGGTCTCTCAGAGCGGCTCGCGAGCTGTGTCGCCGCGACGTCCACAGTTTGAAGCGGAGCCATTTGGTTTCTCCGTTTCCAATCGATGCGTGGTAGACCTGCTGCAAACGAGGTGTGTGTGCGCGTCTGTATGCTTGTGTGTCTGTGCTCTGGTCCCAGGAGCTATTGACAGATGTTATATAAAAAAAATTAAAAAAATACGGGCGGTTTACACCAGCGACGCACATGTTTATTGGACGTTTATTATCGGACAGTTAATCTGCGAGGTATCATGAAATGCCCTTGGTTCTGAGCAGGTGTTGGAGGACTATGCCTCTCTACTGAACGGTCACAGTTGTGGCTAATGATTAGCTGGCTCAATCCCTTTAGTCAGAGCCTCTCCCTCCTGTAGGGTGCAGCCTGAACTGCTCCCCTGCCTGGGCACCAGGTCAGGGTCAAGTTGACTTTCTTCTGGAGGCAAACATGGAGTGTTTGACTGGACCGTGGACATGGTGTATGTATGCCTGGGAGTATGGAGAGCTGGAGAGAGAGAGAGAGAGAGAGAGAGCTAGAGAGAGAGAGGCACAGGAGGAGAGTGCGAATGGATAGCAGGAGAGGACAGGACTCTGAAGGGAAGGGATGAGAGGGGGAGGGGTGAAGGGAGGGAGGGAGGGAGAGCTAAAAACAGGAGGGTTTTAAGAGAGAGGAGGGAGAGGGTTCCTTCTCACGTGAACATTTAGTTTCCAGGCTTCAGGCCTCTAAGGCATTGGCCACTAGCCAGAGAGTGCCTAAGAGGGGTGTGTGATGGGGGGGATTGTGCTCTGTCTGGGGTAAACCCAGAGTTCTTGCCACAAGTAAAGTGAAAACTCACTGTTGCAAATACAAATGCGCATACGCACACTCCCTCACACACACACACACATTCAAAGTGTGGATGTGTGCGCGAAGCGGCTTTATCCTTCTCCCTGTTGCAAGACGCAGCGTCTTAAACCTCTCCCTCCCGACAGATGCTGGAGGTAACCATGGGGACCAGGGAGGTGAGGTCACCGTTAAAGCTCGCTATTTAACCGCAGTGTGTGTGTGCGTGCGCATGTTTGCCGGGGAGCTGTCATACTCTGAAGTTCTCTCCGGTTCCCCTCGTCGCGTCTGTCTGGCTTGGAAGGAGCTTGCCGCGCAAAGTGGATCGTGTGTCTTGGCTGGCAGGCTGGCTGACTGCTGGAGGCCTTCTGAATCACAGCTGATGCAGCTTTCTGAATGAGATTCATGGAGCTGAACGACAGAGGGGTAGGCAGCGGAGACCACAGTGGGCGGGGCTGGGTGCTGGGGGGCGGGGACGGGAGGGGAGGGGAGAGGGCCCGGGTCGGCAGGATCCAATGGCTCGTGTTGGCCTCAGTGTGAAATGGCTCTCTGTCTGTCTCTCTCTCTCTCTCTCTGTCTCTCTGTCTCTTGTCTGTCTCTCTCTCTCTCTCTCGTTTTGTGTTTTGGAGGGAGAGGAGATCGCCGTCATGTAGAAAGGATGCTTTTCATGAATGTCATCCGACATGTCTAATGCTGGTGAGCGGCACGGACTGAGCAGGACTCTGGGATTGCCTGCTGCAGCACTCAGTCAGACCCCACGCCCGCCTGGGAGCTGTGTCGTTGGAAACGCAGGACGACAGCGTTTGCAGCCTCCCCTCTCATTCATCCTCCCGTCTCCGCGTTTGGACGCGCTGCGTTTGTCACTCACTCCACTTTCCCAGAGCCGCTGGCTCGCTGCCTGGGCGTCTGTCAGGCTGTGGTTGCCGGGGGGGGGGGGGGGGAGGAGGAGAAGTTGCACGTCGGTCTCCATGGTGATCACTACTTCCACCGGAGTGGACGACGTTGGGAGATAGGGTCTTTTGTTCTCGACGCCTCGCCCTCTCGTCGCTCCTCTCGCCCCCGGCTCCGTCTCTGTCCTGACGTACGACCCACGTTCGAGCCCTCGTCGCTAGGCTCAGCGGGGAGAGGATTCCGTCGGAGGCGTGGGTGCTGGCGCCAGGCTGCCTCTCGCCCTATGGAGAGCCCAGGGGAAGGGGGTGAAGGGCTGTTCACTCTGAGGGCTGCCCCAGTGCTGTCATGGATCTGGTGTGTGTGTGTGTGTTGTGTGCACGGGTCGTCCTGTGCTTCATAAAAATACCAAATGAACCTGGGCCGTTCGGAGGCTGGGTGAAGGCTCACGCTGCTTCTCACTGTTTGGGTGGACAAGAAGCTGGGTGGACAGGAAGCTGGGTGGACAGGAAGCTGGGTGGACAGGAAGCTGGGTGGACAGGAAGCTGGGTTTTCTGGGCTGGATGATTTATTGGGGATTTTGGATTGGATCTTGCATGCTGTACTGTTGTACTCCTGGATTGCCCTTGTCGCTGTGTGTGTGTCCTAACCCTGGTTGTTCTAGTGTGTGTGTGTGTGTGTGTCCTAAACCTGGTTATTCTAGTGTGTGTGTCCTAACCCTGGCTCTCTGGTCTGCAGTTCTTCCTCCAGGACACTAAGAGCAGCAACGGCACCTTCATCAACAGCCAGCGGCTGAGCCGCGGCTCAGAGGAGAGCCCGCCCTGCGAGGTCCTCTCCGGAGACATCGTCCAGTTTGGGGTGGACGTCACCGAGAACACACGCAAAGGTGAAGGGTCACAGGAGAGTTAAACATGGCTCTGGTAGAGAGACTGTGTGTGTGTTGGGGGGGGGGGGGGAGACACACGACCGCAAAAAAAAGCACTTCCCCTCTGGGAGCTGGTCTGTTTGACCTCAAATGGTGAAGCAGATCACAACCACACGAGAGAGGGAGGGGGCTCGAGCGCTGAACTGAAACGCCGCTTCCACCTGGGTCGGAAAACAAACTGCGTTTCTCGAGCCGACTCATGTCGTCCCCCCCCCCCCCCCCCCCGCGCTCACGTCACGACTGCAGCCAGACTTGCCGACCCTGTCCACACGGCGGGAACCTCGTCTTACGGTCTTCTATCTAATGGCGTGGAGCGAGCACAGTTTTCTACCCGACCTCCTAGGTCAGAGCTTCGTCAGTGTGATGTAAATCTGCCTCATGCAGAGCACCTCTGGAGCTTACATTCCACTTGGATGGCTGGAGGCGGGCCTAGACCCTGTTGTCATGCATAGGTCAGTGAACACACACACACACAGACACAGACAGACACGCGCGCGCCGGTGAGCACATACAACGTACACATAAGCATTTAGGTCAGGTCTGCAGCTCCGGGGAGTGTCGGGAGAGAGCTCGCCGTTTCACTACCTTGTTTATAGCTGTCTGACATTTCGTCCTCGTTTTAGGTCAGTCTGCGTAGAGAACGAGCAGAAGTGTGCGTGTGTGTGTGCGCGCGCTGCAGAAATGCGTGTGTTGTCGTCGTTAGACATTTTCAAACGGTGGTCTGGCTGCTGTGGAAGGCCATGATGTCAGTGTCTTGGCAGAGCGGTGGGAGGCTGTGTGGAAGGCCATGATGTCAGTGTCTTGGCAGAGCGGTGGGAGGCTGTGTGGAAACCCAGACGGCTCCAAGGCGGACTGGAGGGGTGTTGAAATGAGCCTCGCTGCAACCGCCGCACCGCTTTCACAACAACAGAAGCGCGTGCCCTCACACGCACACACCATCTCTCTCTCTCTCTCTGTTTGCTCATCGTTGTCGATCGGCGTTCCTATGAGGATGCTGACCTTGGTCTGTGTGTGTGTGTGTGTGTTTTCCAGTCACCCATGGCTGCATAGTGTCGACCATCAAGCTCTTCCTACCCGATGGCATGGAGGCTCGGAGACGAACAGAGTGAGTACCGCCGCGAGGCCGGCCCCCCCGGCTCTCCTCCACACCCACCCACCCACCCACACGCTCGCCACCTGACCCGGAGGACCTCCCCCCCCGTGCTCTCACAGCGGCCCACCTCAGGAGAGCCTGGTCTCAGACCCCCACAACGACACAGCACTTTACACCCCCCCCCCTCCCCCCTTCAGAAGTCATTCCTCCAGCGTGTAGTAAATTGGCGCCTTAGCCAATTAGATTGACTGAGAATGGCCGTGCGACCGGGGGGCTGTGTGGAGCGAGGCTTGGCCCCCAGGCTCAGGTCTGCTGAGGCTGGCTGGTGATGAAGTCACCAGGTGCAGCAGCTCCTGTCAGACGGAGCTGCCCAGGGCCCCTGGTGGGGGGAGGGGGGGGGGCGCCTTTTGATCTCAACCATGTGGGGAACGCGATAGGGAGCGCTCAACTCGACACGCTGTTGACAAACGCTGTGCAGTTAGCGTAGCCTGCTAGCCGGGCGGTGCACGGCAGGACTGAAGCGGCCGTGGGCCACGCCCCAGGTGGGGCCGCACGCTGACGGGGTCCTGTGAGCCGTGCAGTCTTCTCCCTCAGTCTAGCGGACGCTTGTTAAGCGTGGTGGTTGTTGTCGGTTTCTGCGTAAGGAAGGGGAGGAGCAGGAAGTCGAGGGCCGGCCTGCTGAACCCAGCGTGAACCCAGCCAGCGGGGGTCCAATTTCAGGTCTGTGTGTGTTGGTGTCGTCTATCATTCTGATAAGGCGTGGCGGATGGTGTGAATGTGTGATGTCGGTGTGTGTACAGCGAGTCTGAGATGTCTAGGTGAGGAAGGCTGTGTGAGGCAGATGCCCCCCCCCCCTCCCTGCATAGGCTTGACTGCAGACCCAGGGCCCTGGGCCAGCTGTACCCACATGGCATCTACTGTAGCTGGGAGAGGAAAGAGGGGGAGAGGCCTAGATACAGAAAAATAGACAGATAGAGAGGGAGTTGGAGGCAGAAAAAAAAGAATCTAAATAAAGATGTTTCCCTCTAGTGTGTGTGTGTGTGTGTGTGTGTGTGTGTGTGCGCGCGCTGCGGAGGACAGCTGTGAAGACACAGATCCTGTTAAGGCTCTGCTGCTGTCTACTGTACTCCACCGGGCTGTATGTGGGCTCTGTGCTTAGATGGCACTATTTCAACCCCTCAGAGAATGTAGAACGTACACACACACACACACACACACACACACAGAGCCCAAGCGACCAGCACCTTGACTCTGATTTTGGGGATCAGCTCCAGTTGGTGGTAGTGGTGTTTCTGTCTCTGTAAACTGCGGTGGACACATTTAAAACAGTGTGTCCCACAAGTCCATGGTCTCTTCGTAAGAACTCACCCCCCCCCCCCCCTTTCACTTTTTTTCTCTCTTCGACCATATCTTCCTTTATTTCTCTCTTCCACTTCCCCTCTCTCTCAATCACTTCCTTACGCCGTCTCTCTCTCACGCTCACTCTATCTCTTTATCTCTCTTTCTCTCTCCTTCTCCCCTCCCCTGCTGAAACACTTCCTGTCCTCCGTGGCAGGTTCCTGTTCTGCGCCATCGCGGTGTGTGAACCCATACAGGGGAGGGAGGGAGGGGCAGGAGGGAGGAACGCGGAAAAGAGAGGGAGTGTGAGTGAGAGGTATTTATAGAAGAAGCACGCTGCTTGTTGTTAAGCTCTTCCCTCTGGAAGGCAGCCAGGCCAGCGGGGAGCCGGGCGGCCGCGGGGCCCTGGGGCCCTGGGGGCAGGTCTGATCTGCTCTCCTGCCTCGTAGGACGCCCAGCTCCTCCTGACCCCCCCACCCCCCCCCCCCCCGCCCCGCCCGGATCAGAGAGACCCTGGAGGAAGGAAGGAGGCATTCCTAGAGGATAGGAAGTGACCTCCCTCCTCCTCCTCACCCCCTCAGACACTCCTGTAGATGGGTGGTCTTCATCCTGCTGTTTCTGTGGGATCCGACCCTCCTCCTGCTTGTCACACCAACATCTTCACCCTCCTCCCCCCCTCCCCCCCCCCTGTTTACAGTGGTGCTCCTCTTCCATCTCCTGCTCCCTCTGTCTCCTCCCTTTCATTCCAACCATGACTCACAGCCAAGCCTTTCCTTAGACCTTCCCTGCAACCCAAAATAACATCTGCAAAAGACATTTCCTGCTTTTAGAAAACTCAAAATACTTTTTCTTCTTCTGTCATAGGGGATTTGATTCTCAGTAGTATCTGAACTCCACTGTCACACAAACAGACTGTCGGTCCTGCTGCACGGGCTGGTTGTGTTGAGAGTGGAGTGGTGAGACTACTGACAGACTTGAGAACCAGGCCTGAGTAAGTGTGTGTGTGTGTGTGTCTTGACGTTCTAGGACCAACATTCAGGCGGCGGCTTACGTAAACCATCATTTTGAAGCGAGCCATGTGGTGGATAAGTTCCTCAACACCGTGTTGCCCAGTTCTCCCTCGGGGGTCAGCATGACCGAGGAGACTGATTCTGTCATCCTTATTAGGGTGTGGAAACACAGCCCATGGTGACATGTCGGGCTCCAGGTGGTAACTCGAAACTGGTAGCAGCTAGCCAATCATTGTCTTGTGTTTGTAATGTAATGTTCCCCAACCTGTTGGCCCAGTCGTGTGTGTGTGTGTGTGTGTGTGTGTGTGTGTGTGTGTGTGTGTGTGTGTGTGTGTGTGTGTGTGTGTGTGTGTGTGTGTGCAGGCCAGAGATTCGGGTTGAGCAGCTCTTGTCCTTCCCCTGTTCCCCTGCCTGTGTGAGCAGGAAACCTCCTTCCTCATGAGCGTGCCTACTCTGTCTGCTGCCAGGACCAGCCAGCTCTGATCAGCACAACAACTTCCTGGTTCCTCCTCCTATCTCCCGAGGACAGTCAGAGCTGGCGAGTGACAGAGAGAGTGAGAGACAGAGGGCGAGAGAGAGGGCGAGACAGCAAGAGAGAGAGAGAGAGAGAGAGAGAGAGAGAGTCACATGTGCTTGGTAGTGGTCTATGACTCCTCCAGAAGGGAGGGGCTAGGGGAGGCCTGTTTAATCACTACCTGGGAGTGATTAACTCGGTTTGTCCAGAAAGAAAGAGAGAGAGAGACAGAGAGAGAGACATAGAAAGCAGAAAAAGCACGACTCTTTGGGCCAGGTGCGATCGACTGAGGGAGGTGAGGTCTGGTTCCCGAGTCCCTGCCGCCACCGCGTCTCCTTGACGGAAGTCCCGCGGGCGCCCCCCCGAGTCCAGCAGCACCTGAGAGGAATGGAGGGCGGCAAAGAGAGGATGGGGAAGGCCACCCATCGGAGGCTGCGGGGCCGACCGGCCCTCGTGAGGGCGTCCGTGCTGGCTAGGTAACCCCACCTGGAGGCCCTGTGAGAGGGCCCGGATCACAACAAGGGGCAGCAGAGCTCCAAACCTGATTCAAACCCCGAGCTGTTACCACGGGCATGCGCGTCGGAGGCGTTCAGCCTTCACAAAGCCGACCGTCCTCGACCCACCATACCTGTTTCCTCTAGCGTGACGCTACTTGTCGTTATTCAAACTGGGAACCCGGCCGCCCGTCGTCGTTGGCTACCGTCTTGGTGTTTGAACGCGTTCTGGAGCCTCCCGAACGTGGAGGCAGGTTCCCTCCCGAAGAGTTTCAGTCGTTCCTCCGTACGAGCAGACGGTGGGTGGGTGTGTGTGTGCGGTACGCGTCGCTGGAACCTTAGGCATGTGCTCTCAGAGGAGGCTGTCGGGTCATGCCTCTCTGGCAGACAGCCAGGCCTCAGGGTGTTATCCAGCAGGTCTGGAGGGAGGGAGATACCGGCAGGTTATCGCAGGACAAGGTTGGAACCGCACCCGGCCTGCAAAGGTGAGCTTGGGTAACTGGGTGGGTGTCGAGCGCAGACCAGAGGCTGATGGAGAGATGGCCCGGTGCCGTAGATGTTCTCTGTGGTTTTTGGATGGGAAGTGCTCATGTGCACCATCGAGATCCATGTCCGCGTGTGTGTCTTTGCACGAGGTGAAACC